>NC_069389.1:109481692-109791692 GCF_027475565.1 Acinonyx jubatus | reverse complement strand
AATAAAGGATTTGTAGCAACATGGAAATAGACTTAGTGTATAAAGAGTCTTCCCTAGAGTCACAATACTCAATATTAAAAGATGACAGCTGTGAAGTCCTAGCCTTCTGCTGTGATGACACAGATGAATCCAAATACCAAAGATAAATGTGGTGATCGCAAGGAATAGCTTCGGATGAATGCATAATTATTCTAAATAAGTGTGAAACTCCTCAGCATTTTTTACCATGAGTGGACACTGCTAATTTCCAAGTTGCCAGTAAAAAAAAATCACTTTCAGGGGCGCCTGGGTGGCTCAGTCGGTTGAGCATCCGACTTCCGCTCGGGTCATGATCTCGCGGTTTGTGAGTTCGAGCCCCGGGTCAGGCTCTGTGCTGCCAGCCCGGAGCCTGGAGCCTGCTTTGGAGTCTGTGTCTCCCTCTCTCTCTGCCCCTCCCCTGCTCACGTTCTGTCCCTCTCTCTCTCTGTCAAAAATAAATAAACATTAGAAACAAATTTTTTTAATAAAAAAATCACTTTCAGAAGCATGTGTCTACAGCAAGAAAGAGTAATCAGCAATTAATAACCGTACTCTTGTGTACATCTATATTCTCAAGACTAATGATTTAATTGAGGATGCCTTCCTCAAAAGTGAAACAACATGAACATAGACAATAAGACCTGCTTCCTGCCGTGAACCTCCAAATACAATGATAATGAAAAAATAAAAGCAATTCAACAGGAAAAAACTATATGATGATGAAATGTAAGGAGATGCCATTTACAGGTCTGTGAGCAGACAGGGATTCTTAAAAAACAATTCTAGAAAATAGACGTCAAAAACACACTTCATAATTTTACTAATGTTTTTTCTGATACGAACAATAACCAGAATTTACCTGGGAGGTTTCTCATACCTATGATGTAATTTTTAAAAAAGATATGGAAACATCACGCCATAATGGTATCTCCTCTCTTTCACACTCTACACAAGTCAAGAAGAAACATGTGCTTTGCACAATGAAGGATACAAAATAGGCATAAGACATAGTCCCTGTTCTCAAGGAGATTCCAATTCCGTGCTCAAACAGTCTGGAGGAGGCTTAGAAAATACACTGAGTAGGCAGAACAAGGGCCCAACCCCCAACGTCAGTTTACCCTTGATAGACAAGGACATACGTCACTATTAAAGTTTTCTAATTAGAAGAATGACAGGCGCCTGGGTGGCTCAGTCGGTTGAGTGTCCGGCTTCAGCTCAGGTCGTGATCTCACGGTTCATGAGTTCAAGCCCCTCATCAGGCTCTCTGCTGTCAGCACGGAGCCTGCTTCAGATCCTCTGTCTCCCTCTCTCTCTGCCCCTCCCCTGGTCGCTCTTTGTCTCTCTCTCTCAAAAATAAACATTTAATTAGAAGAATGATACAATCACATTAGTCCCTTGTTTAAACTCCCTGAAGTTCCTATGGCTCCTCTAATAAGATCTCAATTCTTTAATATAGTTTCTAAGACCCTTGTAAGATCTGACCCCTCCTTACCTCTCTAACATCACTATTGTCTCCCAGAGCCCCCCTCCCTCTAATGCCATCCTAAGCTTCTCTGTGTTCTTTGAAGATGTCAAATTCCTTCCTATGTCAAGACTTCTGAACACACTGTCACCTCTGCTTGGAACAGTTGACCACCCACCTCTTCTTTAACATAATTTCTTTCATGAAGCTCATCCAACTAATAATTGCTTGTCTCCCTGCATTAGAATATAAGGTCCACAAAAACATGGGACCCCTATGCCTTCTTCACCCCTATGTCCCCAGCACCCGGCATAGTGTCTTGTGCAGTGTAAGCATTCTATAAATATGTGTTGACATATTAAAATTAATCTTGGACCGAATTGCATTAATATAATGAAAAAAAACGACAGAAGTTCACCATCAGGTAGTGTGCGAAGTGGGCTAGAAAGAAGAGACTTGGGTCCAGCCAACTGAATAGGAGGCTGTCGGGGCAATTCTGGCATCAGGGAACAAAGGCCTCGACCAAGACCAAAAGCAAGAGTTGGGCAGAATGAACAAAGATAAGAAACTTCCGAAGAAGCACGACTAGGGAAGTTTAATCGGCTATCGGGCACGAAAGGGCCATGTTAAGAATTCCTGACTCAGGAGCTGTCGGCATCGAGCAGGTAAACAAAGCCACAGGACCGAACGGGCTCCACCAGGGAGGCGGTACAAAGAGGAGACTGAAATGCTGAAGACTGAAGCTTGGATAAAGGCTAGAGGTAGGTGACAGGATAGGGGAAGGGAAGCAAAAGAAAGCCCAGAGGGGCACAGGGAACATGACACAAATCACACTGAGAGACTTCCACAGAATAGGTGTTGGGGAGTGAGCTGCAGAAGCCCAGGACGGTGAAGGCTAGAGTCAGAATTCGGGGGGAGGGTGACAGACGACACCGCAAACGGTGGAGCCAACCAATGGGAGAAGATTTCTGCCCGCAGTGTGACCATCCGGGATTCCACCTACGTTCAGAAAGAAGCTGTTGTAATACGAGGCTTCCAGAAAAAAAGCAACCGGAGTCAAAGTGCTAGGTAATGAAGAAAACAGAAGCCTGAAATTACCGTGCTCAACACAGCCAACTCCCTATCACCCAAATATAAAAGCCAGTCGGTCCCTGGGGGAGAAATCCAAAACAGAAGACACGAGGGGTGTAGAATGTCCAGTGGCTGAGAGACGAGAGAAAGTCTGCACAGCCTTCTGTGTACTGAGGAGTTGAGACCGGCAGCTCACGGGTAATACGGTATCAAAAAGGAGCCGCCACCAAGATGCCTTGGTTTCTCCGGTGACATTTACACCTGTCTCAGGGCTTTGATTTCTTTTTTTTTTTTTAAGTTTATTTCTTTTTACAGAGAGAGAGAGAGAGAGTGCACACGCACACAGGAGAGAGGCAGAGAGAGAGAGAGAGAGAGAGAGAGAGAATCCCAAGTAGGCTCCAGGCTATCAGCACAGAGCCTGTCATGGGGCTCGATCCCATGAACTGTGAGATCATGACCTGAGCCGAAACCAAGAATTGGACACTTAACCAACTGAGCCACCCAGGCGCCCCTCTCGGCTTGGATTTCTGACAAGTTTCCACTGTGCATTTTTACACATTTGTTGACCCTGAGACTTAAAATCCAAGACAGTAACTTAAAATGTGTCAAAATGACCTGTGACTTGAGCTGAAACTAGAACTTAAAAATGAAGAAAAAGTATGGGGTGCCCGGATGGCTCAGCCGGTTGACGAGCATCCGACCGGCTCAGGTCATGATCTCACAGTTTGTGGGTTCCAGTCCCACATCGGGCTTGCTGCTGTCAGCCTGGAGCCTGCTTTGGATCCTCTGTCCCCCTCTCCCTCTGCCCCTCCCCCGCTTGTGCGCGCGCGCGCGCGCTCTCTCTCTCAAAAATAAGTACAACATTTTTTTTTTTTAAGTGAAGCAGGTAGATGGGTGCCTGGTTGGCTCAGTCATAAGAGCATGCGACTCTTTTTTAATTTTTTTAATGTTTATTCACTTTTGAGAGAGAGAGACAGAGCGCAAGTGGGGGAGGGACAGAGAGAGGGAAACACAGAATCCGAAGCAGGCTCAGGGCTCCGAGCTGTCAGTATAGTGGACACACTGATGACTAGAACCCACAAACCACGAGATCATAACCTGAGACGAAGTCAGAAACCCAACTGACTGAGCCACCCAGGCGCCCCAAGAGCTTGTGCCGCTTGACCTCGGGGTTGTGAGTTCAAGCCCCATATTGGGTATCGAGATTACTTAAAAATAACATCTAAAAAAAGAAAATATAAAATAATAAACTCTTTTTTTTAAAAACGTGAGGCAGATAGAGATGGAACACTGCCTCACTTGTACTGAAAAGGGTTCCAAGCTCTCTGACCTCATAATTTCCTTAACCGGATCATTTTATAAACCACTCCATTTTGTCACATACTTCAACAAGCCTTCATTTACAGAAAGGCTGCTGTCACATCTTGAACCCAAATAACAACCCCAAATGAGTAATCCTGGGGAGTATACATCTTGTCCCTCACATCTAATTGCTTATATGGCCACACATTTGCTTCATTTACTTTTGCTAATTTAAAAGTTATTCAAGTCAGTTCATTTTTATGCTTGGAGGCTATTCAAAGGTGATTACACATAACCCTTTATGTGCTTTGGAACACATCCCTACTGTTTAGAAACATTCACAAGGGACAATCTTGAAGCTAAGTACATCAGGTCCCTCCGGTTCCCCAGGCTTTACAATCTTTTATCCCCAAAGCATAAAAATGAACATGATGACTTTGTTCCCTATTCCTCCCATTAGTCGTTAATTGATGCTTATCACATTATGGCTATCTCCAAGTCTCTTCAGAGAGTGTGAAATGCATGAAGTCATTCTGTGGTTACCTGTGAAAAGGAAGAAAATCAGGACCATGACCATCGTGTACCCAAAATACAAAATGGCGCTTGCCATGCCTGTGATTTGAAGTTTGGTGAAGAAGTAATGAACTGTATATATCAGAAGATAAACAGCTGTAAAACTGCTAGTGAAAAAGGCTCTCCACCACCAGTGATAATCCTGCAAAAAGAAGTAGAAAAAATTCACTTTAGGTGAAACCTAACTCTAAACGGGTTAGCAATTATTGTGATAACAAACCACATGAAACAGGCTCCATTAGATTATGGATTAGAAGAAATCCAAGGGGAAGTTTTATAAGAAACCGTCAGACTAATGTACGTTCTGCTTGGGGTGCCTTAACATTGATAAACTCCCTGTTTCCAGGGGGACCACGTGTGCCCTCGGGGACCGTACTTGTAATGCACGCATCCTTTCTCTCATGACACTGCCTCAGCCTTGGAAGGCTTTCGGGTCAGCTTCAATTTACTGGCAGGAGCTGGGCCTGAATTGATGTTTCGGGCCAGGTAGACAAAGGTTAGTACAGAAACTGCATATAGAGCTTTATGGTGAATGGGATTTGTCTCACCCAGCTGAATTTAGGACCCATGGGGGCATGACTGAGGTCAATACACAGGTTTGCCTCACCCTTCCCCATGGCTCCAACTGATGCTCATTTTAGTGTAAAGGCACTGTGTTCAAGGGCCAAGGGAACCTACAGTGCAGAAAAGAGTTAACACAGCAGGTCTGAAGTTGCTATCTTTAGAAGGGCCTGCTTGCAAGGTTGGCCCTTGGCTTATATCTGAGAATTCGGCATTTAATCATCCCCTGACTGATAAGGCGTGTTGGCTATACCTAGGCCGTACAAACAGTGTGATTTATGGCGAACACATGCTTTCCTTTTGGGGGTCTGGAATTGTTGTAATTGCTAGGCAGAGGGTGCCTATGTGACCAGCTCCCAGTAAAAACCTTGGATGTGAAGTCTCTAATGGGCTTCCCTGGGCAGAAACATTGCACATATATGACTATATTTTTCATCGCTGAAAAAGGGAACGTAATTGGTGTGTCCCCTCATGGAAAAGAAAAAGCACAGGAAGACTAGACGTGGATTTCTCCAGGTTCCACCTGTGTCTTTTCCCCTTGCTGATCCTGTTGTGTGTCCTCTGGCTATATTAAGCCCTAGCCAGGCGTACATCTGTGTGCTGAGTCCCCCGAGTCTTTCCAGTGAACCACCAGACATGTGGGTGGTCTTGGGGGCCTTCAAAACACTTCTAAGAAACAGAAATATACACATCATCTGCCCGTGAGTATATACTTCATTCACGATTGTTGCGGGTTTTCTGTGACAAAAAATACACCGTAGAACTGAGAAGCTGAGTATAATATATACAAAATTCTAATTTTTTCACCCTTATACTTGTAGCTCAAGAAGAAAATGCTCTAAGAACATCATGTATATGATCCTCATTCCCAAAACTCTCTATTGTTACGTTTAGAGAGTCACATTTAACTACCAAAACAAGAGGGATTTAGGGGATTTAAGAAAATAATGTTCACTACCACCTTAGTTACCCAGAAGGACATCAGAAACAAAGTGGGGGTACAGTGGGGTAAACAAAACTACTTCTGCCCATGGTAACCAAAAGTAAGAGAAAAGGCCTTTAGCAGCAATCCCAAACCCATAAAATGCAATCCTGGCCCAAGCTGTGAAAACTTTAATTGTCAAAAAAAAAAAAACAACAACAAAACACCAATTGAGCCAGATCTTTTGCATGTCTAAATATCAAATCAGTTCCCTGCTTTTTTCTATGTTAACTGAATATTATGCAGCAATTATAGTAACTAGCAGGAGAGAAATTGCTTTCTGTTTAGATTTTCCATCAAAGTAGCATTAACTTTCCATCAAAGCTGCATCAGAATCAACATGTGTCATCAGGAAAACACAACATGAAACTGATCCCAAGTTGTAGAAACCAGGTAGTTAACATGTGCTTCAATTCCTTTCTCAACAGAGGCTTCCACTTCCAATAGTACAAGTTTGGGAAGGAGAAGATGCATTCGTTTCTTAGGTCTTTACCTCAGCACACAAGTAGAAATAACACAGCAGAACCGCAGCTTCTGAGCAGGTAATCAGGAGAATTATAAAGACCAAGAAAAGGAAGCCAAACATGAAGTACATTTGATGAGACCTGAAAATAAAAATGATAGCCTTAAAATTAACTTCACAATACACAGAAAGACCATTCCAAATGAATACAAGAGACGGTCACGTTTGTCTAACCTGAGAGATTCACTCCAGACCTTCATCGATCCATCCAACATCCAAAAACCATTCCCTGACCGACCAATGTGGCTTCAGAGTTTGGCCTGATCTCCTCCAGTACGAATCCGTGTTCCTACTTACCCCTATTTCTCTGCTCGTGCAATTCAGTTTTCACTAAAGAACCATCAGTATCTCTATCATTTTCTTCATGCACATTTTATGGTTGTTTTGTTTTTTTAGAGAGAGAGAGAAAGCAAGCGGTGGAGAGGGGCAGAGGGAGAGAGAGACAGAATCATAAGCAGGCTTAGCCTGACACAGGGCTCGATCGCACGACCCTGCGATCATGACCTGATCCAAAATCAAGAGTCGGACGCTTAACTGACTGAGCCACGCAGGCGCTCCTCTTCACGCACACTTTAAGCCATGCTTTCTTTTTAGCAATGGAAGGTTATAAATGCCATAAATATCAGCAAATACATTATACAACAAAAAAAAAAAACCCCACAGAGTCAGGGGCACCTGGGTAGCTCAGTCAGTTGGGCATCTGACTTCGGCTCAGGAAATGATCTTGCAGTCCATGGGTTCAAGGCCCGCAACGGGCTCTTTGCTGACAGCTCAGAGCCTGGAGCCTGCTTCATATTCTGTGTCTCCTTCGCTCTCTGCCCTTTCCCTGCTCGCTTGCTCTCTGCCTCTCTCTCTCTCTCTCTCTCGAAAATAGATAAGCGTCAAAAAATTTTTTAAATCTCGTGTAGAGTATATACCTGGTTGCAAGGACAAAGAATGGGGGTTGGGGAGCATCATGTATATAGATAATAAGTATATACAATGTTGTACACAGCAAGCACCCTCTTTTTCATTGAAACAAAAGTTAACTTGTCCAAAGAAGCTTTTAGTTTTCACTTTAAAATTATCCCATCAAAAACATCTGGAAAATACAGTTACATAATCTATTTTGCAGCATGTTAAATATTTCGTTGCTGACAAGGTAACAGATTTTACTGCTTATCTTTTAAACCAATTTGCCACAATGCTGTTTAAAAAGTGAGCAATTAATGTGCATGATTAAACCTCACTTTTGAGGACTTGAAAGCTTCGTCTGAAAGATTGCTTTGGGATGAAAGTGTTAGAAATACACACAGCTGGCTACTCCATTTGATTTTATGGGGCCTTTGCCCCATCTCCAAAACTCCCTCTGCAGCGACACCCCACTTGCCCAGCTCCTGAAACCAGAATGCAGTCAAGAATCAGGAATTAAGGAAAAAGGGACTGGGAGAAACTGAAATAGCTGTCACGGACCTGGAGCTTTGCAAGTAAAAACTGTCGCACTTTGGAAAGCCTGGGTTCTCACCTTACGTGCGTTTCTGTCTTGGTTACCAGAATTCTTTAAAAAAAAATTTTTTTTAATATGTATTTATTTTTGAGAGAGACAGAGACAGAGCATGAACAGGAGAGGGCAGAGAGAAAGGGAAAGAGAGAATCCAAAGCAGGCACCAGGCTCTGAGCTGTCAGCACAGAGCCCGTCATAGGGCTCAAACCCACGGACCGTGAGATCATGACCTGAACCGAAGTCGGTCACTCAACAGCCTGAGCCACCCAGGCGCCCCTTGGTTATCAGAATTCTTTTTTTAGAGATTTTTTTTTAATGTTTATTTATTTTTGAGAGAGAGAGAGAGACAGAGCGTGAGCGGGGCAGAGAGAGAGGGAGACAGAATCCGAACCAGGCTCCAGGCTCTGAGCTGTCAGCACAGAGCCCGACACGGGGCTCGAACTCGCAAACTGTGAGATCATGACCTGAGCCGAAGCCGAACGCTTAACCGACTGAGCCACCCAGGAGCCCCGGCTATCAGAATTCTTAAACCCCAACAGATTCAAAGCAGCAGATAAAACGAGGAAAGCTGTGAGGAAAGAGCAGGCATCCTGACACCAGAACTAACAGTTGACAGAAAGGAGAGCCGAAAAACATGACTTACAGCTCAAAGTAAGTCTTTGAAGCTGTAAGTCTTCAAAGTATTTTTAGCAGAGGAACTCTGAACTCTTGCATGGAAGGTCTGTATGGAAAAGAGATACACATCGCGGCTGCCTCTTCCGGTCTTTAGGTGCCTCCTTCCAAGGGACACCCCCCCCCCGCCCCACCCCCTGCAAAGGCTCGGAGAAGTGTGGTGTGAGCCAACTTTGTAAGTCATCTGGAAAGGCTTAAAAACAGGTTACTGCTTTTAAAAAAGGAAACCTGCGTAGAAATTTCCATCAAAAACTGTCTTTAAAAACTTGTGAATTAAGTCTCAGTTCCCTAGGAAGTCCCCCCCACCCCAGGGGTCAGAGGGCTATTTCCTGGATAAAACCAGAGGCAAATGAACTTTTGCCATACCCAGACTCTAACCTCCTTGAAATATAGGAAACTTCGTTTATCAACAATTAAGATGTTTTGAGGTTGTGACGATACCGTACTCACCAAATACTGTTCAGAATGAGAAAGAGTTGAATGAAAACACAGCCAAAAGGTAAAATGCCACCGATCATGATGCCAAACAGTGGTTTCGTAAAAAAACTCTGCTGAGGAATGTGACGGGGAATCTGGTTCGTGCAAACTGGAAACCTAAACTGCTCGAAGAGAAGTCAAGTGAAAATCAGAATGACATGAAATTGAAGTGAATTTATAGACATATAATCACAAGACAGAATCCTGAATCGGAGCTGGACGCAGAACACTTCCCAGAGCAGTCATGTGGGCAGAGGCTAGACCGACACTGTGCTATAGAAAGATAATGCAAGCCACATAGGCAGTTTTAAATGTTTTAGAAGCCGCATTTTAAAGCATAAAAAGAAACAGGTGGAATTAATTTGTGAATCCATTTCGTCGGATCTAACAAATGTTCTCAGTTGCGTGTGTCATTGCTATAAGAAGGACTCAGTAGGGGCACCTGGGAGGCTCAGTCTCTCCAACGCGCTCGCTCTCTCTCTCTCTCTCTCTCTCTCAAAAATAAATACACATCACAAAAAACATCCCACTTTGGAAGTAGCCACATTTCAGGCCCTCAAAAATCACACGTGGCCAGTGGCCACCACACGAGAAAGCACACAGCTAGGCAACGAGGATGTTTATCATTTCCTGTCAGTTTCAAGGGAGAGACCGGACAAGATTTAGTGGTGCCTATTCCAATATGAACTAATACATGTCAAAAAGTCGTCTCAGAATTTGTCTCACGCATTTCCCTTAAAATCTGTCGGTAGTTTTCAGACATTTTTTCTTTTTTTCTGCTCTGTGTGGACCTCCAGCTTCCATTTTGTGTTGTCTGATTTCTCCCTTTGCGCACAGTGTGCAAACTCACACTATGTCTTTATACATTCCTTTTGCAGAGTAGTCTTTTCAGTGTCCTGCTCCTTTGCCCTGTATGTAGAATAAGCTAACTTCAAATCTATAAACTCAACAGTTCCATTTTCAGACTGTACCTTAGCTTTCTTCCCCCGCTGTCTACTTTTCTGACTCGGTTAAAGTCAGCCTTCCTACTACTATATATCCTTTTAATTTTCTCCAACAGAGACAGAAATTTAAACAACCTATAAAGTGGGGAGTACTTTAAATAACATCTTTTAAAGGGTCACTGTGTTCCATTTTTGTTAATTTTTAAATGTTTTATTCTGGAATGATTATCCCAGGATGCCTGGCTGGCTCAGTCAGAAGAATGTGTGACTCTCGATCCTGGGGTTGTGAGTTCGAGCCCCATGCTGGGTATATAGATTACTTAAAAATAAAATATTTTAAAAAAGGACTATTCTAGGAGCGCTGGGGTGGCTCAGTCAGTTAGGCGTCCGACTTCGGCTAAGGTCATGATCTCACGGTCTGTGGTTCAAGCCCTGTGTCAGGCTCTGTGCTGACAGCTCAGAGCCTGGAGCCTGCTTTGGATTCTGTGTCTCCCTCTGTCTCTGCCCCTCCCCTGCTCATGCTCTCTCTCTCTCTCTCTCTCTCAAAAATAAATAAACATTTAAATAAATGAAGAAATAAATAAATAGGATTATTCTTTGTAGTTTTCTCCAATGGTACATTTCACATTCCATGTACAGTAATATACACGTTGAGGTATTATTTCAGACATCAGTCAATGGTCAAAAGCAGTATTTTAGAAATTTACCTTTTTCTTGGCTCCAAAGTACGCACCCACAAATGTTAGGGGTACTGAAATTCCACACCACATTGCAAGAATCCCTATCAGAGTACCAAAGGAGATGGCAGCCGATGAACCTTCCACCCAAAGAATCACGTTCATAAAAAAGAGGTCGGCAAAGACGACACTGGGGAGAAAAAGAGTGATCAGGAAGCAATATGCTTTCGTGAAAATGTTAAACTCATACTTGAGATGAATATCAGAACGTTCTTTTGGTGAGAAGGATATAATAAATTATAAGGTTATACCCTAAAAGAATAGTAAATCTCACTGTGGGAAACCAGTCATTGAGCTGGGACTTAAACCCAATACCATATAATAAGATAGCAGTTCATTATAGGACATCATTTCCACATCCTACTCATCTCTGCACCCCTAGAGTCCAGCAGAAAATAAATGAGATGGGGAGTAATATGCCATGGAAAAACTCAATATGCAATAGAGTGAACACAATAAAGACAATGCATAGACTAGGGGCACCTGGGTGGCTCAGTCGGTTAAGCGTCCGACTCTTGGTTTCGACTCAGGTCACGATCTCATCTCATGGTTCATGGGATGGAGTCCGGCATCAGGCTCTGCGCTGACGGTGCGGAGCCTGCTTGGGATTCTCTCTGCCCCTCACCCATTTGCGTGCTCTCTCTCAAAATAAATAAATAAATAAACTTAAAAAAAAAAGAAAATGCATAATAAAAACAGATTTTTTTAAATTTTGTTATTATTTGAGAGAGAGAGACAAAGAACGTGGGGGGGGGGCAGAGAGAAAGAGAGGGAGAGAGAATCCCAAGCAGGCTCCGAGCTGCCTGTGCAGAGCCCGATGTAGGACTTGAGCTCACGAAACCCGCTAGATCACGACCTGAGCAGAAATCAAGGGTCGAACATTTAACCAATCGAGCCACTCAGGCGCCCCTAAAGACAGATTTTAGAATCCTAGGCTGAAATAGGCTACAAGCCTCAAGTCCAATAAATGTTCACTTAAAGCAAGAGCTTTAAGTCAATCGCTCAAAATCAACAGGTCAGCTGCTGAATCTACTGGATAAATCACCAGGCAAGCCCAGTTGTCGTGCCCCTATTTGTTCCAGACAAGTTGGCTCAGTGCTACAGGTGAGTATGGGCAACCATATGGATGTGAGTGTTTCTGAAAGCCTAAAACATGAGGTTGAAAAGGTGGGCGGAGGCTAGATTGTGGAAGGCTTTGAATGGCAGGGTAAGGGATGCGGACGTCCAGAAGCGGCCGGAGGGTTTTTACGCTCAAAGCTGTGAGGTACATAATACAGTCTTCCCGGCAGATGAGTCCACAGCGTGGCAAAGGACAGACCTAAAGGAAGAGAAACTAGAGACCAGGAGACTAGATAAAAAGTGGTAAGAAACAGTATAATGTGGTGATAGTTAAAACCTAAGTGATGGATATGAAACACATGAAGAATTAAGAGGTTTGGTCAAAGATGGTACATGGAAATCACACTTTTGGCTCTGCTCCCTCCTCAAAACTCTGATAAAATTATGGTAAAAGAACTTTAAAAGGGTATGAATACACAAGGGTGGGGGACACAGGAGAGAAGCAACCCATTTTGTAAACCAGACAGCAGAAGGACAAGTAGTAACTGAGTTAGTAGAACAGGGAGACCTGGGATCCCGAGTCGTCCGTAGGGAAAGCTGAGAGGCAACTCCGCTGACACCAAGGAGCTCCAACAAAGGCTCAGGGATTTGTAGCGCCGGGTTCCTCTGGAAGTGGGAGGGAAGGAGTGGCTAAAACCAGGACTGGTTGGAAGTCAGCCTAAGACACTGACAGGGTTGCCGGCTCCCTCCTGACTCTGCAGAGCCAAGGAACTTCCCTTCCTGACCCCAGCAGAAGACTGGAGGTCTAGTCTCTCAGAGAAGGTCCCTGAAGCTCAGAAGAAAATTTTACAAAGGAAAATCTGTGACTGACATCCTCGGAGAGATTAGAGGAGGCACTGCAACCATGAAGCAAGAGGAATTAGAAATATGACAAGGAGAATTAAAACCTCAGTAAAAGGGTTGGGATATAAAGCTAATGATAGGTCTTAGAAAGCAGCGTTAGGGGTGCCTGGGTAGCTCAGCTGGTTAAGCATCCGACTCTTGGTAACGGCTCAGGTCATGATCTCAAGGCTCGCGGGTTGAGTCCCACGTCAGAAGGAGGATAAGGAGGGGGGGGGGGAAGAGAAGAAGAAATGAAGACACCCTAAGTGCCCATCGAAGGATGAGTGGACAAAGAAGGTGTGGTGCACATATACATTAGCATATTATTCGGCCTAAAAAGTGAGGAAATCCTCCCATTTGCCACAACATGGATGGACCTTGAAGGCATTATGTTGACTGAAATAAGTCAGAGAAAGACAAACACCGTATGATCTTCCTTACACGTGGAATCTAAAACGCAAACAAAAGCAAACCAAACTCCTAGAAGAAGAAAATCACACTGTGGTTTCTGGGGCCAGGGTGGAGGTACGGATTGGAGGAAGGTGGTCAAACTTCCAGTTAGAAGATAAGTACGTCCTGGGGACGTGATGTACAACGTGATGACTACAGCTAACACGGCCGTGTGACAGGGAAGCTAAGAGAGTAAATCCTCAAGAGTTCTCATCATCACAAGGAGAGATTTGTTTTCCTTTTTTTCCCTTTCTTTTCTTTTTCTTGTATCTACGTGAGATGACGGACGTGAGACGAACCCTTTGTGGGACTCATTTCACAATATATGTAAATTGAACTGCGATGTATGTAGATTGTTTCTCAACAAAACTGGAAGAAAAAGAAAAAAAACTGAACAGAAGAAAAAAATGAAAGAAAGGAAAATTAGATAGACAACCGAGGCACGTGCAAAATAAGAGTTACTTGAATAGACAGAGTTCTTTTTTAATTTTTTTTTTAATGTTTATTCTCGAGAGAGAGAGAGAGACAGAGACAGAGTGTGAGTGGGGGAGGGTCAGAGAGAGAGGGAGACACAGAATCGGAAACGGGCTCCAGGCTGTCAGCACAGAGCCTGATGCGGGGCTCGAACTCACATACCGTGAGGTCATGATCCGAGCCGAAGTCGGACGCTTCACTGACTGAGCCACCCAGGCGCCCCTAGACAGAGTTCTTAATGTCTTTTAGGGATATTAAATAATTCCTCAAGGTCAGACAGCTGATAAGAGGCAGAGCTAGGATTTGAATTCACGTGTGTGTGTGATTCTTTAAGGGCAAGCTGTTTCCATCCCACTATGCTATACTAGAGCCTCTATGGTGGGGACCTCCCCCAACCACCAATCGGGTGTATCTTCCCTTCCCCCAGACATTTAGTCAAAGACCAGAGAGAGGGAACATGGTAACATCCACATTATGAGGCACCAGGTAAGGCTTTGAGGTCTCCCGCCGAGGGAATCTCTGGTTTAGTCCGGTAGTTGGAAGTTCTCTCAAGGTCCATTCCAATTCTAGGATTTAATGCTGCCTTCCAATTTCTGATTCGGGATCTTTTTTTTTTTTTTTTTTTTTGGATGTTCCTCATCTCTCATGATAAACCGACTTCAGCCATTTGCTCCTTCGTTTTACTATTTCTGCCTCACCTCCCCCCCCCGCCACCTTGTGTGTACGATCTCTTCTGCGTACTAAATCTATGTCGGTAGGGACATTGTGCTTTTTCAAGGCTCATACTTTGCCCCTGCTGGAGCTGTGGTTTTGAACCCTTTCAAACAACAACAAATACAACCACAGTAAACCTCCACCTTAGGTCTCATTGGTTTCTGGCATCTTAATAAGGGAGGCTGGTTTCCCATGATTTAACCATACTTCTTCAAATGTTTCTTAATACCTTTCTGCTCTAATGAATTTGTTTAGCCACAGTATTCCTCTGCCAAATTTCCTAGCTTTTGAGAGATTCATTTCAGCCGTTATCATTCCATGGCCAGAAAAAATTGCTCCTCACTTGACAAATCATAACCTCCCTTCTTATACATAAACTCAATTAACCTGTCTCAACGATTTCCCTTTTGAAAGTACACTCTAGAATGTTAATATGTGTTTAACAATTCTGTAACTGCCCTTCAGTTTCAAGTTTTTATATTCTAAATAGTTCTTCCTTTGTTGGTCTCTAATTATTTCTAGACCTTTTCATGGAATCTTAAACAGCAAAACTAAAAGGAAACTTGAGAGGTCATCTGGGTTCATCTCCTACCTGAAACATTTATTCACACACTCATCAAACATTTATTGGGTACCTATGTGTTAGGCCCTGGTGTTCAAAGATAAATAAAAATCTTTGCTCTGCAAAGCTCAGTCTAGTGGGGGACAGAGATAAACAAATAAATTACAGCACGACACGGAAAATGCTATAGCAGATGATAAACACAGAGCAGTAGGAACACAGAAGAAAAGAGTGGCCAAAAATACTTTATAGCTCACAAAACAATTTCACAACCCATTAGTTCATTTGTTTCTCTGAACGACTCCGTGACACAGGCATCACAGGCAAGGAAATGGACAATCAGGAAGGGGCTAGGACTTCCCCAAAGTCACTTAGCTAATACTGACTGCCTAATATTAAGTGCTGGAATTCACACTTGCTTCTTCTAATTGTTAAGTTCGGGTGCATGACCATCAAACTATGCTGCCTCTTCTTTTCCCTTCCTACCACTTTTGGGGTTACATGAAGGAAACATATGTAGTTTAATAATCTTACTTTCTTCCATTTCTTCTAGGGAGCATAAGTGTTCATTAGTCTAAATGCTTCTCCTCTTAAATGTAAAGCCTGATTTTTTTAAGTAATAAGTTTGATGCCAGTTCTCCGCTGCCCATTTATGGCACTGGATCAGCACTGAACTTCTCTTTCAACCTACTACTTTCTAAGAAATAAGAATGCCAGTACCTTACGATTTTCTCTCCCATCGACCTAAGAGGGCCCCCAAACCACTTGAGGGAAATCTATCCTTTGTATCATGCCTGTTTACTGCTTTAAAACTGCATTCAGGGGTGCCTGGGTGGCTCAGTCAGTTGAGCGTCCGACTCCTGATTTCGGCTCAGGTCATGATCCCAGGGTCATGGGCTCGAGCCCCTCATTGGGCTCTCCACCAAGTGTGGAGCCTGCTTAAGATGCTCTCTCTCTCCCCTTCTGTCCCTCTCCCCCACTCACACTCTCTCTCTAAAATACAATTTAAAAAAATTTAAAAATGTTTAATGGCATTTAGTTCTAACAGAACTAGGAAACTGAATCTGTTTTGCACTTTTAAATTATTCACATGGGGCGCCTGGGTGGCGCAGTCGGTTAAGCGTCCGACTTCAGCCAGGTCACGATCTCGCGGTCCGTGAGTTCGAGCCCCGCGTCGGGCTCTGGGCTGATGGCTCGGAGCCTGGAGCCTGTTTCCGATTCTGTGTCTCCCTCTCTCTCTGCCCCTCCCCCGTTCATGCTCTGTCTCTCTCTGTCCCAAAAATAAATAAACGTTGAAAAAAAATTAAAAATCACCATTTAAAAAAAAATAAAATAAAATAAATTATTCACTTGATTCAATCAGACAGCGATTATTTACTGAGTACTTGTTCCATATAAGGCACTTATACTCTGTATAAGGCACTTGGTTACACACTGTGAAAGATACAGAAATGAATAAGACCTCATACACACCCTCATGAACGTTAGAATGCAGAATAAGACATATCACAAATAACTTAATCTAAGGAACACTGTGATAAGTAGTATAGCGACGGTGAGAGACACTGTACAATTTCAAACATGGAAATGGTGGCATTTGAGCTGGGGCTTAAAACAATGAATAGAAATCTGGCATCGGAGGGTTGGAAAGAAGTGATTACAAAAAGGTGGAACAACACAGAAAGATGGAACAGCATGAGCAAAGGCATGATAGCAGAAGGGTTGCTAATAACCACAGCTACCGTTCACTGAGCACTTAGTATGTGCAAGGCACTGTTCCAAATGCAGTACGTACGTTATCCCGTTTAATCCTCACAGCTCAACCAGGAGGAAAGGGATACCATTATTCCCATATGACCCATGAGGAAACCCAGGATTAGAGAGGTAACATCACTTGCCCAACAGGCCATGATTAGTAAATATTATCTGAAGCTCTTTTTTTGCCGAATTTAAAAGACACCTGCGTGGCGCAATAATTTTAAATCTGTGCAGACGAGCATACAAAGTATTAAGACGTAATCTGTATGGCAGTGACAGCACGAAGAAGGGAGGTGAGAAAGGAGCTTGACAGGAGCAAAGTTTTGTCTAATATTGAAATTAAGCTGGGATTCATCCGAACTAGATTGGTGTAAATTGGGACACTAATTGTAATCTGTAAGGTAACCACTAAAAGAATAACTCAAAAAAAAAATGGTAAAATAGATGACAAGGGAACAGAAATGGCACCGCAGAAAATATCTATGCAACGGAACAGAAGACAAAGATCTCAAAGAGGTACGTGCACACCTATGTTCGTCGCAGCGTTATTCACAATGTGCTCAAGGCCCGGTAACTAGGAGGAGGTAGAATTGGGAAATGAACCACTCTATACGTTTGCAGTATAGGGTACGTGTGCGTGCGTGCACACGCGCATGTGTGTGTCTGACTCTAAAGCCTGTGCCGTCAGCTTCTAGCACCACCTCTCCCCTTTAATATATGGTTCTGAGCTGGTGTTACTGTTGTTCATAATGAAATTACTTAAAAATAGGTAACACGTGCATATGGTACACGATGCAAAAAGGTGGGGAAAAAAAGAGCGAAAAGTAAATCTAATACAAATAGTCTCCTTCACGCTCCTGTCCCCCAGCCCCCCCGAAAACCCACCCAGGACACAACCACTGTTCCCAGTTGCTTTTCAAATCAAAAACATTTGTTTTTTTACTTTGACAAAACTGTGTCTTGACACCGCATCATCGCAAAGTCCATGTAAACCTGAGCCGTGTAATTATGGATTTCTACTCGAATTTTTGAATTTCTCTGTGTAAAACATGCTTCACAATCAATCTCACGGAAAACATGATGAAAACAGCTCATAGCGCATTGGGAATGCTAATGCTTTTCTCAGACATTGATTGTTCAATTTGGCTCATCAAGCTTAGTGATATGATATATTCTAATTCTTTCACATTTTCTTTTTTTTAATTTTTTTAACGTTTTTATTTATTTTTGAGACACAGAGAGACAGAGCAGGAGCAGGGGAGGGGCAGAGAGGGAGGGAGACACAGAATCCGAAGCAGGCTCTGGGCTCCGAGCTGCCAGCACAGAGCCCGACGCGGGGCTCGAACTCACTGACCGTGAGATCATGACCTGAGCCGAAGTCGGACGCTTCACTGACTGAGCCCCCCGGGCATCCTTTACATTTTCTATTTCTATGATGTAACTTCTTTTTACAGTAAGATGGAACATCTGTGTGATGAACGCTGGGCCAGTATTAGTCCTCTTAAGCCACGAAGACAGTTTCAGAGACAATTTGTATTTAATTTCCTCTACAGTGCCTAGGATAATGCCTTAAATAGGGTAAGAACGAAAGCAAACACAACCAAAAAGACCACGCTGGGTGTGCCGAATGAGTAACGAACTAAAGCAGAGAACAGCAGACGGTTTGTGGACTGGTTCCTGCACGTGCTGCCCCTTGTAGTACAACCCAGTGTAATGACACTTGCACAATGGCACTTTGCTGCCAAATTTATCCAGTGTGGGATTCATTTGAGTCTTGAACTTGAAGCAACAAATAGCTGAAATATTGTCAAGGACATTGCTTTCTTACATAAATGTAATAAAGCATTCACCTCAGAGAAGACCACCCATTCTAGTTCCCTTGAAAACAGTTACAGGAAAAGCAGATGGCTCTAGTCAAGGTGGGGAGGGGGAGGGGACTGCATTGTCCTTACTTTAAATAAGTCAAAAATTCTGAGGTTCCTGTATTTGATGTGCAAACTCGTAATGTTCAATCCTCTCAATGATCTCCTCTTTTTCCCCGGAGTTTCAAGGAAAACAAGCCACATGGAGATAAAAGGTTATGGGTCTACAGAATCTATCACTGCGTTGCCTCATTCACGGCATCATGCACAGCCACAGAGCACTGTTAAAGCATTTTGCTCTCCCTTTGTCACCAATCAGCATATAATGTAACTGAGTTTACTATGTATAACTTTCATTATAGGACCTCTTCCACTATGGGGACATACTTCTATCATCAAGGACATGGGAATTTTGTAACAAATAGGAACTAAAGTACATGACAATTAAGATAGAATCCACTAGTTTTTCCTTAAAAAACAAAAAAAGTCGAGGGGGGGGGAGGTGGGGAGCCTGAGTGGTTCAGTCGTTTAAGCATCTGACTCTTGATTTCAGCTCAGGTCATGATCTCGTGGTTCGTGGGATCGAGCCCGGCATCAGGCTCCTGGCTGACAGTGTGGACCCTGCTTGGGACTGTCTCTCCCCCTCTCTCTCTGCCCCTCCCCCACGTGTGCTGTCTGTCCATCTGTCTGTCTCTCTCTCTCAAAATAAATAAACCTTTTTTAAAAAGACCTTTCCTTCATAACATCAAGGAAAGAATATGAGAAATGAAATGTGCTATGGACTGAGTTGTGTCCCCCTCCCCAAATTCATATATTGAAGCACTGATCCACAAGGTAATGGTATTTGGGGGTGGGGCCTTTGGGAGGTGATTAAGCTTAGATGAAGCCTTCATGATGGGATTAGTGCCTTTATGAGAGGAGACACTAGAGAGTTTACTGTCTCTGCCTGCCATGTGGGGAAACAGCAAGACTGCAGTCGTCAACGAGCTAGGAAGAGACTTCTCACCAGGACACAACCCTGTTGGTGCCCTGATCTCCAACATTTCCGCCTCCAGAACTATGAGAAATCAAATGTGTATTGTTTTGTTTCAGCCCCCTCCCCCCACTCTATAGGATTTTTTTTACATTTATTTTTGAGAGACAGAGACAGCACAGGTCGGGGAGGAGCAGAGAAAGAAGGAGACACAGAATCCAAAGCAAGCTCCGGGCTCTGAGCCGGCGGCACAGAGCCCACAGAGCCGGACGCGGGGCTCGAGCTCACAAACTGAGATCATGACCTGAACCGAAGTCAGACGCCCGACCGCCTGAGCCACCCAGGCGCCCCTCCAGTCTATGGATTTTGGTAGGGCAGCCCGAGCTGACTAAGGAGATGAAACCCTAAGTGAGTCAGCACTTCATCAGCGAGGTTCTGTGGAAAGATCCCAGGACGGGATGCAGGGGGGACATTCGGTTATATGTAGCGCTCTATTACTGACATCCCACGTGACCTTGAACACTTGCTCCCCGGCTTGGCCACCAAGCCCGCACATCTGTAACTAGGGGGCTGACGGCGCTACTCACACAGCCACTGTGCGGCCCCGCCCACTCCCCCTTGGACAATGACTCTACCCCCGAACTGCAGTCACTAATGACACTGCAGTCACTAGGGGAGACGGGAAGAAAGAATCACAGAAGGCAGCGACAAGGGGACTAACACAGGTGGTGCCTAAATTGCCATTCTAATATGGTATATAATGCAAGATGTATAACTGAGATGAGCATTTATGAAATGTGCTCCAAGACCGAAGATCAAAATTCAATACAGCAGCACCCTGGCTATCTCTTTGCACTCGAGGCTACGCTGTACAAAGAGAGAATGCTGCCGCTACAGAAAACTCCTCTCCCTTCGACCCTTCATTATCGCCTACGATGATTTCTCCAAGACGAAGTCTAAGGAAGAGTGTAATTGCATAGAGAATGGAGAACGTGCAATGCTCACCCAGGACATAATAGTGCCGTCAGCAAAAAGTTTGTCTTCCATTTAACGCCTTTAAGTGCTGAGGAAGGAAAAGACAGAAGAGTTACTGTCACAACTTGATTCAGTCCACTTTAGACCTACTTTATAACCAGGACACAAGTACCTTTGGATGGGTCGGCTAAAATGCCCCATGCGATTCTCAAATGTTGTGTTTTACGGCCTTTTAATTTCTACACTGAACGCATGAACTTACTGGAATGAGAGCAGATGCAATGCTTACTCTTATACATTCTTGCAGACACATATCCAGCAGGGGTTCCCAGAAGGACCCAGAGCACAACGGCACAGGTCATTAAAGCGCCTCGGTTGGAGGGGGATAGAAAACCAAGGCAGGCCAGAACTAAAGGCACAAAAAAGAAATATCAAACCAGTTACGATCATAGCCTCAGAAGCACACAAGACTTTGTAATCAATTAAAGACCCACTGATTAAGACATATTATGTGTAACAGCACACAAGGATATTCTGTCATGTGAGATCTTAAGTGACACTGTGAATGTTATTCACTTAACTAATGACAATTTTGTCTTAATGAAAAGGTGTGATTTTCAAGACAAGGCAAGTGAAGTTCAGTTTCCAAGTTGGATCTAGTCTTTACCTCACCATTTAAATCAAAACTAAATAAACAATCCCCCCCTACTCTAGTATCATTCCGTAAACAGAAAATCATTTTCCCACAAAAATTTCCTTCTGCTTCCTTGTATTCAAGGGGAAGAATAAAGAAAAGATCAAAGCAGTGGGGCACCTGGGTGGCTCAGTCGGTTAAGCATCCGACTTTGGCTCAGGTCATGATCTCATAGTTTATGAGTTCGAGCCCCATGTCAGGCTCTGTGCTGACAGCTCAGAGCCTGGAGCCTGCCTCAGATTTTGTGTCTCCCTCTCTCTCTCTCTGCCCCTCCCCTGTTCTCTCTCTCTCTCTCTCTCTCTCTCTCAAAAATAAACATTAAAAAAAATTTTTTTAAATCAAGGCGAGACTTGGTCTCAGGAAAATACAATCTTAAAAGCTGAATTTTGAAGTTAGCACTGACATCTGAAACACCTAACAAGCCTTTTTTTTTTTTTTTTTACAGCAGCCTTGTTTATGAAAATCACCACTCTGGCCATCAAAAATTGACAGGCTCCATTTTTACTTTATACATGAAGGCAGCCAGGGTTCAACAGCCATTGTGAGCCTCCTAAAGATGCCAGTCTGTTTATACGTTTAAAGACCAGCACTTAGGCTTGCCACAGCATTTCAAAATGCTAGTGTTTAATTATGAATTCCCTTAGTCCACTTAAAATATGATTCTACCCACATGCTGATTTTCAAGAAAGCTTCTCTTTTGCAAA
The DNA here is from genome assembly GCF_027475565.1 of Acinonyx jubatus. Classification (NCBI taxonomy): domain Eukaryota; kingdom Metazoa; phylum Chordata; class Mammalia; order Carnivora; family Felidae; genus Acinonyx; species Acinonyx jubatus. The sequence goes on along the minus strand of NC_069389.1, from coordinate 109,769,780 downwards.
GCAAGGACTTTGTGTATTGGACAGCGCAATAAATTATTCACAACTGAAGAAGCCATGAAAGGTCCCGGAGACAGGAACGTATTCAGACTCCTATCCTTAATTTGAGAAGATAGAATTGTAAGTACCATAAAACATACATTTTCTTAAACTTTAGGGTATTTTCAAAGCCCTTTTGTACACGTGGATCAAAATTTAACATACGGCAACAATTCACTAAGAATGTTTAAGATGACGCATATCGATCTGAGCCTACTTACATAAGGTGATAAATGTCATGATCAAAACTTGTGTTCCTTGGCCCAGGAAAACTGACAGCAACATTCTACTCCTTGGTGGTCTGAATACATCCCCATGAAGCAGCTTCCAACCAAAGTCCTCCTGGGCGTCTTCCTGCATATGAGAAAATCTTTGGTAAACACACTGTGGCAGAAAGTTACCAGAACTCTCAAAGTTAGATGGAAATGAATTTTCCTCTAAAGACAGACTAACTGGAAGCCAATGGCTCATTCAGGATACAGCAGCCCTCTGGAAGGTAGGTGATCCTGCCATCCAAATGAGGCACTCCCTTACTCTAAGTTTTGCATTAGAGGGAATGTGTTCCTCATATAAGGAACACACCTGGCTTAATTGCATGAAGAAAGTGAAATGACTTAATACACAGAGGGAATCCGGCCAATTTTTATAGAAATTTAAAATTCGGGGCACCTGCGTGGCTCACTTGGTTGAGCGTCTGACTTCGTTCGGCTCAGGTCATGATCTCATGGTGTGTGAGTTCGAGCCCCGCATCGGGCTCTGTGCTGTTAGTGTGGAGCCCGCTTCAGATCCTCTGTTCCCCCTCTCTCTGACCCCACCCCCGCTTGCACTCTCTTTGTCAAAAATAAATAAACCTTAAAAAGAAAAGAAAAACAAAGGATTCTCTTTTTAAAAAAAAAAGAAATCTAAAATTCACCAATACACAGATGATTATAAGAGTCAAAACAGTATAAATGAGATAAAACTAAATTTAACCTCAAAAAAATTTTATTAAAAAAAAAAAGAGGGGTGCCTGGGTGGATCAATCGGTTAAGCGTCTGACTTCGGCTCAGGTCATGATCTCGCGGTCTGTGAGTTTGAGCCCCGCATCAGGCTCTGTGCTGACAGCTCAGAGCCTGGGGCCTGCTTCCCATTCTGTGTCTCCCTCTCTCTCTGCCCCTCCCCCGCTCACACTCTGTGTCTCACTCTGTCTCTCAAAAAATGAATAAATGTTAAAAAAGATTTTTTTTAACTAAACTTAACCCAAATGATAACATTTTGCAATGTTTGATACATTTATCTCATACTCCAAATTAAGGAAACATTAAATAATACTTTAAAAGTTCAGAAACATATAAAAAGGAATAGAACCAGAGTGGGTAACAAATACCTCTCTAATAAACTGACTTCTACTTTTACAGAGCATACCCAACTCTATACTTTGATAGAACCTACGCAACTCTATACTTTCTGATTTGGTATAATAGGTTAAATTGCTAGACGTCGAAATGTGCTGTATTCGAGGTATTATATGCCCTAAGTAAAAATATAACATTGACAAGTGGACAGAGTAGGCATTCAAATATTTGCTGAATCAAATATGTGCATTTTTACTTACAGAAGAACTCATCTCATTGTATCTGATAATATCTCTATGAAGAGTCCTCAATATAATTATAGCCACCATGCCAGATAAGAAGAGAATGATAACAAAGGAATTCATAATACTAGAAAATTTAAAGAAGAAAAAAGAGAAGTTAAACCTCAAGTTCCTTATTTAAACAGTGAGAAGAAAATGTGGGTACATATAAAAGAAAGGCATTCAAATTATCATCATGTTGATCGCTTTTCCAAGGTTAAACTTAGATCAAAAGCTGAATACATCAGTATATTAAATGAACTTAATATATTATAATACACAATATATTGATAGTATGTGTTAATACACGTAATCCACAAAACTGTATTACAAATAAAGCAATATAGGGGCGCCTGGGTGGCTCAGTCTGTTAAGTCCGACTTCAGCTCAGGTCATGATCTCACAGTTCGTGAAGTCAAGCCCCACGTCGGGCTCTGTGCTGACAGCTCGGAACCTTCTTCGGATTCTGTGCCTCCCTCTCTCTCTGCCCCTCCCCCGCTCATGCTCTGTCTCTCTCTGCCTCAAAAATAAACACTAAAAAGAAACAAAACCAAATAAAGCAATATAAGCAACATTATTCTTAAGGTGATTTTAGAATTTTTTAAGGGTACATTCCCAAAAAGAAGCAAGAAGAAGTAAATAAGATCAATTAACAGAAACTCAATTCCAGAGCATGGAACTGAGAATGAAAGTCCAGGAATCAAGGTTGAACTAATGGCTGACTGACTTCTTAACTGATAGACCAAGGTTGTAGTCTTTTTATGAGCTTCAGGGTAATGACCCCATGGTCACTGTGCTTCCCAGCTCTTACTGTTTCTAAACTTTAAACTTCAAAATTATTCCCAAATCAAAACCAATCCCTTCTGCCATCCCACCACCCAGCCAAACCCGAACACATCAACAAAGCTTCACCAGAATCTGAAAAGACCAACACTGTTCTAGAAAGATGCCAATAAGGAGGAGCCTCGGTGGCTCAGTCAGTTAAGCATCTGACTTTCCCTCAGGTCATGATCTCACAGTCCGGGAGTTTGAGCCCCCCATCAGGCTCTCTACTGTCAGCGCGGAGCCCATTTCAGATCCTCTGTCTCCCTCCCTCTCTCTCTGCCCCTGCCCCGCTTGTACTCTCCCTGTCTCTCAAAAATAAATTTAAAAAAAGATGCCAATAAGATGATTGATGTCTATGGTTGCCAGAGAGGAGGTAGTATGGGGGGATGGGCAAAATAGATGAAGGAGATTAAGAGGTGCAAAGTTCCAGTTATAAAACAAGTAAGTCACTTGTGGCTGCCAAAGGGGAGGGGGTGTGGGGGGATGGGCAAGATGAGTGCAGGGGGTGGGAGGTGCGGCCTTCCAGCTATGGAATGAATAAGTCACAGGGATAAAAGGTACAGCATAGGAGGGGCGCCTGGGTGGCTCAGTCGGTTGAGCGTCCGACTTCAGCCCAGGTCATGGTCTCACGGTTCGTGAGTTTGAGCCCCGAGCCAGGCTCTGTGCTGACAGCGCGGAGCCTGCTTGGGATCCTCTGTCTCCCACTCTCTCAACCGCTCCCCTGCTTGCGTGTGCACACTCTCATGCTGAAAATAAATAAATTTTTTACATTTATTCATTTTTGAGAGACAGAGAGAGAGAGCATGAGTGGGGAAGGAGCAGAGAGAGAGAGGGAGACATAGAATCCAAAGCAAGCTCCAGCCTCTGAGCTGTCAGCACAGAGCCCGACGTGGGGCTCAAACCCACAGACCACGAGACCATGACCTGAGCTGAAGTCGGACGCTTAACCGACTGAGCCACCCAGGCGTCCCTCTCAAAATAAATAAATAAATAAAAACTTTCAGGGGCGCCTGGGTGGCTCAGTCGGCTAAGCGTCTGACTCTTGGTTTCAGCTCAAGTCATGATCTCACGGTTCGTGGGTTCGAGCCCCATGTGGGGCTCTGAGCCGACAACGTGGAGTGTGCTTGAGATTTTCTCTCCCCCTCTTTCTGCCCCTCTCCTGCTCATGCTTTCTCTCTCTCCCTCAAAAATAAACATTAAAAAAATTTTAAAGATGACTGATGTCTAAAACGTCTGTTAATGTGGTAAGTGAATTAGATCATGGCTGAAACAAAGTACATTCCTTATTATGCTATAAATACGAATACTAGTAGAGATTAGCCCCCACAGTGTCTCTGGAGGCCCTTTGGTCTCCCAATCCCTTTGGAGAAACCATTTAAATAAATTTTACCTGAGGAGACTTCTGGGGATGTAAGAAAATGGGACCTGGACAGTTGCCCAAACAGAAGACTCTGGAAAAGCTACCATATGATCATAATAATGAGGAGGAGGAGGAGGAGGGGGGAGAGCAGGAAGACACGAAGGAATAAGTGTAGAAACACAGGAGCGGGGGGTGTTATTCTCACTTAAAAGGCAATGGGTATATAAGGAGGGTCATCACCTCAAGAGACCATACTCGGAACCACACCTTCCCTCACTTTCATTTTTACTTTCATAGTCTTCTTCCACCCCAAACTGACCTACCCCCCGACCTCCCTCAGCACTTGGCCACAGTCACGCCCAATCGTCACGTTCTCAACTGGTTCCTCCCTCCATTTCAGGCTGAAACTTCCACCTCTGCGGTTTGGCCCTGCTGAAGTTTCCCGAGCGATCAAGCGCGTGTCCTCTGCATCCACCCGAACATAAAGCCTTGCGAGAGCAGAAGTCCGTCTGCCTCCCTCACGCTGTCCCAGAGCCCAACAGGGCGTCTGGCCGCCTCGCAGGGACGAGGACGCACACCAGTGGCATGAGCAGCCCCTCCCCGACACACCTTGTCCCCCACACGGTCCTCTCTGTCACCGGCCCCGCTGAGGGAATGAAGGGCCCCTTGAAAGGTCTTGGTGTCTCACATGTAATGCCTCCACCTTCCTCCTGGCCCTCTTCCTCAGACTTTCTGAACCCAGGAGCACAAGTCTCTACTGTGTTTTCCTCTCATCTCGCGCGCGGTGTCCCCTTCCGCAGTCACACCCTGCCCACTTCGCGCCCCCCGTGCTCTTTGCAGGCTGCAAGGCACCTCTCAGACACCTCAAGCCGCTCTTCCCTTCGGCATACGCAGGCGTGTATTTAAGGCCCGTCTTCCTTTTCCTCTTTCTTTGTGCACGTGGAGAGGTGTGTGCGAGGAAGGAGAGGGAAAACCAGCCACAGGGAGGAAAAGGTGTCACTCAAGTTCATCTCCGGTAACAAAATAGCTTTTTAAAACACATAGGTATATAGATCTCACCACTCATGGGTTCGACCCCCGCGTCCAGCTCCTTGCTTTCAGCACAGAATTTTCTCTCTGCTTCTCTCCCTCTCTCTCTTAAAATAAACTTAAAGAGATATATATATACATATATATATATACATATATATAATATATATATGTACATATATATAAGATATATATATGATATATATATAAGGTATAAATATATATATATAAATATGTATATTTAATACAAATATATATCTACATTTCTCCTACTGAAGCTACCTACTCTTTGTTTCATAAAGTACTTACCTAGGGGGGGCGCCTGGGTGGCTCAGTGGGTTAAGCGTCCGACTTTGGATCAGGTCATGATCTCACGGCTCGTGAGTTTGAGCCCCGCGTTGGGCTCTGTGCTGACAGCTCAGAGCCTGGAGCTTGCTTCAGATTCTGCCTCTGTCTCTCTGTCCCTCCCCTACTCACTCTCTGTCTCTCTGTCTTTCTGTCTCTCTCTCTCTCTCTCTCAAAAATAAACATTTAAAAATACATACATAAATACATACATACATACATACATACATACATACATACATAAAGTAGTTACCTAGAAGCATCTGGCTGGCTCAGTCAGAAGAGCATGTGACCCTTGACCTCAGCATGCTGAGTTCGAGCCCCATGTTGGGCAGAGGTTACTAAAGAAAATAAACTTAAAAATAAAAAATAAAGTACTTACCTCAACCACTGAATGTTGGTATGAGGCATGGAATCCAAAATGTAGTCCCACCTAGATGCCCACTTGATGCTTTTGTTTTCCTAACAAACAAAAATATACAGTTATATGACCAAACTTCTAGTGACTTTTGCTGGTTATAATCCTAAAACAGACAGAAAGTTATTCTGCATACATTTTCGCCTTTTCTTTACTACTAACTTCCTGGAATAGTAAGATGTGTCCTGACATTTTTATCTTATTTTTATTAAGTGATATTCTTCTTCATTTCAGGAAGGAACTAGGAAGAAAGTACTTGTAGCTTGCCACTGTTCACCAGAAATAGCACCTTTAAAAAAAAACAGACTCAGTATTGGTTTGTTTACTTATTTCTGTAATCTCTATACCCAACATGGGGTTCGAACTCACAACCCCAAGATCAAGAGTCACATGCTCTTCTGACTGAGCCAGCCAGGTGCCCCTACATTTTTATATGTTAAGTATTTTGAGATGTCGTAGCAACAAGTTTATAAAAGATGCTTTGTTTTTAAGTTTTGTAGTTTTCAATACTGAACAAACCATAAGAAAATACAATGACTGGGGTGCTTGGGTGGCTCAGTCAGTTAAGCATTCAGCTCTTAATTTTGGCTCAGGTCATGATCTCACGGTTTGTGGGATCAAGCCTGGAGTCAGGCTCTGTGTTCACAGCATGCAGCCTGCTTAGGATTCTCTCTGTCCTTTTCTCTCTTCCCCTCTCCCTCTTCTCTCTGCCCAGCCCTGTTCTCTCTCTCTCTCTCTCTCTCTCTCTCAAAATAAATAAATAAACTTAAAAAAAGAAAGAAAATACAATTACCAATCAAGCTGTTTCTGTGACATGTGATCAACCTCAAACTGTCAGTAGCTTTCTTACAAAATATCCCCAATAGATGAAGTTCGGAACTGGGAATCCCCAATAAACACTTACACCATTAATACAGTGTAATCACCGCTCAAATCAATAATATGCTTTTAGCAAAAGGAAAATGCTGGTACAAATTGACTAAGTAATGTTTGAAATGACTTATTATTTAAAACTGGGTGTTACGTGTTTTTCCCGAAGTTTAGAGTTGGAGTATGGAGAAAAATTAATATACACTGCTTTTTTTTCCTACTTTAAGTAGGCTCCACACTCAACATGGGGCTCGAACTCATGACCCTGAGATCAAGAGATAACGCTCTACTGACGGAGCCAGTCAGGTGCCCCTAAAGTATGCCACTTAAAAAAAAAAAAAACCCACATGATAGATTTTAATTGGGTTTTAATTCAATGATGGATTTTAGTTAAAACCTGATGACCAGGTGATCCTGGTTAACATTGCCAGTGATGGGGCAGGTTGACATCACGTACTTCCTGACGTATGCAGCATCAGGTCTGTGGTGCGATCCCTGCCAAGAACGTACAGCCTGAGCCTTGTCATAAAGAACCATCAGACAGGGGGCGCCTGGGTGGCTCAGTCAGTTAAGCGTCCGACTCCGGCTCAGGTCATGATCTCACAGTTTGTGGGTTCGAGCCCCACGTCAGGCTCTGTGCCGACAGCTCGGAGCCTGGAACCCGCTTCAGATTCTGTGTCTCCTTCTCTCTCTGCCCCTCCCCCACTGTGCTCTGTCTCTCAAAACTAAATAAACATAAAAAAAGTTTTTAAAATTTTTTTTTTAAATAAGAACCACCAGACCCAGTTTGCTGGTCATCCTGCAGATTGTAAGGTCTGTACTCTATAAAAATTTCAAGAATGTGAAAGACAGAGAAAGACTAAAGAACGGGTCTGGATTGGAGACCACAAACTAAACAACACATACTCCTAGACAGGACCTCAAACCACAAAGGGAAAAAGTGACATTGTTGGCCAGCTGGCAACATTTGAATGGATGCATGTGGACGGGATGGTAATGTGATAGCAATACAGATTCCTGATTTGCAGAGTTATATGCTAGTTGTATGCTATTCTAGTAGGAAAATGATCTTGTCTGGGGGACTCTGGAGCGTTTAGGGGCGATAGAACATCTAGCTCTCAAAAGATTCAGAGAAAGACCAATGATAATGGACACAGAGAGAAGGGTGAGCCATGGAGCAAATGAGGTAAAATATGAACAATTGGGGGGTTCTGATTAAAGGGACTGGGGGAGCTCTTTGTATTGTTCTGGCAATCCTTCTGTGGTCTGAAACTGTTTCAAAATAAATTATCACTTAAAACCTATAAATAGGAAATCAGAATTTACAGATAAATCAAGAGATCAACTACTCACTGCATAAAAACATACATCTTAGCTGTTCTACAAAAATACTGGGCCTGTTGTCAAATGTGACTTAATTTGTAAAAATTTGAATTACAGGCTTCTCTTCACCAGCCTACCCATTGCCTTAAGCAAGTTAATTCATATCGGGTCTTTCAAAAAGGAGAGATACTTTCCAAGATGCACCATGAAGTTTGAATTTTAAATACTAAGAGAGCCTAGAAAAATCTGCAGCTGGTAAACCTGACAGTTTTGCACCAAACATCGCCATCTGCTGGCAATAACAGACCATAGCACGTGGTACTCTGCCCTAAGAAAATAAGGAACGATTTAAAACTCCTAAGGCACATTTGAGAGCAAAATGACAAACGCAGAAAGGTAAGTAAGTGGTGAAACCTACTTCCTCAATCCCCCGAACACTAATGAGCTATTCCGCTTCTTTACATGGCAGTTCTCACAAAACCACAGCAGGTAAACAAGTCCTTCGTGTTTACTACCAGAGGCACGAGCCGCAAAAGTAGAAACAAAACCAGACTTCTCGAATCCTGACGCAGGACCCCACGATGGATGTCACTCAAAGAATATTCACGCAGGGACTCAAAGAATGAAATGGGCAGACAGCTGGGGTTTCTTCTGGTCCAGGTGATTGCAACAGAGGGAGCAGCACCCCCTAAGGGGCATGATGAGGATGCGTAGGGGATACTTCAGGGATTAAGCAGCAGAGAAGGCGGGACCCACACGGCACTTCCCTGGAAGCCGAGCACAACACAGAACTGAGTTGATCAACATCTCAGAAAATCATGCCCTCTCTCGGAAAGATGTGGAACTTGAGCTACCAATGGATGATATTCTCATATTCATCTGCATTCACAGCCCTGACATTTACAGTGATTAAACACATTGGTGCATGCATCTGACGGGGACTGAAATATGTACTGAAATACATGCTATTTTCTTAAAAATTACTTTTTTTCTTTTATATTATAGTTAGGATGTTATACTGATGTTTATTGAAACTAGGTGTACAGACAGGTTCAATCATCTAGTGTCTATAAATACGAATTTACAATAGTAAAGGGAGACAGAGAAAACATTTGATATTAAAATAAGACATCAGGGAGCCTGGGTGGCCCAGACAGTGGAGTGTCGGGATCTTGAGTTCCACTCTCAGGTCATGATCCCAGGGTCCTGGGATCGAGTCCCATGTCGGGCTCCACACTGAGCATGGAGCCTGATTAAGATTCTGATTCTCTCTCTCTCTCTCTCTCATCACTCCCTCTGCCCCTCTCCCCCACTCATGCTCTCTCTCTCTAAATTAAAAAAAAAGAGGACATCAGTCTGATAGGGTTGAGAACTACTGATCCATTTCAACTCTCTCATTTTATTACAGGGGAAACTGACGTTCAGAGAGCAAAACGAACTTGCTCAAGGTCACAGTATGAGCTTGAGGCAAGCCAGCACCAAAATTCTCTGCTTCTCAATTCAGTTACTGGCCCATGCTGCCTACAAATCAACAATATGCTTTGGAGGGGGAACAAAAACCCAATGCTATAAATGTGGCTAGGATCCCAGGCCAACCCACAAATGAAGCTTATGTAAGTCACATACATAGCTAAGAGTAATGTGATTAGAATGAAGCCACAAAACCTTTGGTTCGTGGTATAAAAATGGTAAGTTTCTGAAATAAAAGTATTGTGAATCGTAATACGTAGCCTGGCATTCAAGGCCATTCAAAATCTGGCCCAAGTCTATCTTTCTAAGCTTCCTACCAATACTATATAAACAATTAAAGTCTGAGGTGTCAAACTGAATCTTTTGGGCCTTTAGGGACCCCAGCACCTAATCCCTGGCACATAAAATGCATTGACTATCATCTGATGAATGAATAAGCAAATGAAGACAATTTTCTTTCAATTGGACTTTTGTTCACTCTTCCCCATAGGTACTGTTCCCATGTACACTCTTACCCAGAAAGCCCTACCCTAGCTCCTCTCCAAATGCCTAAAATCTAGGTCTCTTAACTCAGTGCATTGGCCTTCCCACAATGCCTCACACTCCTCTCTTATAAAGCCTTCTTGGCCAATTTACCTGCCATAATTCCTTCCCATTTTAAACTCACACCATGTATTATAGAGGCTGCGTCAAGAGCCTGGACTCTCTAGTCAAACTAATCTTGGTTTATAATCCTTTACATTTGTAAAAGCCATTTGGCAAGTGGCTTTCCCTCTATGGGTCTCAGTTTTTATTTCTTTTTAAGTTTATTTCTTTATTTTGGGAGAGCGAGAGTGGGGGAAGGGCAGAGAGAGGGGAGAGACAGAGAATCCCAAGCAGGCTCCGCGCTGTCGGCACAGAGCCCCATGCGGGGCTCGATCTCACGAACTGTGAGACCGTGACCTGAGCTGAAACCAAGAGTTGGACGCTCAGCCGACTGAGCCACCCACGTGCCCCTCGGTTTTCTTTTCTATAAAGTGGAGTTTTAAAACAGTACCTGCTTTCAGAGGACTACTGTGAAAAATGAAGGTAAAGAAGTTACTTAATAAAAATTCCCAGGCTAGGCATATAGTAGGCACTCGACAAATATCTGTCATATAAATGTATGAATAAAAGGTCTTCACTCAGATATTAATCTTTATGACCCATCCTTCAATAACTTCTGAACATATTTGTTATATAAACTCCAAACTGTATACCCATTTGGGAACATGAATCATTTTCTGAAAACATAAAATACACAAGATGCTTTCTTTTTTTTAGAGAGAGAGAGAGAGAGAAAGAGAGCGCGTGCACTAGTGTGGGGGAGGGGCAGCGGGAGAGAGACTCTTAAGCAAGCGCCAAGCTCAGATGGAGCCTGACGCAGGGCTCGATCTCATGACCCTGGGATCGTGACCCGAGCCAAAATCAAGAGACAGACGCTCAACCGACTGAGCCACCCAGGTGCCCCACAAGACGCTTAATTAAAAACCTGAAAAGAATTGTAACTAAAAACTATACCGCCTCTGGACCTTTCTGTCGCCAGTAGCTGCCTGACCAGGGGCTGAGGCCCACAACCTCACCGATGACCGTGAGCTCTGCTTCCAAACAGCAGTTTGCAGGTGACTGTCGAGGAGGTTCAAGGAGGTCTCAGGTGGTTGAGGGCCCCAGCTGCTGCATGGTCCTGACACCTGTAAGTGGTTTGACGTATGCATGGGGTGTGGCTTCCTGTCCATATCTCCCTGCCCCGTCCCTGCGTCAGGATTGTGCCTGCCCCTCCCCCACTGACCCCGAGAACGACCCCGTGTGCCAGAGGTACATGGAAGCCTTCCGCAGTCCACACGGGGTGAGACAGTATAGTTCATCCAGCCAAGGGCCTGGAATCCATCCGTGTCACGAGACCTGGTGAGATTTTCTGTACTGAGAGTGAGAAGCAGCAGGAAGGGAGGGAAACACGCGGAAGCGTGGACCCGAGGGGAAATTCCCAGGAAGCAGGGTGGTCTAGATCTTTGCCAAGGTAGTGGCCCCTAGTCACATGTGGCTATCCAGCACTTGAAATGTGGCTAGTCCTAAGTGAGATGAGCTGTGTGAAATATGTGCTGGCTTTCAAAGATTAAAAAAAAAAAAAAAAAAAACCCACAAGGTATTTCTTTACTAAAATGAGTGCTATAGATACACTGTATTCCAGTTAATAAATTTGTCTCTCGTCAGCCCCTGGGCGGCTCAGCCGTATAAGCATCTGACTTTGGCTCAGGTCGTGATCTCATGGTCAGTGAGTTCGAGCCCCGCTTCGGGCTCTGTGCTGACCGCTCAGAACCTGGAGCCTGCTTCCGACTCTGTCTCCCTCTGTCTCTGTCCCTCCCCTGCTTGCGCTCTGTCTCCCTCTCTCAAAAATAAACATTAAAAATATATTTTAAAAAATCAGTATCAGAATTTCCCATTTATAAATAAATTAATTAATTAATCTCTCACAGGGGTATGGGTTATCAGTTTTGACACTACATGTATGCTAGGACTGAACAAATAAATCAGGAGTGCCTGGGTGGCTCAGTTGGTTGAGTGTCCAACTTCGGCTCAGGTCACAGTCTCACAGTTCATGGGTTCGAGCCCCGCATCGGACTCTGTGCTAACAGCTTGGAGCCTGGAGCCTGCTTCAGATTCTGTGTCTCCCTCTCTCTCTCTCTCTCTCTCTCTCTCTCTATGCCCCTCTCCCACTTGCACTCTGTGTCTCTCTCTCACACACACAAAAATAAATAAACATCAAAAAAATTTAAAAAAAAAACAAATAAATCAACACATTATAGAAGATGGGGGCCATACTTCTCAGCATCAGAGAAAGAAGTTAGCAGTCAGCAAGGGGAGAGGGCTAGCCCAAACGCTGTAGTGCTGCATTATGGTCAGAGATACTGATACGAACTCGTGTTCATTTATTTCCTTATCCACTCACTTATTTTTGTATTTTCCCATTTGCAATTAGCAAGTCATGCGTGGGGTGACACTCTCCCACTGTGAGAACAACCAGCTTTCCTAACGCTCATTCATCTCCGATTTTAACATCCATTGATACTATCGGCCTGAATCAATTACTTAATTGGAGGTTGAAAAATAGTGATTTTCAAATTCATGTTCAATTTCCACTTCAAGTAGTTATTACCACTGAAGCAATTCAATAAATAATGATATCAACCCAGCTAACTGACAAAATCCTTCATATGCTATAATGCGATTTCAGTTCTTTTATATCAGTTACCAACATATGAAGGTTTGCTTCTTATTTGTCGGTGGAAAACTCAAGCTCTGTTGTGGTTTCAATAAGATTTTGTGAGCTACTCTAAGATGCAACCACCATGGACACTTGAGACACCCCAAGTGGGAGCCACGATGCAATATAGATTTTACTCCACAAGAGTACTCCAGAGTCCAGTGTGGTTGCAAAATGCTGAGTTAGACTCAGTCAACAGATTTCTTCATTAGGAGACTTTTAAATATTTTACTCATGTGCTTTGGGAAGCTCAGAAAGGAAGTAGTAGAAAGCAGCATTTTCCAAACTTGTCTGACTCGTGTTCTAGGGAGTGCACTTTGGGAAGGGTTGATGTGCATCATTATCACCGGGTTAAGAAAGCATTTTTCAACTCAAGACCATAAAATGAACAGCGCCAGAGATGTGTAACCGCACGCTTCCTTACGCTCGCCCCCGCCTACAACGGCAACGCGCTGGTGTTCAGATACAGACTGGCGGCGTGGTGTTTTCTCACCACACAATCTCACGCTGCTGTGTGAGACACCTGTAAATCAAGTGCTCCCGTGTCCGCAAGAAGGAATGGAAAGGATTGTGTGCCAACTACAGGCTAGGCACGGTGCTAAACGTTTTATGTGAGCTCACATACCCCAGAATAATCACCGGAGGTGATGATTTTATCCCCATTTTACAGATGCGGAAGTTCACACAGCTAATAAACGTCAGCGCCAGTTTTCAAACTCAGGCGCGTCTGGGCCTTTGCATCATGCCACTTATTGAGGCCAAGGGCCTCCTAAGAACCCTAAGTGAGTTTCAAGGAGAGGGAAAGAATTCCCTCTTCTGGAAAAGCTTCCAAAAGTAGGTGTGTTAAGGAACAAGGGATTGAGCCCTAACCCCAAATAACGTGACTTCCCCAAATTCCCCCATTTGGTATAGCTGCATCTGAACTTGAGCTTCAGCTCGTGGGTAGCCACAGTTGCTTCCTGACAGGCAGACAGTCCACTAGCTCCATACCATGGAGGCTCCCAGGGTGAATCTGAACTTCAATTTAGATGTGCGTTCCCTTGGCTTTTACTATATGCATAAAAGTTCCTACATTTAAATTTTTTTTTTTAATTTAAGTACGCTCCATGCCCAAAGCAAGGCTTGAACTCACCACCCTGAGATCAAGAATTGCAGGCTCTACTGACTGAGCCAGCCAGGCGTGCCACTACATTTAAATGTGTATAGCTGACGAATAAGTGATAAAAATGTAGAAGGGCTTCAGTTCTTTGATCATCTTAATTTTTTTAATGTTTATTTATTATTCTTGAGAGAGACAGAGAGAGAGAGAGCATGTGAGCAGAGGAGGGGCAGAGAGAGAAGACAAAGAATTTGAAGCAGGCTCCAGGCTCCGAGCTGTCAGCACAGAGCCCATCGCGGGGCTCAAACTCACTGACCATGAGACCGATCATGACCTGAGCTGAAGTCGGATGCCCAACCGACTGAGCCACCCAGGTGCCCCTGATCAACTTCTGATAATAACTTAGACTTTTAATAATGTTCTCAATCATTAGGGAGAGGTTATTTTAATTTCTTCAGGGTGTATTTCATTCCTTCCCCCAGATTACACTTCTGTATTTCATCCAGAGATCAGAAGGCTGACCATATTGGACTAGTAAATTGCCTGTTTTCACCGATCGTACTTTGCGTAAACCGCAGGATATAGGCTCAAGTAATCCTGACCTCTAGCCAGATGATCCAAAGCACACACACGCATTTCTAATATAAACGTTTCTCATTTTCTTTAGAGTAACTCTGTGGACAGAAGATATAATAGACCTTTAATACGGAAAGCCAGAATGGTATAGCAGAAAAGCTATGAGTTTGGGGGCCAGACAGTTTGAATATCGCTTGCACCTCCCGCCAGCAATGATCCTGAGAAAATTACCCCACCTCACTGGGCTTCAGTAGCCTCATTTATAAAATGGATATAACCACATAGGTGATACATAGGGACAAAAGCAAGGCAGCCCTAAGATGCGATTGCTTTCAGACTGAGATTAGGAAAAAATCATGTTGTAATGGCTGGCAGGTCATGTATAGAAATGACACAAGCTGAGCACAATTTGTAAATGTTTGAAGAAATTTGAGACCTAATCCCCAATAATGTGATTAGGGCTTGGTCTCAAGAAAGCACATCTAAAGCTTTAAGAAATAAGTCATTTACACCAAATCAAGTATGATCAAAGCCGACTCAAAAATATGAGATATTGCCTTAAAAAAAATAAAAAGAGAAATGCATAAATCTATATAGTCTTAAAAGGCTTTCCCTATAAAAGGAAAGCCCCCAAGTTAATCTTTCGATGAAACACCTGTAATACTGTCCAGGACTAAGAGTACCCAGCCCATGAATATAAACATCTGGTCCATGGGCAAGCAGAGGACTAGAGGGCCATGAATATCATGTTTTAATACCCACTTCCTTTTGCTCTGGGGTCCTAGGCTCACCAACAAACTTCCTATTTATGCTATTCTATTTCTATTTGCTTTCTCATATATCGTTATCACAGGCAGATGTGCTAACCAACTAACATGAATGGTGTGGTCCCTGGCACTCACATTTTTCCATGTAAATTAATAAATCGGTATTCTGGTTTATACATTGGACCCTTAGGGGTTTGCTCAATATAAATCGATCTCCCTTTGGTATAGTCACAGAATTAAAATTCGGAAGCACAGGACCACTCTTGGTCTGGGCTCAGGTTATGATCTCATGGTTTTGTGAGTTCGAGCCCCGCATGGGGTTCCATGCTGACAGTGCAGAGCCTCCTTGGGATTCTCTGCCTCCCTCTCTCTCTGCCCCTTCCCCGCTCGCACTCTCTCTGCCTCTCTCAAAATAAATAAATAAATCTTAAAAAATAAATAAATAAAATAAAACTCTGAAGCAAAATTTTAAAATATTGACAAAAACCTAGCACTGCTGAGTATGTGAGGACACAGCACATCCTCGGGCCAGCAACTTCTCTGGACAAGAATTTGGCAATGTGTTCTCGAAATCTGCACACCCTTTTACCTACATAATCCTGGTGCTGGGAATTGGAACTTTAGGAAATAATCACACAAGAAGAAACATAAGAATGTTCATTAAACCACCGTTTCTAAATTAAAAATTAGACATTTGGGTTGTTTTTCTCAATGAAGCAATAAATAAGTCAATCATGGCCTACACATTAAATGTAGTATGCAGCAAATTAAAAAAAGGATGGGGGGGCGCCTGGGTGGCTCAGTCGGTTGGGTGTCCGACTTCAGCTCGGGTCACGATCTCACTTTTTGTGGGTTCAAGCCCCGCATCGGGCTCTGTGCTGACAGCTCAGAGCCTGGAGCCTGCTTCGGATTCTGTGTCTCCCTCTCTCTCTGCCCCTCCCCCGCTCATTCTCTCCCTCTCTCTCTCTGTGTGTAAAAAATAAACATAAAAAAAATTTTTTTAATAAAAATTTAAAAAAGGATGGGACTCCGGGGCGCCTGGGTGGCTCAGTCGGCTGAGTATCTGACTCTTCATTTTTAGCTCAGCTCATGATCCCAGGGTCGTGGGACTGAGCCCCCACATGGGATCCGCACTGAGCATGAAGCCTGCTTAAGATTCGCTCGCTCTCTCTCTCTATCTCCCTCTATCCCTCTCCCTGACTCATGCACTCTCTCTAAAATAAAAATAAATATTAAAAATTTAAAAATAAGGGCACCTGGTAGCTCAGTCAGTTAAGCATCCAACTTTGGCTCAGGTCATGATCTCAGTTCGTGAGTTCGAGGCCCGCATCGGGCTCTGCACTGACAGCTCAGAGCCTGGGCCTTGCTTCAGATTCTGTGTCTCCCTCTCTCTGCCCGCCCCCCGCTCATGCTCTGTGTGTGTCTCTCTCTCAAAAAAGGAATAAACAATAAAGAAATTTTTCTAATCAAAAAAAAATCTTTAAAAATTAAAAAATAAAAAGGATGTGACTCTACTGACACGGAAAGACATCCATGACATACACATGAAGTGAAAACAGCACATGTAAATATCTCATTTGTACAAAGTCGTATATTTTTTGGCACCATGTGCAGTGTTGCCCTTGTATATTCTAAAGAACATTATATCCCCATGAGTTCTGCCATGGTCTATGAAATGCTAAGTATTATAATCATCTTTTGAAAATTCAGTGTTTTTTTAACATAATGAATACTCTCAATGCATTGTTTTAACATTGCTTGACCTAGCATTCTCCAAAGTAACCTCATCGCAGGACCCTTTTCTCACCTAACACCCTTTAAAACACAAAGCAAAAATAAGGGGCGCCTGGGTGACTCAGTCGGTTGAGTGTCTGACTCTTGATCTTGGCTCCGGTCGTGATCTCACAGATCGTGAGTTCGAGGCCACGCCGAGCCTTGCTGAGCCTGCTTGGGATTCTGCCCCTCCCTCTCTCTGTCAAAATAAATGAATTTAAAATAAATACGAAGAAAAGAAAAGATAAAGCAAAAATAAATAAAATGTGAAGCAACCAGTTTCCAGAAAAACCTTTGGGAAACACGGGCATCAGAGAGCTGTTAGATTATTCACCAGACTGTTAATAGTCAGTCTGTACGTCTCTCTAGCCACTGAAGATACACACCACTTCATAAAAATAGCTACTTACAAAAGAAGAATTAAATGTGTAGAAACAATAACGAATGCCATATGTTGAGGACCTATTCTGTGCAATGCTAAGGTCTTTATATATTCTGAAAACGAGGAACAAATGACCAGAGAAGAAATCGAGCCTGAGATCCCACGACTTACCTAAGCTCACGCGGCCAGTAAGTGGCCAAGCCTCAATTTGAACCACAGGTCGGTCTGAGCCCAATATGGATGCTCTTCTCACTACATATCCTATCCTCTGTCTCTTCCACAACATTCTCTTCCTTTCAGGTCCCACTCAAGCAACCTGCCAAGCCCAGGCAACACCTCTCCGGTTTCCCACGTACTTCCTTCAAACCTCTGAGGAAGTAGGAGAAAGTAAATTACCTGGCACGGTACCTGAAATGTGGTAGATTTAATACAGACATTCCTTTAAGGATGGTCCTCTGAACGGTTTGCATGTAAAGAACTTACCTACTCTCTCGGGCTTTTGGCTGGGTTATACAACCCTGATGATCAAAATTAAGGCTTTAATATTAATGAAGTATATGATAGTTATGTACCTGATTTGGAACAAAAGTAAGATGATGGCGTGGAATACTTACTTCAAATTGCACAGAGTAAGTGTAGGTTACATTAAACTTCTCTGTATGTTCTTCAGGAATTTCCATAGGGGGTCCATTACAGGCTAGGCGGCCTTCACCTGAATGCTTATAGCTAAGAAAGAAGGGGGGAAGGAAGAGAAAGTAATTTTTATACCAAACTACCGTTGTAAATTTCCGATTCATGGCTATTCAGGAATGTAACAGTAGCAGGTTGAAAAAATTTGCCTTTCATTATAATTAGTATTTAAAACTTTATGATTTTATTTTTTTAATGTTTTTTATTTATTTTTGAGACAGAGAGAGACAGAGCATGAGCAGGGGAGGGGCAGAGAGAGAGGGAGACACAGAATCCGAAGCAGGCTCCGGGCTCTGAGCTGCTAAGCACAGAGTCTGACGCGGGGCTCGAACTCACGGAGTGTGAGATCATGACCTGAGCTGAAGCTGGACGCTTAACCGACTGAGTCACCCAGGCACCCCAAAACTTTATGATTTTAAATACTTTTGTTTTGGGGCACCAGGGTGGCTCAGTTGCTTAAGCGTCTGACTCTTGATCTCAGCTCAGGTCTTGATCTCAGGGGCATGAGTTCAAGCCTGCTGGGCATGAAGCCTACTTAAAAAAAAAAAAAATAGCCTTGTTTCTAAATGTCCCTAACACTCAAATAAGAGTCAATATACTGCCCGGCACATCAAACAGGTATCCCCTGCTTTTCCAAAGCTCACTTTATGCCACTTCGCTTCTACGAAAGACCTCCATTAGTACCTGTTTTCACTAAGTGAAAGAAATCCGAAGAGGATTTTCACTTTTCTGAAAAATCAAAAAGAGCATTCAGTGTTGGTGTTGCAGGGAGCCATTAGAGAGGCAGTCCCCTCCCACCCAGTAGCGAGAGTGGCGCCGCCCAGCTCCTTCCTGGGTAACTACACTCGACATTTCGACATCAAGCACCCAGAGCTCTGAACTGTGTGAGCATCTGCGCTTTATCTTGGCTTATTTTGTGCATCCATTAGCAAGATGTGCCTTAAGGTATCAGAAAAGCCTAAGAAAGGGGATTTGGGAAGTCTGGAAATGCTCACAAAATTTTCCGTATAAATGAATGGCAATTGCTTCTTCGCTTTTGACATTTCGACTTCCAAAAGCTTTCAGAGGAACGCTCTACTTTCAGATAGCAAGAGAAAATGTGTCGCTAAGAACCTTCTCATGGGGCACCTGGCTGGCTCAGTCGGTAGAGTACGTGATTCTGGATCTCCGGGTTGTAAATTCGAGGCCCATATTGGGTGTAAAGATTACTTAAAAATAAAATCTTTAAGAAAAAGGAATAAAGAGACTGCAATATCATGCAAAAAATAAAAGAAGAATAAAGGGGAGATGGAAAAATCAAAAGGAGAAGCAGTGATGCTTCCCTTTTGAATTATTTGCTCAACATACAATTTATCCCTTGGCTTCTGTTTAAAGAATAATACGCAATCCTTGTGGGACTGTTATTTCTACAAGTACACGTGCAATAACGCCATTCACTCACAATTGCGGATGCCATTCACGTGCACCTCTTCCCATTCATTTTTTGTCACCCTAGTGTCTGACATATGATATGTCCTTACTAAGTATTTGGAGGGTGAATTCATTGAAAGCCAAATTGTATTGTGAAACAGCTATGAATTTTAAAAATGATCATTGTTAAGGCTACCAACAAACAACATCTACAGAAAAAAATTCAATGACTGCACGATAATGCATACCAAGGTTCCCTGTTTAAGTCTGGGCCTTGAACCCAGCACATGAAATATCTGCATTTCACATCAATGAGATTATGCGGCAAAAATTGTATTAGGATCTCTAATCATGGGAATGCAAACTGGTGCAGCCGCTCTGGAAAACAGGGTGGAGGTTCTTCAAAAAATTAAAAGTAGATCTACCCTATGACCCAGCAACAGCACTGCTAGGAATTTACCCAAGGGATCCAGGAGTGCTGATGCATAGGGGCACATGGACCCCGATGTTTACAGCAGCACTTTCAACAATAGTCAAATTATGGAAAGAGCCTAAATGTCCATCAACTGATGAATGGATAAAGGAGATGTGGTTTATATACACAATGGAATGCTACTCGGCAATGAGAAAGAATGAAATCTGGCCTTTTGTAGCAACGTGGATGGAACTGGAGAGTGTTATGCTGAGTGAAATAAGTCAGAGAAAGACAGATACCATATGTTTCACTCTTATGTGGATCCTGAGAAAGACAGGAGACCATGGAGGAGGGAAAGGGGAAAAAATAGTTAGAGAGGGAGGGAGCCAAACCATAAGAGACTCTTGAAAACGGAGAATAAACTGAGGGTTGATGGGGGGGGAGGGAGGGAAAAGTGGGTGATGGGCATGGAGAAGGGCACCTGTGGGGATGAGCACTGGGTGTTGTATGGAAACCAATTTGACAACAAATTTCATATTAAAAAAAAAGATCTCTAATCAATGTAAAAGCCCTATTTTAAACCACTGGCCTTGCGTGTGGTCTGTATAAGGCCTTGTAGGCCATTTTCAAAACTGGCTTTTACTCTAAGTGAGATGGGAAGTCACTGGAAGATTCTGAGCAGGTTGACATGAGCTGACATTTCAAAAGGAATACTCTGCAAGCTGTATTGAGAAGAGACTGCTGGAAGTCAAGGGTGGCACCAAGGAGACCAGCGAGGGTTTTGCCCTAATTCACTTGAGATATAATGATGTCTTGGACCAGATGATAGTGGTGGAGGTGATGAGAACTGGTGGTGGATCCTGAATATATTTTAAGAAGAGAGCCACGTTATCTGCCAAAGGTTGGCATGGATACAGGGTATGAATGAAGAATAATAAAGAGGAGTCAAGGGTGTGGCCATAGTTTGGGGGCCTGAGAAACTGGAAGGATGTAGTTGCCATTTACTGAGACGGAGAAGACACTAGGAAAAACAGGTTGGAGGAAAGATTAGAAGTTCATTTCTGGCCGTGTTAAATTTGAAGTGCCCACTAGACATCCAAATGAACATGTCAAGTAGACAGCTGCATATACAAGTCTACAGATCAAAGAGTCAATGTGGGCTCTAACACCAGGAGACAGGGTAAGATTGCCAATGTGTAAGTATATATAAAGAAGAAAACAAGTTCAAAGACTCAGTCCCGGGACCCTCCAATATTGAGATGTTGGAGAAATGAGGAGACGACTGATAAGCAACTAGTGAGACAGGAGAAAATCAGTGAAGTATGGTATTCTCAAAGCCAAATTAAGCAAGTGATTCTAGGAAAAAGGAACGATCAACCATGGTAACCATCAGGCAAATTAGCTGGGTATAGTACCTAAAAGACAACACAAGATGGTAGGCTTAGAACACCATTAGGCCTAACTCACTGCTATGGCCTTGAACAGATTGTCTAATTCTAAAAAAAAAAAAATTAATTATAACACAGTCCTCGTTCTCAAGAGGCCCACAAAAATGACCTTTACAATGACTAGATACATGCTACTCTAAAAAACCATTTTCTTGGCTTTTTACTCTGAGTCTAAGAATATGAGGTATAACTGTAAAGCCTTAAGTTTGATTTTCATATAGCTGATGAGACTAGCTTCTTCCTGGATGATCATACTTTATATGTTTACTACCTAATGACGTTGAATATGAGCAGCCATCCTGAGATAGACCTCACAGTCCATTGTCCTAAAATTCTGTTGCCAGATATCAGAAGTGACATACACACAAAAAAAGCACTGGTGATTGCCCTTGACAATGATGAGTATTTCCTGGCCTCTCTGGGTAGCTATGTTTATTCCCTATTTTTCAAAAAATACGCCCTGATCCTTTTCCCCAGGAAAATACACGTCAATAAAAATTTCCAGGGTTTGATACATCAGGGGCCATGTGAAAAACTCCTAATTCAGCCCTGTCCTTTCACAGATGAGGAAATTAAGCCTATGACAGATCAAGTTAACCTACCCATGGTCAAAAGCTTGGCACGATACATTCTCTATTCTTTCTCTTTGAGCATCATCTGTGACAGATGGAACAGCCGTGGCTAAAGTAAGATAGGGTAGTAGCCTTAAAAATAATGAAGTCTGACTCATTTCTACAAACTTAGGGTTCACTTCCAAAATGGAACCAGGACAGATGAGACTAAAAATCCAAATTTCCTAATTCCTTGCTCCGTGTTCAAAAAATTATACCACATGTGCCTCCTTTAATATACTTCACGGAAGTTTCAAGGGACAACTTCCTCATCTTAATATTTCAGGTTTTGTATATTTTTCCCATAATGGACCATGATTTTATACATTGTGTGCCATATTCCCCTCTCTACCTGTCTTAATGGAAGGGTACTAACTAATTTATCCTATAGGATCTTAGAGTTGGAACATTAAAGGTCGCCTGTCGAGTCTGTTACCCAATGTCCTTTACAATTAATTCATTGAGCACTTACGTACTAGGGACCAGACACTGTGCTGGATGCCTACTTATGAACTCTCCAACACCTGGGTCATCCAGGCTCTTTCTGTAACATCCAGGGATACAGTACTCATTAATTCTTGGGATTGCTTATTTAATTAGAGTTAGAGAACTCTAATTGTTAGTAGAGTCTTCCTTGTACTCAGGTGATACCTGCCTAATAGACTCCAGTAAGAGACCTGTCCTCTGAAGAAGCACAAATTGAAATCTAAGCTCTTTATCATAGGGCAGCAAGTAAAGAAGAGAGTAAGGATGCCCTCAGTAGGTCTATTCCCTTCCAGATCTGTCAATTCTTTCTCACATTACATGGTATTCAAACGCTAACGTCAGGCAGAAGGGAATAAATTGCCTATTTGATTTTTCAAATTGTATGTCTGAGGTGACATCACACATGTATCCTAAAAATGAGAATTCTAGTTGAGAACTTCCATATTCTGAATTAATTTTTAAATTAATGGAGCTAATTAAAAAAGATATTCTCTAATTACCTTTGGGGCTCAAGTCTAGCAGAAACCAATCTCGCAAAACCCCCATTTCTTCCACTGTCCTTGTGGTATGCAATAGTAATATCAACGTGGTTGAAGAGGAAGTAAACATTACTTTTGTTGAATTCAGGCTGCAAAAAGATAAAGAAATTTTAAAGAAGCTTGAACTTTTCTTTAAAAAAAATAAAATCTGGCCATGGAATAAAAATGAGATACACTATAATATTATTGACTATATTCTCTCTGTTTTTCATCTCCATAACTTACTTTTTTTTTTTATACCTGGAAGCTTGTACCTCGTAATCCCCTTCATTTATTTTTGCCCATCCCCCAACCCCTCCCCTCTGGCAACCACCAGTTCTCCCTCAGAACCTTCGGAAGGAACCAACGCTGCTGACGCCTTGATCTTGAACTTCTAGTCTCCAGAACTGTGAGACAATGAATTTCTGTTGGTTTGAGCTCCCAATTTTGTAGTGTGTTTTTAGAGCAGCCCTAGCAAACGAAGGGCTTGGCAATATGAGCTTTGCAATCAAACAGCTGGTTACTAGCTACATGACCATAAACAAGTCCTTTAACCTCTGGGACCCTCAGTTTCCTCTTTTTATTTTTTTAAGAATTTTTTTAATGTTTATTTATTTTGAGAGAGAGAGAGTGTGCCCATGCAGTGGACTGGCAGAGAGAGGAGGAGAGACACCCAAGCAGGCTCCATGCTGTCAGCACAGAGCCCCATGCAGGACTTGATCCCACAAACTGTGGGATCATAACCTGAGCCGAAATCAAGAGTCGGATATTCAACAGACTGAGCTCCCCAGGCACCCCTCCTCTTTTTAAAAACGGGGACAATAGGGACACCTGGCTGGCTCAGTCGGTACAGTATGTGACTCCTGATTTCAGGATCATGAATTTGAGCCCCATGATGGGTATAGAGATGACTTAAAAATTTTTTTTTAATTAAAAAAATAAGATGGCTCATAGAACTGTTGAGGACTACATAGAATCATGTATGTAAAGTACTTAGTGAAGTGCTTAGCATAGGAAGCCTTGAATAAATACTAGCTGTTACATCACCCAGGCCCTTCAATCTTCAGAAAATGAGTCCAAATGAACCTTGTCAATAACCATATTGAGTAATCTGCAACACGCAGAACTCCTAGATTAAGAATCATGGCTCTGCAAATCCTAGAACTGAGTGACGGGCCTGAAGGAACTTTAGAGATCCTTTAGTACAGTGATGATAGAGGGTAAGAGTGATCCTACTGGGTCTGGGCGACTGGGTGGCTCAGACCGTTGAGCGTCTGACTCTTGATCTTGGCTCAGGTCATGATCTCACAGTTCGTGGGTTCGAGCCCCGCATCGGACTCTGTGCTGATGGCGCAAAGCCTGCTTGGGATTCTGTCTCTCCTTCTCTCTGCCCCTCCCCTGCTTGTGCTCTCTCTCTCTCTCTCTCTCAACATAAATGAATAAACTTTTAAAAATATTAAAAAAAAAAAAGAGTGCCCCTGTGGGGGAGTATCACAATCAGCTTGGGGTGGAGAGTAAGTACTGCTCACGGCAATGCTGTCCATTATCGCAAAGAACTAGAAACTGGAAAACAAGACCATCAGGACAGTGAAATGAAATATGGAACAACCATATAGAGCAATAAAATGCAGCTAGCAGATTTGCATGCACTAGGATGGAGGGATATCATGTATCGGTATTGGATGTTCATGGTCTGTACTAACAGAAGCGGCACAAGCAGCACAGCACAGTGGTTAAGGATGTGGACTCCACAGTCAAACCGCCTAAGGTGGAAAGCTCAGGTACGGCATCCGCTAGCCTGTGTGACCAAGTCGCTTAACCCCTCGGTGTCTCGGTTTCTACACCTATGACGCAGAAATCGTAACAGTACTTACCTTTTTAATTTTATTTTAGAGATAGAGAGTGAGTGGGGGAGGGGCAGAGAGAGAGGGGGGAGAGTGAGAGAATCCCAAGCAGGCTCTGCACTCAGCGCAGGGCTCAATCTCATGGACCATGAGATCATGACCTGAGCCCAAATGAAGAGCGGAACACTTAGCTGACTGAACCACCCAGGCGCCCAATAACAGCACTTATCTTAATGGGTGCTGTGAGGATTAAGTCACCCCAGGAACAGCATCTCCACCACTCTGGGACACAAAAGGGTGCAATGTGATGGGTAAAGTGGTAACAAGGCCCTTAAGGATCTGGATCCTGCGTCTCTCTCCAGCCTCATCTGCCGCCACAGCCTCTACGTCTAACCAGGTAAATGACCACAAAGAATTCTTTATGCTGTGCTCTCATAGCACTGGGCTCGTATGCCAGTCACTGACCACATCAAATTGTAGTCAGTGTATTCACACGTTTACATCCCCTAGTCAACTGTGTTCCCCAGCAGATCACAAGGCTGGGAACTTTGCTTCATTCATCCATTCGTCCATTCAGCAAAATATTTTTGAACATCTACTATGTGCCAGGCACTTCTTAACTGTGTCCTAAGAGCTAATATCCTACAGGGGGTCAAAAAATGCAAGAGGTAGTTTGGTATATTGCAAAGAGACGAGAATTTGGATCAAAAACCATTGGGATGCAATTCAGATTTTGCCCCATATAATCCTCTGTAGGTCAGTCTTTATTCGCCTTAGTTTTCTTTTTCTTTCTTTTCACATAACAGGAAATGAATTTTTTTTTTTTTGAGAGAAAGAGAGGGCAAAGTGAAGGAGGGCAGAGAGAGAGAGAGAATCCCATGGGGGCAGAGAGGAAGGGGGAGGGAGAGAGAGAGAGAAGTGGGACTCCAGCTCACCTAATGCGGGGCGCGAACTGGTGAACGGTGAGATCATGACCTGAGCCAAAGTCGGATGCTTAACTGACTGAGCCACCCAGGAGCCCCCAAAGTAAAGTCTTTTAAATTAAAAAAAAAAACAAAACGTGAGCTGACAAGAAAGTAAAGAACTGCCATGTCGAATTCTAAAGCAGGAAGCCAGAGAGGTAACCTCCGTGAGGGAGCATGGATGGTGCTCTTGTCCTGGGGACATCTGAGCTGGGCAAACTTGGAAAGACAGTTTGGGTAGCCTCCTGGAATAAAGAGCAGAGAACTCGAGGAGGGCCCTCCCAGGCAAGAAGGCTCTGAGACCACCCACCCCGCTCAAAACCAATACCCTTAGGGTAAAGACGAACAGGAAGCAAGCTTTTTCTCCTCCCCCAAAGGACTACAGGGAAGATGGCCTTGGTGCTAAACAGAAAAGGCTGTGGGGGAACTGTCCTTGAACAGTTGTGGCCACAGGCCGGCCCTAACATATATATGCAGTTTGGAGTCCCATCACCGAAGTGGCCCCAGGAAAGTCAAGTCGTGAATTTGCTTTCAGGCGGCCCCAGACTGGTATTTCCCAAAAACCCCTGGAAGAAGTCAATGAAAATCCTCTCTGGAGGAAAGTACTTTGACCCCAGGGCTCAAAGAAACTCCACAAACAATTGTTGAGAACAATGTGTATGTTGGGGCACCTGGGTGGGTGAGTCTGTTGAGCCTTCTGACTTCAGCTCAGGTCATGATCTCGAACCCCTCGTCAGGCTCTGTGCTGACAGCTCAGCCAGGGTAGCTCAGTTGGTTACATGTCTGACTTTGGCTCAGGTCATGATCTCAGGGTTCATGGGAGGCCCCATGTAGGGCTCCACGCCGACCGTGAGGAGCCTCCTTGAGATACTATCTCCCTCTCTCTCTGCCCCTCCCCTGCTTGCATGCACACTCTCTCTCTCTCTCAAAATAAATACATAAATAAAAACTTAAAAATTTTTGCGGAAATGAGAGAGATGATTACTGAAATTAAAAATTCAATCCCTGGGGCGCCTGGGTGGCGCAGTCGGTTGAGCGTCCGTCTTCAGCTAGGTCACGATCTCGCGGTCCGTGAGTTCGAGCCCCGCGTCAGGCTCTGGGCTGATGGCTCGGAGCCTGGAGCCTGTTTCCGATTCTGTGTCTCCCTCTCTCTGCCCCTCCCCCGTTCATGCTCTGTCTCTCTCTGTCCCAAAAATAAATAAAAAACGTTGAAAAAAAAATGTTTTAAAAAAATTCAATCCCTATGTTCAGGTGAGCACAAGCCCCGCTTAGGGCAAACACAAACCCTGCTTCGGATGAGCCCCGCTTCTCTCTCTCTCTCCCTCTGCCCCTCACTCACTTGCACTCCCTGTCTCTCAAAAAAAAAAAATCAATGCCTATGTTTATTTTTTTTCAGTATTTTTGAGGTTTGTTTATGGATGAAATAACTTAGTAATTCATCACTTACATACAACACCCAGTGCTTATCACAAGTGCACTCAATGTTTGTGTTTATAAGAGAAGAAACAAGTGAGGAAGAAAATTTATAGACCAGAAGATAGGGCAGAAGAACACAGCACAGGAAAAAAATGGAAAATACAGAAGGGAGGTTAAGAGACACGGAGGAGAAAATAAAAACTTTTAACCTAGGTTTAATCGGAGTCTGAAAAGGAAAGAAGAAAAGTTCTGACAATGGCTGAGAATTCCAGAACTGATAAAAGGCACCAATCCAAGGGCACCTGGGTGGCTCAGTCAATTAAGCATCCAATTCTTGATCTCAGCTCAGGTCTTGATTCGGGGTTGTGAGTTCAAGCCCCACATTGGGCTCCATATTGGCATGGAGCCTACTTAAATCATACTACAGGGCATCTTGGTGGCTCAGTCAGTTGGGCATCCGACTTTGGCTCAGGTCATGATCTCACAGTTGGTGAGTTCGAGCCTCGCATCGGACTCTGTGCTGACAGCTCAGAACCTGGAGCCTGCTTTGGATTCTGTCTCCCTCTCTCTCTCTGCCCCTCCCCCCTCTCTGCCTCTCCCCCAGCTAAAGCTCTGTCTCTCCATCTCTCAAAGATGAATAAACATCAAAAAAATTTTTTAATCATACTTCATGGAACCCAAATGCCACCAATTATAAAACATCATTATTTTATGTGCTGCTAGGAAAAAACATTGCCAATTAAACTTTGACAACCCATCATCTGAAAGAGACACATCCTAATTTCATAAATGTTAAAATATGGGAAAAGAGAGTTTTAGGATCAATAAAATGTGGGATATAAAAATAATTTACAAAGCATAAAATAATACAACAGAACTGAGACCAAGTATCATATCCATAAATGTAAATGTGTTTAACTCACCTATTAAGAGGAAAGGGGCTTTCAGAAGTTACCACAGAGCAAAACTCAACAATACATTGTATATAAGAGACACATCTAAAACAAAAAGGCTCTGGGGTGCCTGGCTGGCTCAGTCAGAGCATAGGACGCTTAATCTTGGGGTTGTGAGTTCAAGCCCCATGTTGGATGTGGAAACTACTTGAAATTTTTGAAGAAAATAAAACAAAGAGTTTCTGAAAAGTTAAAAAGAAAGGAAGGACAAAGTTACAGAGTGTGAATGGGGGAGGGGTGGAGAGAGAGGGAGACACAGAATCCGAAGCCGGCTCCAGGCTCCGAGCTGTAGGCACAGAGCCCAACGTGGGGCTCGAACTCACGAACCATGAGATCGTGACCTGAGCCCAAGTCGGACTTGTAACCAACTGAGCCACCCAGGCGCCGCTTACGCTTTCACTTTAAACAACTAAAACCAAAATGGGTAATAAAGTATATGAAAACAACAGTTTTTGAACCTCAGACAACAAAGAACATTAAGAGAGTGATCACCAAGAGAAAGGCAACGAATATGCTGAGCCCTGCTACTGCATCAAGCTTACTTCCCAGAGAGAGTTCCCAGGCTGTGGTGCAAGGAAAGGGGCCCCAAGCAGCGCCCTGCAGGCTCCCCGAATTGAAGACAACAAGTTCACAGTCCAGGGACACCGAGGGGCTAGATGGTGTGGGGCAGAAAACCAGAGAGAAGAGAGCTACCCAGAGATTTCTGGAGGTACGCAGAGGGCTCTTTCATCACAGTATTGATGAGTACACGCGTATAAAGTGTGCCAGTCCTTGTCTTTTTGCCCCTCATCTCCAAATCCATTCCCTTTGGTCTCTGTGAAAATCATCTAGGCCCTTTAGTTTCCCTTTGCAAGCTGGCGCCAAAAGAAGTTTCGTCAGTAGAGGGCGCTAGACAGCCATTACCCGGGAATAGGCAGAAAGCAGAAGGCAGGCGATTTGTGGGGCAGTGAAACTACTGGGTATGACACCGTTACAGTGGACACATGTCATCACACATTGGTCCAAACCCACCAAATGTACAACCAAGAGTGAACCCTACCGTAAACTGGGTGGTAATGGTGCAAGAATGTAGGTTCATCAATTATAACGAACGTACCACACTCTGGTGAGTGATATTGATCCTGGGGGAGGCTATGCATGTGAGGGGGAGAAGCGGGTGCATGGGTGGCTCAGGTGGTTAAGTGTCCAACTCTTAACTTTGGTTCAGGTCATGATCTCATGGTTTGTGGGATCCAGCCCCTGCTTTCAGCTCTGCAGTGACAGCATGGAGCCCGTTTGGGATTCCCTCTCTCAAAATAAATTAAACATGTTTATTTTTGAAAGAGAAAGCGGGTGTGAAGGAGAGGCACAGAGAGAGAGTGGGGCAGAGGATCAGAAGTGGGCTCCCCTCTGACAGCACAAGCCCGAGGGGGGGCTCAAACTCACAAACCAGGCGATCATGACCTGAGCTGAAGTCAGACACTCAACTGACCAAGCCACCCAGGTGTCCCAATAAATAAACATTTTTTTTAAAGATAGATAAATAATGGGGCTAGAGAGAAACAGAGTATGAGCAGGGGAGGGGCAGAGAGAGAGGGAGACCCAGAATCCGAAGCAGGCTCCAGGCTTTCAGCTTTCAGCACAGAGCCCAACGTGGGACTCGAACCCATGAGCCATGAGATCATGACCCGAGCCGAAGTCTGATGCCTAGCCGACTGGGCCACCCAGGTGCCGCTATTTAAATTTTTTTGAGTTTAATTATCTTTAGTAATCTCTACACCAATGTGGGGATCGAACTCACAACCTTGAGATTAAAAGTTCAATGCTCTACCAACTGAGCTAGCCAGGCACTCTGTCTCTCTTTCTCTCTCAAAAAAATAAACATTAAAAAAATTTTTTTAATTTAAATAGATAAATAACACAGGTGCCTCAGATCTGGCAAACATAACCAAGGTGGTGTAAAATGACTGAAATTTAGGAAGCACCTGCCCTCTTCTCTGGAAAGAAACAGTTGACAGTATCATCAGTTAGAGCATGGAAGTTTTTTGTGCATCTCGTGTCCATGAAATACCCAGACCAACACTAAACCATCCTGCACACCTAGAAAACTGATTGGGGGATTAACACAACAATCTGCACAACCTGAACCACAGAATTCAGCAGGTACGCGGCGTGGAGAGGTGAATTTGGGGAGCGAGAAGCCGCAAAAGGCAGGGAACTGCTTTTGCGGGCGGAGAGAGGACGGAGACTGGGGAAGGGGGGAGAATACGGGAACAGCACCCCTCCCCAAAAGCAGCTGGAGAGAAAGTGGAAAATTGGAAACAGCCGCAGGGACTGAGCTAAAAAGGGAGAAAAGAGAAAGGAGAGGGCTTAAATTCCATTAAGACCATAAACAAGGGGAAAGCAAAGGCTGCAACTCTGCAGTTCGATACCTGACGGTGCTCTGGTGGGAAGGGCGAATCCCCAGGAGCAGGGTGGGCTCCGGGAGGTTCTCGGGCCACACGGGGAAAACTGGTTCCATTGCTGGAAGGACATTTGGTAGAGACTGTTGAAGCCACCTGGTCCCAGCAGACCCCGCAAAACGGCCACATTCGCTGGTGCTGGAACAGGGTCGTTGAGGGGGAAGCCTGGTGCCAGGTGTGTGTTGTGATTTTCCATCATCCCCGAGACGCCGCTGCTACACTGTCTCGCGGACTTTTTCTGGGGCGGGCTGGCACCTGGCCGCAGTCTCGGGGCTCCAGCAGCGGCGGGGTCCCGCCCACGTTCCTGGGTGCAGCCGACATTCGGCCATTGCTCATTCGGCCTTTGCTCTGTGAGACCCTCCCGCAGAGGGGCGGAACGGGTCAAAGCCGAAGTCCTTCGGAAGTAAGGGGCCGGGGAACACAGCCGCATCTGAGACAAAACTTCGGAGAGAGGCACTGCCTGGGGCCTGGTGACGGAGAGTGAAAAAGCGGGGAGTGGACGAGAGCTGAAGACGTAGGACAGGTGCGTGATTGCTGAGCCAGGAGAACAAACAGGGAGGCTGGGTGGCGCCATTTTCACCGCTCCCGTGCATGCGCATAGACACCTACGAGCACTGCAACAATCCACCCCAGTAGGCTAGCAGCGCCATCTAGTGGAGAGCGGAGCCATTACACTGAGCCCCGCCCACCTGGGCCAACCTGGCTCTCAAGAACACAAGTCTCACTGCCGGCTTAGTTTATGGACTATAAAGTGCTACATACACTAACATCTAAGGGAATACAAAGCAATTTCAGTCCTACTTTAATCTGTTAGGTTCATCTATTCATATTTCTTTCTTTTTTTTCCTTTTTTCTCTTTCTCTTTCACAATTCTTTTTCTTGAATACAGAAAGAGAAAAAACGCATTTTTATTTTCAATTTTTATTAAAAATATTTTTCTTTAATTTTTATTACTATATTTTTTCCTTTTGTGTAAATTTTTTCAGATTCTATTTTACTTCCATCATTTTATTTTAGCCTTCAGTGTATTCACCTTTTCAAATTTTCAAACAATTTCCTTTTTTTTCTTTTCTTTTGCTTGAATGCAGAAAGAGAAAACTTCATTTTTACTTTCAATTTCTTTTAAAAATACTTTTCTTTAATTTTTGTTGCTATATTTTTCGCTTTTATGTAAACTTTTTCAAATTCTATTTACTTCCATCATTTTATTTTAGTCTAATACAGTGTATTCACTTTTTCAAATTTTCAAACGATTTCTTTCTTCTTTTTTTATCTTTTTTCTCTTTTTCATTTCTTTTCTTTTTTCTTAAATACAGAAAAAGAAAAAATTCATATTTATTTTTAATTTTTATTAAAAATATTTTTCTTTAATTTTTCTCTACTCTTTACTTTTGTGTATATTTTTTCAAATTCAATTTTACCTGCATCATCTCATTTTAGTCTACTTCAGTGTATTCACGTTTTCAAATTCTCAAAAGATTTCCTTTTTTTTCTTCCCCCCCTTTTATTTTCTCTAATCTGTCAAACCACTTTCAACACCCAGACCAAAATACAACTAGGATCTAGCATCATCTATTCAATTTGTATGTGTGTGTGTGTGTGTGTGTGTGTGTGCGCGCGTAATTTTTAATTTTAATATTTTCTTTAATTTTAATTTTTTAATTTCAATTTTTCTACCTCATTAATTCCTTTTCTCCCTTCAAAATGACAAAACGAAGGAATTCACCCCAAAAGGAAGAGCACGAAGAAACGACAGCCAGGGATTTAACCAACATAGATACAAGCAAGATGTCTGAACCAGAATTTAGAATCACGATAAGAATACAAGCCGGGGTCCAAAATAGATTAGAATCCCTTTCTGCAGAGATAAAAGAAGTAAAAAATAGCCAGAATGAAATTAAAAATGCTATAACTGAGCTGCAATCACGGATGGATGCCATGGCGGCAAGGGCGGATGAGGCAGAACAGAGAATCACCAATATAGAGGACAAACATATAGAGAATAACGAAGCAGAAAAAAAGAGGGAGATGAAGGCAAAAGAGCACGATTTAAGAATTAGAGAAATCAGTGGCTCATTAAAAAGGAACATCAGAATCACAGGGGCCCCAGAGGAGGAAGAGAGAGAAATAGGGGTAGAAGGGTTATGTGAGCAAATCGTAGCGGAAAACTTTCCTAACCTGGGGAAAGACACAGACATCAAAATCCGGGAAGCACAGAGGACCCCCATTAGACTCAACAAAAACCGACCATCAACAAGGCATATCAGAGTCAAATTCACAAAATACTCAGGCAAGGAGAGAATCATGAAAGCAGCAAGGGAAAAAAGTCCTTAACTTACAAGGGAAGACAGATCAGGTTTGCAGCAGACCCATCCACAGAAACTTGGCAGGCCAGAAGGGAGCAGCGGGATATATTCAGTGTGCTGAATCAGGAAAATATGCAGCCAAGAATTCTTTATCCAGCAAGGCTGTCATTCAAAATAGAAAGAGAGATAAAAAGTTTCCCAGACAAACAAAAATCAAAGGAGTTTGTGACCACTAAACCAGCCCTGCAAGAAATTTTAAGGGGGACTTTCTGAAGGGAGAAAAGATGAAAATATAAATAAATAAATAAATAAATACATACATACATACATACATACATACCAACCAAAGGCAACAAAGATTAGAAAGGACCAGAGAACACCACCAGAAACTCCAACTCTACAAGCATCATAATGGCAATAAATTCATGTCTTTCAGTACTCACTCTAAACATCAATGGACTAAATGCTCCAATCAAAAGACATAGGGTAACAGAATGGATAAGAAAACAAGACCCATCTATATACTGTTTACAAGAGACCCGCTTTAGACCTAAAGACACCATCAGATTGAAAATAAGGGGATGGAGAACAATCTATCATGCTCATGGTCAACAAAAGAAAGCCGGAGTAGCCATACTTATATCAGACAATCTAGATGTTAAAATAAAGACTGTATCAAGAGATGCAGAAGGGCATTATATCATAATCAAGGGGTCTATCCACCAAGAAGACCTAACAATTGTAAACATTTATGCGCCAAATGTGGCAGCACCAAATATATAAATCAATTAATCACAAACATAAACTCATCGATAGCAATACCATGATAGTAGGAGACTTCAACACCCCACTCACAGCAATGGACAGATCATCTAATCAGAAAATCAACAAGGAAACAATGGCTTGGAATGACACACTGGACCAGATCGACTTAACAAATATATTCAGAACATTTCATCCTAAAGCAGCAGAATATACATTCTTCTCCAGTGCACATGGAACGTTCTCCAGAATAGACCATATGCTGGGACCCAAATCAGCCCTAAGTAAGCACAAAAAGATCGAGATCATACCGTGCCTATTTTCAGACCACAACGCCATGAAACTCGAAATCAACCACAAGAAAAAAATTGGAAAGGTAACAAATACTTGGAGACTGAAGAACATCCTACTAAAGAATGAATGGGCTAACCAAGCAGTTAAAGAGGAAATTAAAAAGTATATGGAAGTCAATGAAAATGATAACACCACAACCCAAAACCTCTGGGATGCAGCAAAGGCGGTCATAAGAGGAAAGTATATAGCAATCCAGGCCTTCCTAAAGAAGGAAGAAAGATCTCAGATACACAACCTAACCTTATGTCTTAAGAAGCTGGAAAAAAGAACAGCAAATAAAACCCAAAACCAGCAGAAGACAGGAAGTATAAAGATTAGAGCAGAAATTAATGCTATCGAAACCAAAAACACAGTAGAACAGATTAATGAAACCGGAAGCTGGTTCTTTGACAGAATGAACAAAATTGATAAACCACTAGCCAGTTTGATCAAAAAGAAAAAGGAAAGGACCCAAATAAATAAAATCAAGAATGAAAGAGGAGAGATCATAACCAACACAGCAGAAATAAAAACAATAATAAGAGAATATTATGAGCAATTATATGCCAATGAAATGGGTAATCTGGAAGAAATGGACAAATTCCTAGAAACATATACACTACCAACACTGAAACAGGAAGAAATAGAAAATTTGAACAGACCCATAACCAGTAAAGAAACTGAATTAGTAATCAAAAATCTGCCAAAAAACAAGAGTCCAGGGCCAGATGGCTTTCCAGGGGAATTCTATCAAACATTTAAGGAAGAGTTAACACCTATTCTCTTAAAACTGTTCCAAAAAATAGAAATGTTCCAAAAAATAGAAAACTCCCAAACTCTTTCTATGAAGCCAGCATTACCTTGATTCCAAAACCAGACAGAGACCCCACTAAAAAGAACTATAGACCAATTTCCCTGATGAATATGGATGCAAAAGTCCTCAACAAGATATGAGCCAACTGGATCCAACAATACATTAAAAAAATTATTCACCACAACCAAGCAGGATTTATACCTGGGATGCAGGGCTGGTTCAATATCCGCAAAACAATTAACGTGATTCATCACATCGCTAAAAGAAAGGACAAGAACCATATGATCCTCTCAATAGATGCAGAGAAAGCATTTAACAAAATACAGCATCCTTTCTTGATAAAAACCCTCAAGGGGCGCCTGGGTGGCTCAGTCGGTTAAGCGTCTGACTTCAGCTCAGGTCGTGATCTCGCGGTCCATGAGTTTGAGTCCCGCGTTGGGCTCTGTGCTGACAGCTCAGAGCCTGGAGCCTGTTTCAGATTCTGTGTCTCCCTCTCTCTGACCCTCCCCCGTTCATGCTCCATCTCTCTCTGTCTCAAAAATAAATAAATGTTAAAAAAATTTTTTTTAAAAAATCCTCAAGAAAGTAGGCATAGAAGGAGCATACCTCGAGATCATAAAAGCCATATATGAACAACCCAATGCTAATATCATCCTCAACGGGGAAACACTGAGAGCTTTCCCCCCAAGGTCAGGAACAAGACAGGGATTCAACATAGTATTGGAAGTCTTAGCCTCTGCAATCAGACAACACAAAGAAATAAAAGGCATCCAAATCGGCCAGGAGGAGGTCAAACTTTCACTCTTCGCAGATGACATGATACTCTATATGGAAAATCCAAAAGATTCCACCAAAAACCTGCTAGAATTGATCCATGAATTCAGCAAAGTGGCAGGATATAAAATCAATGCACAGAAATCGATTGCATTCCTATACACCAACAATGAAGTGACAGAGAAATCAAGGAATCGATCCCATTTACAGTTGCACAAAAAACCATAAAATACCTAGGAATAAATCTAACCAAAGAGGTGAAAAATCTATACACTGAAAACTATAGAAAGCTTATGAAAGAAATTGAAGAAGACACAAAAAAAATGGAAAAAGATTCCATGCTCCGGGATAGGAAGAACAAATATTGTTAAAATGGCAATACTACCCAAAGCAATCTACATATTCAATGCAATCCCTATCAAAGTAACACCAGCATGCTTCACAGAGCTAGAACAAATAATCCTAACATGTGTATGGAACCAGAAAAGACCCCAAATAGCCAAAGAGATCTTGAAAAAGAAAACCAAAGCAGGAGGCATCACAATCCCAGACTTCAAGCTATACTACAAAGCTGTAATCATCAAGACAGTATGGTATTGGCACAAGAACAGACACTCAAATCAATGGAACAGAATAGAGAACCCAGAAATGGGCCCACAAACGTATGGCCATCTAATCTTTGACAAGGCAGGAAAGAATATCCAATGGAATAAAGACAGTCTCTTCAGCAAGTGGTGCTGGGAAAACTGGACAGCGACATGCACAAGAATGAACCTGGACCACTTTCTTACACCAGACACAAAAATAAGCTCAAAATGGATGAAAGACCTAAACGTAAGACAGGAAGCCACCAAAATCCTCAAGGAGAAAGCAGACAAAATCCTCTTTGATCTTGGCCGCAGCAACTTCTTACTCAACAGGTCTCCAGAGGCAAGGGAAACAAAAGCAAAAATGAACTACTGGGACCTCATCAAAATAAAAATCTTCTGCACAGCGAAGGAAACAATCAGCAAAACTAAAAGGCAACAGACAGAATGGGAGAAAATATTTGCAAATGACATATCAGATAAAGGGCTAATATCCAAAATCTATAAAGAACTTAGCAAACTCAACACCCAAAGAACAAATAATCCAGTGAAGAGATGGGCAAAAGACATGAATAGACACTTCTCCAAAGAAGACATCCAGATGGCCAACCGACACATGAAAAAGTGCTCAACATTACTCATCATCAGGGAAATACAAATTAAAACCACAATGAGATACCATCTCACATCTGTCAGAATGTCTAACATTCACAACTCAGGCCAACAACAGATGTTGGCGAGGATGCGGAGAAAGAGGATCTCTTTTGCATTGTTGGTGGGAATGCAAGCTGGTGCGGCCACTCTGGAAAACAGGATGGAGGTTCCTCAAAAAACTAAAAATAGAACTACCCAACGACCCAGCCATTGCACTACTAGGCATTTATCCACGGCATACAGGTGTGCTGTTTCGAAGGGACACATGCACCCCCATGTTTATGGCAGCACTGTCAACAATAGCCAAAGTATGGAAAGAGCCCAAATGTCCATCGATGGATGAATGGATAAAGAAGATACGGTATATATACACAATGGAGTATTACTCGGCAAGCGAAAAGAATGAAATCTTGCCATTTGCAACTACATGGATGGAACTGGAGGGTATTATGCTAAGTGACATTAGTCAGTCAGAGAAAGACAAATATCATATGACTTCACTCAGATGAAGACTTTAAGAGACAAAAAAGATGAACATAAGGGAAGGGAAGCAAAAATAATATTAAAAAAGGGAAGGGACAAAACAGAAGAGACTCTTAAATATGGAGAACAAACTGAGGGTTACTGGAGGGATTGTGGGAGGGGGGATGGGCTAAATGGATAAGGGGCATTAAGGAATGTACTCCTGAAATCATTGTTGCACTATATGCTAACTAATTTGGGTGTAAATTTTAGAAAATAAAAAACAAATAAAAACAAAAACAAAAAAAGAGTACCATCAGTTAGACAACCAAGCAAGAAACTGGGCAGTCATCCTATATTCTTCCTTCTCTCTTCCCCTTAGTCCCCATCGCTGGCCCACATCGAGTCTTGACACGTAAAACAAATTAAAACAGTGCTGTCCTGGCTGAGCTATTTTGCGGCCATTCAAGCCTCTTCATTAGTTTCCACAGCAGTCTGAAGACACTCCTGTTACCCTGGGGCCCAGTGGAGACTGCTGGAGAGCCACAAGGCCGACCGTGAGATCGGGACTTCCAAGCTAAAAAGCTCTGAGCTGGATTCCTACTTCTGCACTTAACAAGCTGTATGCCTCTAGTCATGTCACTTAACCTCTCAGAGACTGAGTTTCATCACCTATAAAATGGCAGCAGTAGGGTCCTAGCAACAGGGCTGTTCTAAGGATTAAATCAGGCACTGTAGGAAGTAATATCGCACACAGGGCCTCCCTCCATGACCCAGCTTCTGCCCAGCCACCTTTTCACCATCATCTCTAGCTGCACCTCCCAAACCCTAAACCTTATGCCACAGACATGCTCAACTACTCACAGTCCCCCAATCATAGCATCCTGTTTCAGACTTCCAAGTTATTTTTTTTTAATTTTTTTTAATGTTTATTTATTTTTGAGAGAGAGAGAGGGACAGAGTACAAGCAGGAGAGGAGCAGAAAGAGGGAGACACAGAATCTGAAGCAGGCTCCAGGCTCTGAGCTGTCAGCACAGAGCCCGACGCGGGGCTCGAACCCACAAACCGAGAGATCGTGGCCTGAGCTGAAGTCAGATGCTCAACCAACTGAACCACCCAGGTGCCCCCAGACTTCCAAGTTCTTGATCACACTGATTTCCCTCCTAGAAATGCTCACCCACCCATTTATTTCACAAATACATTTTCACTCCCTCCATTATATCCTCCTTGTCTCTCAGTCTCCTATCATAGAACATTCTGTTGTATTGATCTGTCTACAGGTCTATCTCCTTAGTCAGGACTGTGAACTTCTAGAGGACAAAGACCACGTCTACTTGAGTTTGTATTCCCAAAACCTAGAAGATGGTAGGTGTCCCATTAATGTTTGCTAAGTGACTATCCTAGAAAGCAAATTATTAAGTGAAGCAGTATTCTTATATTTCTAAGTAAGTTCTCAACACTTACATGGATAAGGCAGGCATGTTTCGATTCGCCACTTTTGGTAATAAAACATCCTATCGGAAATCCTGGTGTGCAGCACTTTGTTCCATCCCCTGTATTACGGCACCATATTACAGGCATATTGTCAATAATCCTAAATACAAATATTTTAACAATAAAAGTTTTGACAAGCGTTTCGCACCAAGCAAAACCAACATCATCTTGCATGGATTTAAGTTCAAGTTTTTAATCAAAGTTACAAAAAATAGCATACAATTTCAAGAACCTATTAAAACTACTTTTGGGGCACCTTGGTGGCTCAGTCAGTTAAGCGTCCGACTTCGGCTCAGGTCATGATCTCGAGGTTTGTGCGTTCGAGCCCCGCGTCGGGCTCTGTGCGGACAGCTCGGAGCCTGGAGCCTGCTTCGGATTCTGTGTCTCCCTCTCTCTCTGCCCCTCCCCCACTCACACTCTGTCTCTCTCTCTCCTTCAAAAATAAATAAACATTTTTTTAAAATTTAAAAAAACTACTACTTTTTTTTAGGGACACCTGGGTGTGGCTCAGTCACCCAGGCATCCAACTCTTTGTTTCAGCTCAAGTCATGATCTCACGTGGGCTCAAGCCCTGTGTCGGCTCTGTGCTCACAGTGTAGAAGCTGCTTGGGATTCTCTCTCTCCCTCTCTCTCTCTGCACCCCCCTTCTCGTGCTGTCCCTGTGTCTCTCAAAATAAACTTAAAAAATTTTTTAAAAACCTACTTCCTTTTTTTAAAAAAACTACTTCTGAAAGGACTTGAAAAATTAAATCATGTCCTCTCATTTGCCAAACCTACCAGTGATGCTGATAATTCAGTCGTATTCCTTTCCTCAAAAAGGCCAGCTTTTTCTCCTGGTCATCATTTGCTGTATCATAGGATTTTACACAAACTTTTATGCATGTTCCTGTCCTGTTAAAAGGAAACTGTTGAGAAAGAATTAAAAGATTAAAAGATTTGACTAAGTTTTATAAATCAAGGGTCGCAAAATAGGCAATTTATCTTACAGATAAACCTTTCCTTCAGAGACTTCAGTGTGCCATCATCCTCAACACTATCTCCTTTAACTTTCTATTTATACCTGAAATGATTACACCACACACACACACACACACACACACACACACACACACACAATATGCTTTCACGACTAAGACCAATTTGCCTTCTTCAATAACTCTCATATAGAACCCTTCACTTAAGAGTGGTAACAGAAGTGATTGTAATCATGGTCACACAACTCTCTCAATATACTAAAAACATTGAAGTGGACACTTTAAGGGGTGCCTGGCTGGCTCAGTCAACAGAACATGCAACTCTTCATCTCAGAGCCATGAGTTCAAGCCTCACCTGGGGTGTAGAGCTTACTTAACAAAAAACTGGACACTTGAAGTGGGTGAATTATTTGGTATGTGAAACTCTCAGTGGAGCTGTTCCCAAAAAAGTGATAACAAAATATCTGATATTTTTCATATGAAGCCTCTTGTTTACAAAGTCTAGCTATGAGGGATTCTCAGGGTAAAGTGCCAATGTTATTAATCAGGAAATCAGGAGCAAGAAGAAACTATGAAAAGCTTCATATCCTGGAAGCACACGAAGATTAATCCCAAAGTTCCCTACTGGCAGCTGCGGAGAACACTCTCGGGGTTCTTTCTTTCTTTTTAATACGGTCATGTTTGTTTCTTCATTCCAAGGGACACCATTTCTTGAAAAAGTTCACTTTTCCATGAGGACAGTGGTATGCCACAAGTGTATGTTGGGCAACTTTAATTGTCAAAAAGCTAATGCCTGACACAGAGACCAAAGGAAGAGATCAGCAAAAAGCCCAGAAATAGATCTACATAACTATGTCCATGTGATTTTATTTTGACAAAGGTCCAAAAGCAATTCAGTGGAGGAAGGATAGTCTTTTCAATGGCAGGTGCTGAAGCAATTGGACATCTACAGGCACAGGAGGAAGAAGAAGGAGAAGGAGAAGAAGAAGAAGAAGAAGAAGAAGAAGAAGAAGAAGAAGAAGAAGAAGAAGAAGAAGGAATTTCAACCCAATCTCATACCTCATACAAAATAACTCAAATAGAACAGACTTAAATATATAAAGTAATTATGAAACTTTTAGAAGAAAACGTAAAAGAAAATCTTCAAGACCTAAAGGCTGAATCACATCTCCTTCGACCTGACACCAAAAACACAACCCATAAAAAGAAAACTTGACTACTGGACCTCATAAAAAGTGAACAAAGTTTGCTCTGTGAAAGACTCTGTTAAGAAGGTGAGGAGTGCCTGAGGGCTCAGTCGGTTAAGCATCGGAGTTCAGCTCAGGTCATGATATCACGGTTGGTGAGTTCAAGCCCCGTGTCGGGCTCTGTGCTGACAGCTCGGAGCCTGGAACCTGCTTCGGATTCTGTGTCTCCCCCCTCCCTCTGTCCCCCTCCTGCTCACTCAATCTCTCTAAAAAAATAATTAAAAACGTTAAAAAAATTTTTTTAGATGAAAACATAAGGGTGCCTGGTTGGCTCAGTTGGAAGAGTATGCAACTCTTGATCTCAGTCATGAGTTCAAGCCTCATGTTGGGTATAGAGATTACTTAAAAATAAACAAATAGGGGAACCTGGGTGGCTCAGTTGGTCAAGAGTCAACTCTTGATTTTGGCTCAGGTCATGACAGCACACTCATGAGATTGAAACCCGAGTCAGGCTCCACGTGTAGAGTCCGCTTGGGATTCTCTCTCTTTCTGTCTCTCTCTCTCTCTCTCTTTCCCTTTGTTCCTCCCTCTGTCCCTCCCATTCTTGCTCGCACCCTCTCTCTAAAATATAAATAAATCGGGGTGCCAAGGTGGCTCAGTTGGCTGAGCGTCTGACTTCAGCTTACATCATGATCTCAAAGTTTATGGGTTTGAGCCCCATGTTGGGCTCTGTGCTAACAGCTGAGAGCCTGGAGCCTGCTTTGAATTCTGTGTCTCCCTCTCTCTCTGCCCCTCCTCCACTCGTGCTCTCTCTCTCTCTCTCTCAAAAATAAATAAACATTAAATAAATAAATAAATAAATAAATAGGCTTTAAAAGAAAAGAAGGGGCACCTGGCTGGCTCAGTCAGTACAGCATCTGACTTTCCATCTTGGGGTTGTGAGTTCAAGCCCCACACTGGGTGTAGAGATTACTTAAAAATAAAATCTTTTTTAAAAGTAGATGATAAAAACACAGGCTGCAGACTGGGAGAAACAATTTGCGAACTACTGTTGCACCAAAGGAATCACACCCAGAATATATAAGGAATTCTGCAAACTCCATAGTAAAGGAACAACCAATTCAAATAGAAAATGGGTCAAAGAGGAGACATCTCACTGAAGAGCATATACAGATAGTAAACGCCCACATGAAAAGGTGTTCAACATCATTAGGGGCTAGGAAAATGCAAATGAAAGCTACGGCGAAACTCACCTATCGGAGTGGTTAAAATAAAAAATGACAACACCTTGTATGTCAACTATACTTCAAGAACGATTTTTGTCATGACAACACCAAATGCTGGCAAAGACGCAGAGAAACGCCGTCACTCCTACTTTGCTGGTCGGAACGTAAATGGTATGGCCACTTTGGAAAAAGGCGGTTTCTTGCAAAATTAAGCATGCCACTCTCACATTACCCGGCAGTTACACTCTTGGATGTTTACCCCGGAAAAATGAAAACCCAGCCGCACACAAAAAAGCTCCACCTAGATGTTCACAGCAGTCTTACTCATCACAGTCGGACGCTAGAGCAACAATCCGAGTGTCCTTCAACGGGGTAAATAGTCAAACCGGAATATGCACACCATGCAGTACTACTGTGAATGCACACAACCCACGTGGATCTCAAGGGGATGATGCTGACAGAAAACAAAGCTGATCCCAAGAAGGTTGCAGGCAGCATGATTCCACTTGTCTAACATAATTTCAATAACATGGTAGAAACAGAGAGGACTGGAGGTGTGTGGGGGGATGGGTGAAACAGATGATGGGTATGGAGAACCATTTATCGCGATGAGCACTGGGTAATGTATAAAATTGCTGAATCACTATATTGTACACGTGAAATTAATGTAACACCGTACATTAATTACACTGGAATCAAAGCAATAAATTAAAGGACTTGAAAAGAGGGGTGCCCGGGTGGCTCAGTCGGTTAAGTGTGTGGCTTCAGCTCAGGTCATGATCTCACCGTTCATGGGTTGGAGCCCCTCGTCGGGCTCTGTGCTGACAGCTCAGAGCCTGGAGCCTGCTTCAGATTCTGTGACTTCCTCCCCGCCTTGTCCTTCCCCCCGCTTGCATTCTGTCTCTCTCTCAGAAATAATACATGAGTAAACTTTAAAAACAGGAAGGTGTTACCGTTGGGCAAATCTGGGCAAAGGTACCAAGACCTCCTTGTTCAAGATTTTTTTGTAGCTTCCTGTGAATCTATAATCATTTCAAACTAAAAAGTTTTAAAAGAAACTAATGCCTGATGGTTTCACAAGTGTCTACATATATTACAATTGGGGCACCTCGGTGGCTCAGTTGATTAAATGTCCAGCTCTTGATTTCGGCTCAGGTCATGATCTCACGGTTCCTGAGATTGAGCCCTGCATCAGGCTCTGCACTGACAGCATTGAGCCTGCTTGGGATTCTCTCTCTCCCTCTCTCTCTCTCTCCTTCCCCCACTCACACATGCACTTTCTTTCTCTCTCAAAATAAATAAATGAACTTTATTAATTAAAGAAAAATAAAATTGGCCAAACTACACACTTTCAATACACACAGCTTACTGTACTTCAAGTATATTTCAATGAATTTGGAAAGAAGGAAGGAAAAAGTTAATGCCTTCATAATCATAACTGCTTATGAAAAGATCCTTACTCTATCCCAATATTATTAAGATATTGAAGGCAAAATCAATAGAGAACGACAGTCCAATTACATCTGCTTATATCACCCTACCCAAAATATGCAGGAACCATAAATTAAGCTTCTTTCCTTTACAAAGCAAAAGTAAAACCTGAAAGACAAAACCTTTACGTGGAACCTCAGACAGTTTGAACAGCACATATTAAATGCATTCTTCTGGCAACACCACATTCTATCTCCTTTCCTTTTTCCCGACCTCCCTTTAAAACAAAGACTCTTTAGGGACGGCCTGGGTGGCCCAGTCAGTTAAGCGTCTGACTCCAGCTCAGGTCATGATCTCATGGTGCATGAGTTCGAGCCCCGCATCCGGCTCTGTGCTGACAGCTCAGAGCATGCCTGAAGCCTGCTTCAGATTCTGTGTCTCCCTCTCTCTCTGCCCCTCCCCCACTTGCGCTCCGTCTCTCTCTCTCAAAAATAAATAAACATTAAAAAATGAAAAATATCTCAAACAAAGACTCTTCGGGGCGCCTGGCTGGCTCAGTCAGAGGAGCCCACAACTCTTGATCTTGGGTTGTAAAGTTTGAGTCCCACTTTGGGTATAGAGATTACTAAAAAAAAAAAATAATGATAATAAAAAAATACATAAAACAAAGACTCTTGGCTACAATTTTAAGCACCCAGTTTGGAAAAGATTCAATTTGAAATAATATTTAATAAGAAGATCAGTTGAATCACCTTATAAGGAGATGATGATATTCGTTCTCCAAATAGCACTTGTCCAAGATTTTCAGAAGGGTT
The DNA here is from genome assembly GCF_027475565.1 of Acinonyx jubatus. Classification (NCBI taxonomy): domain Eukaryota; kingdom Metazoa; phylum Chordata; class Mammalia; order Carnivora; family Felidae; genus Acinonyx; species Acinonyx jubatus. The sequence continues at coordinate 109,725,599 of NC_069389.1, read as the reverse complement.
TCTCTTTTCAGAGTCTTTACAGAAGTCAAAGCTAGAAGAGAAGCTCAGGTAAGATTAAAAAAAAACATCAGCAAAGAAATCCATCTTTGTAATCTGTCTAGCGTCTCCACTGTTAATGGTAGATGCTTCTAAAAACATGACCCAGAGGTGTCGAATTATGATTTATAGACTTCATTGTAGATTCCTTTTTAAATTATTTAATCTTTTATAGCTATGAATTCATTATTTTTTTTCAACGTTTATTTATTTTTGGGACAGAGAGAGACAGAGCATGAACGGGGGAGGGGCAGAGAGAGAGGGAGACACAGAATCGGAAACAGGCTCCAGGCTCTGAGCCATCAGCCCAGAGCCTGACGCGGGGCTCGAACTCACGGACCACGAGATCGTGACCTGGCTGAAGTCGGACGCTTAACCGACTCAGCCACCCAGGCGCCCCTGAATTCATTATTTAAAATGCTCATGTTACTGCTCTTGACTTCTGTAATGTAGGTAATCACAATCTTAAAGAAAAAAACGAATGGTATTTTCAGGGCTAAACTTCAAATTACATAAAAATAAGCAAACAATAGCTTAAAATGTGTAGTAATTCTAACCTGAGACATCTAGAAACTGCAATTATCGGTTCTGATCAAAGGAAAACTGAAACAACAAAACCCCTCCTCAAATACATGCCCACAAATTCACTCACAGATCAAATGGTTACTACATGAAAAGAATTACAACTACCTTTAAGTAAACTGAATATACAAAATCGAATATAAAATGGTAGAAGATAAAATCAGTTGGTGGGTTTGTGTAATATTTTAAATGCTTATACTAACATTTAACATTTAACTTGGTATTTTAATGAAAATTAGACCTGATTTTACCTCTGTTTCATTAATGGAAATAAAGCAATATCAAAGGGAGTTACAATTATTTTTCTAAAAAGTACATCATTTGTGGGGCTCATGGGTGGCTCAGTAGGTTGAGCATCTGACTTCAGCTCAGGTCACGATCCCACAGTTTGTGAGTTCGAGCCCCAGGTCGGGCGGGCTGTGTGCTGACATTTCAGAGCCTGGAGCCTGCTTCGGATCCTGTGTCTCCCTCTTTCTCTGCCCCTCCCCTGCTCGTGCTCTGTCCGTCTCTCTCAAAAATAAATAAACATTAAAAAAAATTTTTAAGTACATCATTTTTTGTTATTCTCAAATGACTGATCTTAACCTTGATTATGTGATACATGCTCGCTATTAAACTAAGCAGGTGCATTCATTAAGTACCTTAGGATAAACCTAACTAGCCTATGTTTTAGAAATACATTACAAATCTGTGAAGATTTTTGTAACTTCAAAAGGTAGTAAATTTATAATTTGCTTTTCTTAGAAAAATCAAATATGGCAACTTCTTAAATTTTTAAACACTTGTCTCACATTGAAATCTCTATATTCTAATCATTTCGTTCCTGTTACCTTTATTACAAAATTAGCACCATAAATCTTTAATATATCCAGGGCTTTCATTCACTATCATTAAAAACTTTTTAACACATTCTAGGGCGCCTAGATGGCTCAGTCGGTTAAGTGTCTGACTTCTGCTCAGGTCATGATCTCACAGTTCGTGAGTTCGAGCCCCACGTCGGGCTCTGTGCTGACAGCTCAGAGCCTGGAACCTGCTTCGGATTCTGTGTCTCCCTCCCTCTCTGCCCCTCTCCCTCTCATGCTCTGTCTCTCAAAAATAAACGTTAAAAAATCTTTTTAACACATTTTAACACAATAATATCATAATTGTGATATAACCACAATTATATCAATTATATCAGACATAATTATAATACTTAAAACTTACGTATTGTATTCATAAGGTAGGACAGATTCCACGGAGTCCAATCTATTTACAAACAGTGCTACTGTGGACTACAAAACGGAAAGAAAACTCTCGTTAATAATACAAGATAAAATAAGGTAGCACTTGCAAAATACATAATGAAGTAACTGAAAGGTAATGGGGTCTATTGCTCCCATCAATTTATAACTGTGCAATTATAAATTTATAACTTAGTACAGTGTTATAAATTTTTAACATAGTGTAGCTATAAATTCATAACATTTCATTTGGCTGGAATCACTGGATTCTCTGACTACATAAATTTTTCAGATACCTCGGCCATCTTAACCCTTTTTAATTATAGAACCCTTTGAGAACTTGATGAAAGCCATGGCCCCTCTCCCCAGAAAAGCACACGTATTCACCAAAGTCACGGCTCTGTTTTAAGAGGCTTCATAGGACCCTTGGAGTCCATGGAATTCAGGTTAAGAAAATGAGATACTTATTTTCTTTAAAGGAGGGGGGCACCTGGGCGGCTCAGCCGGTTAAACATCTGACTCTTGATTTCGGCTCAGGTCATGATCTCAGTTTCATGAGTTCAAGCCCCGTGTCGGAAAGCTACCTGTTGTATTATTTTAACCACTTTTATAAGAATCATTCTAAAATACACTTCACTCTTTCCTATCTTAAACAGAACGTGATGATCACAATGTAACTTTCCCTGATGGTTCAGGGCCACTTTGAACTTTAATCCTTGTGCCAGCTTTGACTCCGTGACTTACTCAGTATCTGAAGTGAGAACCATCTGCTCCAAAGCCAAATTGCCATTGGTGTTACCCACACTCCTAACACCCACATTCCTCACCCCTACCAAAGAACTTAAACTTCTTGGTAAAGATTTTATGTCTTTCTTTTCAACTGTCAGTTGTCGTGATGCCTCTTCTCCCTTCTCCCCACCCCACCCCCATCTGCTAGAAAGCAAGCCCTCAATTTGTGGAATAAATCAGCAGATTTGTTAAAGAGCTTGAGAGTTAGTACATGAATATTAGGACATCTATCCTGGCTTTTCACAGGATACTTCTTCTTACTTTCCTGGACCTCAGCTGTGTTCCTGATCATTTACAAGACAGGATTTTTAAAACCACTAGAACAGCAGAACTTGGGTAATCATTTTATTCAAAATTCCGTAAACTGCCTTTTAAAAAAAAATGAACATCCGCTATCATCTTTACCATATGGTTAGATTTTTTGTAATAAAAGGATGTAGAAAATCAAGTTTGGGAACAAATACAAGCCTTACTATAACTCCGTAAGAGCATGGTATCTTCACTTAATTGAAATCTAATCAGGCAGTTAGCAATAGCAACATTTATCAGTCATAGTTTTGCGAAGGTGAACAGGCAAAAGTTTCTAAAAGGACAGCAGATAATTAAGGATAATACTTCTTATCTAGAATCCCAAAACACAATGTACATAAGATTTGAACTATATTTTAAAATGCATATTTGGAGCTTAATGTATTTTTTTTAATTTTTTTTCAACGTTTATTTATTTTTGGGACAGAGAGAGACAGAGCATGAACGGGGGAGGGGCAGAGAGAGAGGGAGACACAGAATCAGAAACAGGCTCCAGGCTCTGAGCCATCAGCCCAGAGCCCGACGCGGGGCTCGAACTCCCAGACCGCGAGATCGTGACCTGGCTGAAGTCGGACGCTCAACCGACTGCGCCACCCAGGCGCCCCTGGAGCGTAATGTATTTAAAAGAACCTTAATAGTTTCTCAGAGCAAGTGGAAAAAAAACAAATTATTCTATAATGGGGTTGAGACAACTGTTCAGTGATTGAGGGAAAAAAAAGGTAAGTTGGATACTTACCTCATACATTACACCAGGAAATACCAATTTTATGTGTTACAATTTAAACCGTGAAAGTAGGGGCGCCTGGATGGCTCAGTCGGTTAAGCGTCCGACTTCAGCTCAGGTCACGGTCTCGCGGTCCATGAGTTCAAGCCCCGCGTCGGGCTCTGGGCTGATGTCTCAGAGCCTGTAGCCTGCTTCAGATTCTGTGTCTCCCTCTCTCTCTGCCCCTCCCCCATTCATGCTCTGTCTCTCTCTGTCTCAAAAATAAACGTTAAAAAAATTAAAAATGAATAAATAAACCGTGAAAGTAATAAAAGAAATCAGGGGAGAATTACTTTAGAATCTCAGCTGGCTTAGTTAAAACCTTTTGAAACAGGGCACAAAACTCAGACCCAAAAAAATTGTTTTATTTATTTATTTATTTTGAGAGACAGCATGAGTCAGGGAGGGGCAGAGAGAGGGAGAGAACCCAGGCAGGTTCTACACTGACAGTACAGATGTAGGGCTTTAACCCAGGGACCATGCAATCATGACCTGAGCTGAAGTTGGCTGCTTAACTGAGCCACCCTAAAAATTTCCTTTGATAAATTAGAAGTCAATTTTTCGAAATGGCAAAAAACAGAAACAAAAACAAAACACAAGAAGCAAAACCAAGAGGCAACTGACAAACAGGAACAGTTTGACAAACAGTTTGCGGGGCTTGAACCCACAAACTGTGAGATCATGACCTGAGCCGAAGCCGGACGCTTAACTGACTGAGCCACCCAGGCGCCCCAGTTTTTTATTTTTTTAAATGTTTATTTGTTGAGAGAGAGAGAGAGAGAGAGTGCACGCTCTTGTGCATGAGCGGGGGAGTGGCAGAGAGAGAGAGGGAGAGGGAGAGAATCCCAGGCAGGCTCCTCACTGTCAGCACAGAGCCCTAGGCGGGGCTCAAACTCACGAGTTGTGAGGTCGTGACCTAAGCCGAAACCAAGAGTCAGACGCTTAACCGACTGAGCCACCAGGTGCCCCTAAAAATGTGTTCATACGGAAAGATGGAGTTAATACAAAAGTGCGGGTTACAAAATAACATGGATATTCTGATTCGATGTTGGTAAACAATGCAGGTGGACTCTCATTCATTGCTAGTGGGAATGCAAAATGGTACAACCGCTTTGGAAGACAGCCTGGCAATTTCTTACAAAACTAAACATATCCTTAGCGTGCAATCCAGCAATGATACTCTTTGGTATTTGCCCAGAGGAGCTGAAAACTTACGTCCACACAAAAACCTACACGATGTCTAGAGTGGCTTTATTCATCATTGCCAAAACATGGAAGTAACCAGGAGGTCCTTTAGTAGGTGAATATATAAACGAACTGTGGTACGTTCAGACAGTGGGATATTATTCAAAACTGAAAAGAAATGAGCTATTAAGGCATGGAAAGGCACAAAGGAACACCAAATGCATATTGCTAAAAATAAACATGTGGCAGGGGGCCTGGGTGGCTCAGTCTGTGGAGTGACTTCACCTCAGGTCACGATGTCATGATTTGTGAGTTCGAGCCCCGCATTGGGCTCTGTGCTGCCAGCTCGGAGTCTGCAGCCTGCTTCAGATCTTGTCTCCCTTTCTCTCTGCCCCTCCCCTGCTGGCATTCTGTCTCTCTCTCTCAAAAATAAATAAACATGAAAAAATTTTTAAATATACAAATGTGGATATTAGTATATATAGAAAAAAATGTACAATATATGTGGTTTTCAAGGTTTTATTTTTTTAAGTAATCTCTACACCCAATGTGGGGCTCAAACTCATGACCCTAAGATCAAGAGTCATGAACTCTTCCAACTGAGCCAGGCAGACGCCCCTGGAATACATACTAAGATATCAGAAGTAGTAATTCTATAGTTATTATCAATGCTTTCCTTTTCTTATTTTTGCTTGTCTGCTATTGCTTTTGTAATAGTAAAAAATTTTAAACTAAAAAAAAAAATCAACAGGCGCCTGGCTGGCTCAGTTCATTAAGCATCAGGCTCTTGGTATTGACTCAGGTCACAATCTCATGGTTCGTGAGTTCGAGCCCCATGTCAGGCTCCACACTGAAAGCACAGAACCTACTTGGAATTGTCTCTCTCGTCCTCTCTCTCTGCCTCTCCCCAGCTCTCATGTGAGTGTGTGTGTGTGTGTGTGTGTCTCAAAATAAACAAATAAACTTTTTTAAAAAATCAAGGGGCTTGGGGCACCTGGGTAGCTGTTGGTTAAGCGGCTGACTTTGGCTCAAGTCATGATTTCGCAGTTCATGGGTCTCCCCTTCCCCTGTCTCGCTTCTTCTCTGCCCCTCCCCTGCTCGTGCTGGCTCTCTCTCTCTCTCTCTCTCTCTCTCTCAAAAATAAATAAAAATTTTTAAAAATTAAAAAAAATCAAGGGGCTGGACACTAGCAAGTGAAGGAAGTTTGGAGTGTTGAACCTAGAAATGAGAGATTCACCAAAAGACAGAAGGCAAAATCTCAGAATAAAAAGTAGAACACATTAGGGATACAAGTAACAGCCTAAAAAGAAAAGAGCTCACAGAAAAGAAACTCCAGATATTTGTTATGATTAAAGATGTTTCTTTGCTAGGAAGCCTGCTGAAATAGAGAGCCAAGATGAGGTATCACCAGAGAGAAAGCAGACATAAAAATATTTTTTAAAGGCCATTTCTTTTTTTTTTTTAAGTTTATTTTGAGAGAGAGAGAGGGGGGGGAGCAAGCGTGGTAGGGGCAGAGAGAGGGGGGAGAGAGCGAATTCCAAGCAGGCTCTGCACGGTCAGCGCAGAGCCCGATGTGGGGCTTGAACTCATGCACCGTGAGATCATGACCTGAACCGAAATCAAGAGTCGGACGCTTAACCAACTGAGCCACCCAGGTGCCCCTAAAGGCCATTTCTGTAGGAAATTACTATCAATACTTCTCGCAGGAAAAGGCAGATTCCAAGTTTTAAGAGCAAACTTGTTGCACCTACAACTGGCCTTTAGAAAACCCCCGGAACTTTCAAGTTGGTTAAGAATGTAGTCAAACCACACCCAGCACTGTTCTGAGCTTCCCAGTGCCCTTGTGGTATGCCAGAACACTCCCTCATACACTAGATCAGGCAACTAAGAGTCAGAAAAATAAGTCCCTTTCTAATGTTTATTTATTTTTGAGAGAGAGAGAGAGAGAGAAAGAGAGGCAGATCCTGGGTAGGGGAGGGGCAGAGAGAGAGAGAGAGAGAGACAGAATCTGAAGCAGGCTCCAGGCCCTGAGCCGTCACCACAGAGCCCCAGGCAGGACTTGAACCCAAAAACCTGCAAGAGATCTGAGCCACCCACTGAGCTCAGGGATAGGGAAAAGGAATAGGGAGAGGGAGAGGGGCAGGAAGAGGGAGGAGCCAAGGAGGGGGAAAGCAGAGGAGCCCGACAGAGGAGGAGGAGCAGCCAATAGGGAGGGGGGAGAGGGAGGAGGCCCAGGAGGAGCCCAGAAGGGCAGTGGAGAAGTAGCCTAGAAAGGAGGAAGCAGAGGAACTAAGAGAAGACAGCCAGCCAAGAGGGAAGAGAAAGAGGGTGGGGTGGAGTTAGGTGGGAGGCGTGGGACCCAGACGGGAGCGGTGGGAAGGGAGCATTGGGGCCTAGAGGGAGAAGGGAGGGGATGGGGCCTGGACGGAGTGGCAGGGTCTATAGGGGAGGGGGGGAGCACAGAGAGGTAGGAATTGGGAGGGGAGGTGCCTGAGTGGAGGGGCCAAGCCTAGAGGGGAGAGGAACATGGAGGGGCGGGGCCTGGGTAGAAGGGAGGGGCCTGGAGGGTAGAAAAAAGGGGAAAGGCGGGGCCTACAGGGTAGAATGAAGGAGAGGGTCGACTCTTAGAAGGGAGAGGAAAGGGGAGGAGCATGAACTAGAGGGTAGAATAAAGGTGAGGGGTGAATCCAAGGGAAGAGAGGAAAGGGGAGGGGCGGGGCCGGGGGGAAAAGCAGGGTCTAGAGGGAAGAGGAAAATTGCCCGGGTGGAGGGGCATGGCCTTGGTGGAACGGTGGGGCCCAGATTGCAGAGGAAAGTGTAGGGCCAGGGCCTACAGAGGACAGGAAAGGGAAGAGGAGGGGACTGGGTGGAGGATGGGGACATAAGGGGGAGAGAGGAAAGCTGAGGGGCGGGGTCTAGAGGGGACAAGAAAGTGGTCAGGCGGGGCCTGGTTGAAGGGGCGGGGCCTAGAGAAGTGAGGAACGCGGAGGGGTGGGGCCTGCATGGAAGGTCGGGGCTTAGAGGGGAGAGGAAAGGGGAGTGGAAGGGCCTAGAGAGGAGACCAAAGCAGAGGGCGGGGCCTACAAGGGAGAGGAAAGGGGAGGGCGGGGCCTAGAGTGGTAGGAAAGTGGAGGGCCGGGTCCTAGAGAGGAGAGGAAAGAGGAGGGGAGGGGCCTGGGTGGAGGATGTAGATAGGGGAGAGGAGAGTTGAGGGGCGGGTCCTAGAGGGGAGGATGGGGGATGGTTGGAGGGGCAGGGCTTACAAGGAATAGGAACGCGGGGCGGGGCCTAGAGGGGAGAAGAAAGTGGATGGGCAGGGCCTGGCTGGAGGGGCAGGGCTTAGAGGGGTGAGGAACCCGGAGGGATGGGGACTGAGTGGAAGGGCAGGGCCTAGATAGGAGGGGAAAGGGGAAGGGGGAGGCCAGGGTGGAGGGGCGGGGCCTAGAGGGGACAAGACCTGGGAGTGGAAGGGCCTAGAGGGGAGAGAAAAGGAGAGGGCCTGGGCACAGAGGAGAGAGAAAAGGGGAGGGGTAGGGCTTAGAGGGAAGGGGAGAGGGGAGGAGAGGGGCCTGGGTGGAGAGGCAGGGCCATAGGGGAAAGATAAGGGGAGGGGAAGGGCGGGACATAGAGGGAGGTAGAGGGGAGAGGAACTTGGAGGAACAGTTCTCCGTGGAAGGGCAGGGCCTAGAGAAGAGAGGAAAAGGAAGAGGAGGGGCCTAAAGGAAAGGAAAGGGGAGAGGTTGAGTCTAGAGGAGAGAGGAAAGGGGAGGGGTGGGGCCTAGAGGGAAGAGGAAAGAGGAGGTGAGGGGCCTGGGTGGAAAATGGGGACATAGACAGGAAAGTTGAAAAGCTGGTCCTACAGGAGAGAAAAAACTGGATGGGTAGGGCATGGTTGGAAGGGCGGAGCCTAGAGGGAAGAGGAAGGTGGAGGGGTGGGGCCTGGGTGGAAGGGCGGGGCCTAGAGGGGAGCAGAATGGTTGGGCGAGGTCTGGTTGGAGGGGTGTGGCCAAGAGGGGAGAGGAGCATGGAAGGGCGGGGCCTAGATCGAGAGAAAAGGGGAGTGGAGGGACCTACAGGGGACAGGAAAGGGGAGGGACAGGGCCTAGAGTTGAGAGGAAAGTGGAGGGCCAGGGCCTAGACAAGAGAGGAGAGGCGGGGGGAGGCTCCTGGGAGGAGAGAGGAAAGTTGAGGGACGGTCCTAGAGGGTAGAAAAAAGTGGACAGACAGGTCGCGGTTCTAGGGGCAGGTACTAGAGGGGAGAGTGATGTGGAAGGGTGGGGCCTAGAAGGGAGAAGAAAGTCGATGGACTCGGCCTGGCTGGAGGGACGGGCCTAGAGGGGAGAGGGGTGGAGCCTAGAGTGGAGAGGCAAGTGGAGGGCCAGGCCCTAGACAGGAGAGGAAAGGGGAGGGGAGGGGCCTGGGTGGAGGATAGGTTCACAGAGGGGAGAGGAGAGTTGAGGGGCGGGTCCTACAGGGTAGAAAAAATTGGACAGACAGGTCGTGGTTCGAGGGGCAGGTCATAGTTGGAGGGGTGAGTACTAGAGGGGAGAGGAACACGGAGGGGCAGGGCCTGCGTGGAAGGACAGGGCCTAGAGGGAGAGGAAAAGGGAGTTGTGGGGCCTACACAGTGGAGAGGAAAGTAGGGGGGCATGCCCTAGAGAAGATAGGAAAGGGGAGGGGAGCGGCCTGGGTGGAGGCTGGGAATCTTGAGAGGAAATGAGAGGGGTGGGGCATAGAGGGGAGGGGAGGGCCTGGATGGAGAGGCGGGGCCTAGAGGGGTGAGGAAAGTGGAGGGCCAGAGCCTAGAGAGTAGAAGAGGAGGGGCTGGTCCTAAGGGGAGAGAAAAGAGGGTCAGGACCTAGAGGGTAGATGAAAGTGGCCAGGTAGGCCTGGGTGAAGGGGCGGGGTCATAGTGGAAGGGCGTGGCCCAGAGTGGAGAGGAAAGTGGAGGGCCTGGGCCTAGAGAGGAGAGGAAAGGGGAGGGGAGGGGGCTGGAGGATGGGAACACTGGGGGGAGAAGAAAGTTGAGGGGCGAGTCCTAGAGGGGAGAAAAAACTGGACGGGCAGGGTGTGGTTGGAGGGACGGGGACTAGAGAGTAGAGGAACGTGGAGGGGTGGGGCCTGGGTGGAAGGGCGGGGCCTAGAGGGGAGGGGAAATGTGGGGCCAGTGTGGAGGGGCAGGGCCTAGAGAAGACAAGACCAGGGAATGGAGGGGCCTAGAGTGGAGAAGAAAGTGGAAGGGCGGGGCCTGGTTGGAGAGGCGGGCCTAGAGGGGAGAGAAAAGAGGGCTAGGGCCTAGAGGGTAGATGAAAGTGGCCAGGCTGGCCTGGGTGGAGGGACGGGGCGTTAGTGGAAGGACAGGGCCCAGAGTGGAGAGGAAAGTGGAGGGCCTGGGCCTCGAGAGGGGAGAGGAGGGGAAGGGGGGGGAGGAAAAGGGCCTGGGGAGAGGACGGGAACACTGAAGGGAGAGGAAAGTTGAGGAGCCAGTCCTAGAGGGGAGAAAAAACTGGATGGCCGATAGAGTGGGGGCGTGGCCTGATTGAAGGGCGTGGCTAAGAGTGGAGACGAAAGATAATGGGTGGAGCCTGGTTGCAGGGGCGGGGCCTAGAGGGGTGAGGAATGCGGAGGGGCGGGGACTGCATGAAATGGAGGGGCCTAGAGGAGAAGGGAAAGGGGAGGGGCGACCCTAGAGGGGAGAAAAAAAGTGGGTGGGAGGGGCGTGGCTGAAGGGGCGGGGCCTAGAGGCAAGAGGAAAGCGGAGGGGCCGGGCCTGCGTGGAAGGGCGGGGCCTAGATGAGAGAGGAAATAGGAGGGGCGGAGCACAAAGGGGAGAGGAAAGGGGAGGGGTGGGGCATTAAAGTGAGAGGAATGGGGTGGGGAGGGCCTAGAAGGGAGAGGCAGGCCGAGTGGAGGGTCATAGAGGCGAGAGGAAAGGGGAGGGATGGTGCCTAGACAAGAGATAAAAGTCGAGGGACCGAGTCTCGGTGTAGGGGCGGGGCCTTGTCGGAAGGGCGGGGTCTAGATGGTAGAATAAGGGCGAGAGGCAGGGCCTTGAGGGGAGAAGAAGGCGGAGGGGCAGGGCCTAGAAGGGAGAGGAAAGGGGCGGGACGGGGCCTGGGTGGTTGAGCGGGGCCTAGAGTGGGGAGATAAGTGGAGGGGCGGGGCCTACAGGAGAGAGAAAGGGGAAGGGCAGGGCCTGGATGGACAGGGAGGCTATCAGGGAAGGTGGGAAGGGAGGAGCAGAGCCCAGAGTGAAGAGAAGAGGAAAGCTGAGATAAAAGGGAGGGAGCTGAGGGAAAGGGGGGAAAGGAGGAGCTATGAGGGAGAAGGAGCTGAGCGGGAGTTGGACGAAGGCACAGCACGGGGCAGGAGCCAAAAGGGAGGGAAATAGAATCCGGGAAAAAGAAAGGTCCAGATACTCCCAAGTGCGAGGCTCAGAGACTGGGACGTTGAGACACATCTATGGACAGGGCTTTGGCGTTCCGGGTCCGAGTCCAAGAGCTCACGACCATGGTCTCCCCTGGTGTGCCCGATACCCCAACCCAAAGCCTTCCCCTCACATCTCACTGCCTCCCAGGGGTCCTCACCTTGCAGGTTGCAGTCTCTCGGGATGCCTCGCAGAAGTTAACTGGAGCCAACCCGGGGAGGTAGAAAGCTGCGCTGCGGGAAGCCTGAAGCCCCAGGAACAGCCCCAGCCCCAGCAGCCACCTCAGCCCGGGCCGGGCGAGCCTGAGGCGCCAGGGGTTGGTTCCCATGCGGAAACGAGTACTCATTTTAGGAACCGCCTCAGGGCTCGGGAACACACACCAGAAGGCGAGATTGAACCAGTGGAAGGGAGAAGCGGGAATGATAAGGAAGAACCGTGGACCGGGAGGAGCCTAGACCGGCTGGTTGGACGAGAACTCCTGGGAAGGCCACTTATTACGGCGAGACAGTGGCTTGGAACCCGTTGCTAGGGCGCCAGGCAGTGTTTACGAGCGCATTCAATACGCATGCGTGCGGGTCACCGCTGCGCCTTCCGCCCCCTCCCCGCCGCGTCCCCCATTCCCCCATCCCCCCACCCGCAGCCCGGCACTTTCCAGCGGTTGGCTGTACCTCCTCGAGAGCTGCCTTTGGTGCTGTCTCGCGGTGCGGGGGAGGGGGACAGGGAAGTCTGGCTGAGAGGTCTCTCAGCATCTCAACGTCACATCACAGGGTCTTGCGTCCTCCCCGAGTTTGCCTCGGCCCCAAAGTAGCAGTGTTACCGCCCCCCATCATCTTCACTTCTTCCTGCGAGGTGGGGGGGACAAAAAGAGGGAAAGGGGGGGAATTCCGGGGCCAGACCGTACAGGATGATGGGTATTAGGCGCTAGAAATGCAGTCAGTCCGAAATGGATGTTCCATAAGTGTCAAATGCACACCCAATATCAGAGACTGCCTGGAAAAAGGAGTGCAAACCTCTGCATTCGTATATTGATTACAGGTCGAAATGACAATATTTAGGGTCTATTGCGTTAAATAAAACATTTTTTAAAAATAAAGTGTGGCTGCTAGAACATAGAATATTTACAGTGACGTGGCTCGCGTCGTATTTTTTTGTTAAAGCAATTTTAACATAAATGCCGCAAAAAAAATACAGCAGACCCCAAAAAGCCATTCAGTGATACAAACTAGCCAGTTAAGCTGTTTAATATTTTTATGTTGTCTCTGATGATGCATGTGTCACTCAATGTGAAATAAGTTGTGCCATCATTTCTACCCGGGGATACAACTTTTATTTCACATGCATGACTTAAGCAGAGTACGTTTATTATATTATGATTCATTGATCATCTGAAAAACCTCAAGATAAAAATCACTTGAAGAAAGAAAACCACAATAATCACATCCTAGAGAATGTCAGACGGGCGTATCCTAAATTTTTTATTGAAGTATGGTTGACAAAATGTTATATTAATTTCAGGTGCACAGCATAGTGGTTGGACCCTAGTATGGGTTCACTCGCATTCTATTTCTGTTGGACAACATCCCAGGACAGTAGAAGAGCTGATCCTTTTTTTTCCTCCTTGTCTCTCAAGAGCTTTGGAGAACAAGAGGTCACTTGTTTATGCAGAGACGAGTGCGCCTCGCCATTCTGTCCAACTTCCCTCGCTTGGGAGAGGTCTGTCCTCTGCCGATTGGCAGGCGACTATTGGAGGCAGAACAAAGGCAGCGAGCTGGCCGTTAGCAGAGGCATGTAGAATTTGGCGAGTTAACTCTTGGACCAGGGAGGCAGGGACGGTTGAAGGAGAAAATGTACCAAGGATCAGAATTCGGGGCGTTGGGAGAGTAGAAAGACCGGACTTGAGCACGCGGGCCGGAGAAGCCCTTGCAAAGATGTGGAGAACAGGATAAGGCCATCTGGAAAAGGACCCCGTTTGTGCAGAGGAACGGGAAAGGGAAGGTAGGGAGCGGTAGGGCAGTCACGGTTAGAAGTCACCAGAGCTTGAATACAAAGCTTACGTTCACCACTGCGTTACCGTCCCTCTCTGATCAGCCTTGGATGACAAGTGTACGTGTTCGCGTAAATGGGAGGCCCGGCCAGCCTCGGAGGCCTGGGCGCGGGAGACTGGCGGCTGCCCTAGGGCCCTGCGGAGCCGGGATGGCTGCGGGACTGGGCGCCCTGCTGAGCGAGCCGTGGGCGGCTCGGCGAGCGAGGGGACCGTGGGCGCGACGGCGCTCCCCGGGGCGGGTGTGCCACCCAGGTCACCTACGGGCCGCCGGCCCCCCGCCCCTCCGCAGGCGCCAGAGACGGATAAGCAGCAAAGGGCCGCGGTGAGCGTGTTCGCGATCCTTTTTTCCCACCATCACCTTCTTCACGTACAACTCCAACCGTGGCATTGAGGCCTTCCATTAAGGCTCCCGGCCGGGGCCGTGTCTGTTAAGAAGTGGAGCGTCACCGAAGGTTACTTCCCCGTTCTCAGCTACAAGATACAGCCCCTCCTGGTGTCCCCAGTGTGTGACTGTCACCAGCTCCACCCACCTGCTGGGCCTGAAATGGAGGCGGTTCACTCCGGTGGATTCTCTGTGCTGCCCCGCGCTCTAGGAGTCGTCTTCTTGTCTCCCACTCCGCCCCCCAAATGCAGAAGCCCCTGGGCAGTCTTGAGCAAGCTAATCACTAGGGAGGCCTGGCTTTGCCCAACGCCAAGGCTCCCCCTCCCCCAGTTTGAAGAACTCTTGCAGAGTGGGGCCTGACTGCCACCTATAAATAGGGACAGTTTTATTTCTTCCTTTCCAATTCGTATGCCTTTTTTTTTTCTTGCCTTGTCGCACCAAGGAAATAGGAAATAGGATTTCCAATAGGATATGGAGTATAAGTGAGAGGAGACATCGTTACCCTGTTTGCCATCTTAAGGAGAAAGCATTCAGTCTTTAACCATGAAGTGTGACATCAGCAATAGGCTTTTTATACTTGTCCTTTATCGGGTTAAGAAAGTTCCTTTCTCTTTCCTAGTTTGCTGAGAGTTTTTACCACAACTGGATACTGAATTTTACCCAATTTGGGGGGCAGTGTTTCTTTTATTTTTAAGTTTATTTTATTTTGAGAGAGAGAGAGAGAGAGAGAGAACAAGCAGGTGAGGGGCAGAGACAGAGGGAGAGAGAATCCCAAGCAGGCCCTGCACTGTCAGCACAGAGCCTGACTCAGGGCTGGATCCAATGAACTATGATAACATGACCTGAGTGGAAATCAAGAGTCAGATGCTTAACCCACTGAGCCACCCAGGCACCCCTTGGCAGTGTTTCTTATTAAAACTATTAATATGAGGAGCGCCTGGGTGGATCAGTCCATTAAGCCTCCAACTTCGGCTCAGGTCATGATCTCAAGGTTTGTGAGTTCGAGCTCCACGTCGGGCTCTGTGCTGACAGCTCAGAGCCTGGAGCCTGCTTCGGATTCTGTGTCTCCTTCTCATTCTGCCCCTCCCATGCTCGTGTTCTGTCTCTCTCTGTCTCTCAATAATAAATAAATGTTAAAAAAAAACTATTAATATGATGTATTACACTGATATTCAAATATTGAATCAGCCACATATTTCCAGAATAAACCCCACTTGTTAGGATGATGTATTTAAAAAAAAAAAGTTGGGGCGCCTGGGTGGCGCAGTCGGTTAAGCGTCCGACATCAGCCAGGTCACGATCTCGCGGTCCGTGAGTTTGAGCCCTGCGTCAGGCTCTGGGCTGATGGCTCGGAGCCTGGAGCCTGTTTCCGATTCTGTGTTTCCCTCTCTCTCTGCCCCTCCCCCGTTCATGCTCTGTCTCTCTCTGTCCCAAAAATAAATAAAAAACGTTGAAAAAAAAATTAAAAAAAAAAGTTAACAGCAAAATAAATGGGGCTATATTGTGGTGTGGAATGCAAAATTTGCAAAGCTTTTAAAAGACAAAATTCAAGGGGACCTGGGTGGTTCAGTCAGTTGCACATCTGACTTCAGCTCAGGTGATGATCTCACATTTTGTGGGTTTGAGCGAGCATTGTGCTTGCTGCTGTCAGAACAGAGCCTTCTTTGGATCCTCTGTCCCCCCTCCTCTCTCTCTGACCCTCCCCTGCTTGCACTCTCTCTCTCTCAAAAATAAATAAACATTTAAAAAAAATTTTTTAATTGTTTATTTATTTTTGAGAAAAAGACAGAGTGCAGGTGGGGAAGGGGCAGAGAGAGAGGGAGACACAGAATCTGAAACAGGCTCCAGGCTCCAGGCTCTGACTTCTGAACACAGAGCCTGACTCCAGGCTCTGACTTCTCAACACAGAGCCTGACTCCAGGCTCGAACTCGCAAACGGCGAGATCATGACCTGAACCCAAGTCAGATGCTTAACCGACTGAGCCACCCAGGTGCCCCAATAAACATTTTTTAAAAAGATAAAATTCAAGAGAGAGAGAGACACAAACCAAGAAACAGATACTTAACTATAGAGAACAAACTAATTGTTATAAGAAGGGAGGTGGGGGGAGATGTGGATTAAATGGGTGATGGGGATTAAGGAATGCACTTGTGCATGTGATGAGCCCTGGATGGTGTGTGAAAGTGTTGAATCACTATATTGCACATCTGAAACTAATATGACACTGCATTTTAATTGGAATTTAGATACAAACTTTTCTAAACAGATAAAAGTCAAAGAAATTAATTTCTTTTTTTTAATGTTATATTTGAGAGAGAGAGAGAGCACAAACGGGAGAGGGGCAGAGAAAGAGGGAGGCCCAGAATCCAAAGCAGGTTCCAGGCTCTGAGCTGTCAGCACAGAGCCCAACACGGGGCTCGAACCCACGAACCACGGCATCATGACCTGAGCCAAAGTCGGATGCTTCACTGACTAAGCCACCCAGGTGCCCCAAAGAAATTAATTTTGTAATGTAGGCTATGCCCCAAGCTCCAGGGAGACGTGGGTTTTCCCTCCTGTGCCATTAGGAGTATTTTGGTGGAAAGTGAAGAATACATTATTCATTTTATTTGCTTACTGATCTCTCTTCCTCTACTGGAAGTAAGTGTCTCAAGTACAAGATCTTTTTCTTGTCTTCATATTCCTAGCACAGACTCAGGCACTTGGGAAGAGTATGTTGGAGAAGAAATTTTTTTCTCTACCCTTTAAAGTTCTTTTGACTACTCAAAGAATTACACTGACATAAGACAGATTAGCAGGAGACAATCTAATTTAATTACATACATATGGGGAACCCACAAAAACATGAGAAATTCCAAAGACAGGGAAAATGAAGTATATATGTCATTCTGGAATAAGGAGAAGGGGTAAGGATCTCAGGCTTCAAAAGGAAGGCAGGCAATTCACAAGAAGATGAAAATGAGCAAATATTTGGTAAACAAATGTTTGCTGGGCTATACAGAAACAATGGGACACAGAGAAGAATTTTAACAGATTTTGCTAAATTCCTTTGTCTACCACACCTAGATTATGTTATACTGTAGTTATCTGTCATGATAGCTCTCTTTCTGGAACAGGTCCTCTATCTAAATTCTTTTAGGCAGTTAAGGGGAAGGTAAAAAAAAAAAAAAAAAAAAAAGAAAGAAAGAAAGAAAAGAAAAGAAAAAATTCCTGGGGCACTGGGCTGGCTCATTCAGAAAAGCATGTGACTCATGATCTAGAGGTCATGAGTTCCAGCCCCATGTTGGGCATAGAGATTACGTAAATAAACAAATATACTTTTTTAAAAAAATTTTTAAAGAAGAAAAGAAAAGAAAAACTTCCCAAGTCTTGTGTTTCTTAAAAATAATCAGCCTAAAATAATCCACATGCCAAAAACACACATTTGGGGGTAGCAGTTTGCTCGCCCATAAGGACAACACATTGATTCAGAATAAATTAAAAGATGGATGAATGAATGCCATGTAACTTACACTGTTGTTGGGATTTGTATCTATGTTACGTCACATAAAAGTCAAAAGAGGATGTGACCAAAAGATGACAGTAGGGGTGCCTGGCTGGCTCAGTCAGTAGACTGTGCAACTCTTGATCTTGGGATCATGAGTTTGAGCCCCCTGTTGTATGTAGAGATTACTTAAAAATAAGATCTTACAAAAAAAAAAAAAGATGAGAGCAAATGTAGATAACAGGATAGTACCCATTTATGTGAGATAACTGAGGCCAAGAGAAGTTAGTTTGCTTGTCCAAGGTCACACAGCTAACAAATGACCAAGTCAAGGCCAGGAAGCAGGTCCCCTGGTACCTAATTTAGTTTTGAAACCTAAGGGTATGAAAAGGAAATGCAAAGTGGTAATAAAAAAGAAACAAACTCAGGGCCCCTGGGTGGCTCAGTAGGTTAAGCGTCCAACTCTTGGTTTGGGCTCAGGTCATGATCTGTGGTTTCGTGAGTGCGAACCCCGAGTGGGGCTCTGTGCTGGCATGGGGGAGCCTGCTTGGGATTCTCTCTCTCCCTCTCTCTCTCTGCCCTTCCCCCACTTGTGCTATCTCTGTCTCTCTCAAAATAAACTTAAAAAAAAGAAACTCATTTTACGATGTAGCTGTCGAATTTCCAGCTACATCAAGTATGAAACAAGCAAGTAAAAGATTGAGTGAAGCATTTGGGCCTTCGGAGGAGCTATCTTTGACAACGGTGCGTAGCGAAATTTAACCATGAGATTTGTGATACGTAGTGTCACTCAAACAACTTTGTGAAAGGAGAGAAACACAATAATGGCACTTCATAAAAGTGGGTGCTGCAGAGTGCAGTAAAGAAAATATGTAAAAAACAGATGAATACAACTACTAGGTCTGTAATAGTTGGTTTTTAATAGGTAATTTTTTTCTCCATAGTTCTAACCATGTGGAGTTAAAGATATCCAAGGGGCACGTGGCTCAGTGGGTTAACTATCTCAGAGCCTGGAGCCTGCTTCAGGTTCTGTGTCTCCTCTGTCTCTCTCTGTCTGTCCCTCCCCTGCTCGCACTCTGTCTCAGTTTCTCTCTCAAAAATAAATAAACATTTAAAAAAATTATTAAAAAAAAAAAAAGATATCCAAGTGACAGTTCCCATCTGGCCAGTTCAACGTATACATACCAAAATTAAGTAGTGCAACCAAAGAACACTGTAATCCAGTGAAGTCATGTTCTGTTTAAGCCTCATTTCTAAATCAGCATATTGGAACATCAGAAAAAGAACTAGGGGCACCTGGGTGGCTCAGTTGGTTAAGCGTCCGACTCTTTTTTATTATTATTTAATTTTTTTAATGTTTATTTTTTAGTTTTGAGAGAGAGCCATGAGTGGGGGAGGGGTCTGAGAGAGAGGGAGACACAGAACCTGAAGCAGGCTCCAGGCTCTGAGCTGTCAGCACAGAGCCCAACGTGGGGCTTGAACCCACGACCCAAGAGCTCATGACCTGAAGTTGAAGTCGGAGGCTTAACCGACAGAGCCACCCAGGTGCCCCTAAGCATACAACTCTTGATCTTGACTCAGGTCATGATCTCACGGTTCATGAGATTGAGCCCCACATTAGGCTCTGTGCTGACAGCAGATTGGCATTCTCTCTCTCCCCCTCTCTCTGCTCCTCACCCCCCAAAATAAATAAATAAACTTTAAAATAAAAGTTAAAAAAAAAAAAAGAAAACTAGTATGCCATGGTCGGCCAGGGTGTCAGCTTCAGAAGCCACATCAGACCTTTCACAGGGTGCTGACAGAAGTCAGTCTAACTTACCCCTCGGGCCTCCTGCCTTGAATCACGTTTTCCTTCCCAGTTCCCCCAAATCTGAATAGGCTTCCTTGAAACTGATAGTGTAAATCTATCCGTTTCACACTCCTCCTTAAAAGCCTTTGCTGCACAGGGGTGTCTGTCTCAGTGGGATCCCTCTTGATCTCGGGGTCATGAGTTGAAGCCCCACATTGGGTGTAGAGATTCCTTTAAATAAATAAAAAGTACAATTTTTTTCACTGCACAGATCAATGTAATGTGGGGGCCTAGATTGGATCCTGGCACAGAAAAAGGACACTAATGAGAAAATTGATGAAATCCAATTACGGTCGTAGTTTACGTAATACCATTGTGCTGATGTTGATTTCTTCCTTTGCTCCTTTGATCATTGTACCATAATTATGTAAGATGTTCGCAGTAAGTGAAGCTCGGTGAAGGGCATATGAGACCTCTGTGTACTATTTCTGCAATACGTCTGTAAATCTAAAATTATCTCAAAATAAAAAGTTGAAACACTCTCCTACTGACGCCTCATTGCCCTAAGGATTAAGTCCAAATTTTGCTTAGTGAGTCCTGCTCTACCTAACCCCCAGCCCCCAACACCTACCTCTCCAGCATCAAAATTGGGGAGGAGGGAGGGGGAATGGGGCTCCATTCCCACAATCACTCTGATTCTGCTCCAGAGAATTGCTTTTAGTTATGTGAAGAGGCCACTCTCCCTAGCCCCTCGCCTGGGAACAAATTGAGCCTTGCTGCTCATTGGTCTAGAATGCTCGGCGAGCACTCAACCCCTCTCCTACCTTTTGCTTGGCTGAAATCTTGATCCCATATTTCAGCTCATAATTTGGAAGTTACTTTGCCCAGCACATGTTTCCTGACAGCCGCCCCTGCCCCCCGTCAACACTATACATGTTCCACCCCCTCCAACACACACACATGCACAGAGTTGGGGCAAGCGTCCCTTGAATGTGTTCCCACTGCACCCTATGTATACCTCTGGTTTGTTGCTTTCACACTGTGGTAAGGTCCTGTCTGCCCCGCCCCCATTCGTCAATTGCTAACTCTGGCTCTTCCCCTCCTATACACACTTAGCATTTTCCTATAGCAAGACAGCCATTCAAAGTAGCTCGACCTCACAGGCTTTACACTTTGAGGCTTATGTTTCCCATTTGAGTAACTATCCTTGGAATTTATATACTCTGATACAGCGAGAGGGAAGAGTTTTAGTTTTTCCCTTGGGACTATAGAGTTTCCGACTGTGAAATATATTTCTGCACCAACAGCAACTTGTTATGAATGGACACGTATATCCCTGTATTGCAGGAACCATTGCAAAACGATCACCACCATAAATCTAGTTAACATCCATCACCATAACAGAGTTACAAAATTTTCTTTCTTGTGATGAAAACCTTGAAGATTTACTCTTAGCAACTTTCAAATATACAACATGGTATTAACTATAGTCAGCATGCTGTAAGTTACATCCCCATGACTTTGGTACTAGAAGTTTGTACTTTTTAACCCCCTTCACCCGTTTTCCCACCCCCACCTCCCCACCGCTGACAACCACTAATACGTTCTTTGTATTTGTGAGCTCGCTTTTTTGCTGCTACGCGTTTCTGGTGTTTGGTTTTTTTGTTTTGCATTCCACGTATAAATGAGATGGTATGGCATTTGTATTTTCTTTTTTTAAGTTTACTTATTTTGTGAGAGAGAGAGAGAGAGAGACAGAGACAGAGACAGAGAAAGCAAGCATGCGAGCAGGGGATGGGCAGAGAGAGAGAGAGGGAGAGAGAGAATCCCAAGCCGGTTCCATGTTGACAGTGCGGAGCCAGATGTGGGACTCGATTTCACGAACTGAGAGATCATGACCTGACCCGAAAGCAAGAGTCAGACACTTAGCCAACTGAGCCACCCAGGGGCCCTGGTATTTGTCTTTTCTGTTTGACTTATTTTGCTTAGTGTAATGCCCTCAAGGTCGATCCATGTTGTTAAAAATGGCAAGATTCCTTCTTTACTACGGCTAAATGATATTCCGTTGTATATATTATGCCACATTTTCTTTATCCATTCATCCGTTGAAGGATATTTGGGTTGCTTTTGTATCTTGGCTACTGTAAATAATGCTGCAATCAACATTGGTGGGGGGAGCTATATCTTTTCAAATTAGTCTTTTCATTTTCTTTGGATAAATACCTAGAAATGGAATTGCTAGATTACATGGTCATTCTATTTTTAATTTTTTTAAAGTTTATTTATTTTTGAGAAAGAGGGAGAACACAAGCAGGGTAGGGGCAGAGAGAGAGGGAGAAAGAGAACCCCAAGCAGGCTCCGCCCTGTCAGCACAGAGCCCCGCATGGGGCTCAAATTTACGAACCATGAGATCATGACCTGAGCTGAAATCAAGAGTTAGACGCTTAACCCACTGAGCCATGCAGGTGCCCCTATTTTTGATTTTTTGAGGGACCTCCATACTGTTTTCCGCAGTGGCTGCATCAATTTACATTCCCATTAGCAGTGTGCAAGCATTCTCTTTTCTCCATATCCTTGCCCACACTTAATATTTCTCATCCTTTTGGTAGTAGCCATTCTAACCGGTGTAAGATGATATCTCGCTGTGGTTTTGACTTGCATTTCCCTGATGATGAATGATATTGAGCATCTTTTCACATGTCTGTTGCCTATTTGTATGTCTTCTTTGGAAAATATTTATTCAAGTCCTCTGCCCATTTTTAATCAGATTATTTTGTTGTTGTTTTTTTGTTTTATGTGTTTTTGCTATTGAACTGCATGAGTTCTTTATATATTTTGAATATTAGCTTATGAGATATATGATTTGCAGATATTTTCTCCCATTCAGTAGGTTTCCTTTTCATTCTGTTGATGGTTTCTTTTGTTTTTCAGAAGCATTTTAGTTTGATTTAGTCATGTTTGTTTATTTTTGCTTTTGTTGCCTTTGTTTCTGGTGTCAGATCCAAAAAAATCATTGCCAAGACCAATGCCAAGGAACTTGTTGCCTGTGTTTTCATCTAGGAGTTTCATGGTTTCAGATCTTACATTCTTATCTTTAATCCATTTGGAGTTAATTTTTTGCATATGATCTAAAATAGCATTCCACTTTTATTCTTTTGTATGTGGCTGTTCAGTTTTCCCAACATCATTTAATGAAAACACTATCTTTACTTCATTGTATATCCTTGGCTCCCTTGTCATAAATTGATGGACCACATGTATGTGGGCTTATTTCTGGGCCCAACTTTGTTCCATTAATCTAAGTGTCAGGTTTCTTGCCAATCCCATACTGTTTTGATTACTGTAGCTTTGTAGTATAGTTTGATATCAAGACACACAAGGCCTCCAGCTTTGTTCTTTCTCGGGATTGCTTTGGCTATTCTGGGACTTTTATGATTAATACAAATATTAGAATTGTTTGTTCTATTGTCTATTGGTTCTTTTTTTTACTGCTTTTTTTTTTTTTTTTGAGACAGAGAGAGACAGAGCATGAGCAGGGGAGGGGCAGAGAGAGGGAGATACAGAATCCAAAGCAGGCTCCAGGCTCTGAGCCCTCAGCACAGAGCCTGACACAGGGCTCGAACTCACTGATTGCAAGATCATGACCTGAGCTGAAGTCGGACGCTTAACCGACTGAGCCACCCAGGCGCCCCTATTGTCTATTGGTTTTTAAAAACACCTGTATTCTCTAAAACAAAAGAGAGTAGTGAGAAGCGTGGTATTGTTGCAAATAAGCATTGCAAATAAGCGTGTCATTTTTGCAGATATTTTTAATGTCTGGCTTAATAGAAGACAGCCAGATGCCCCTACTTGTTTCTGCATTCAATTTGTTGTGACATCGCATGTCACATAGCCTCTGGACTGCTGCATATTCAAGAAAGAATAAGAGTGAAAAAGGCACGTGATATCTTGGTGTTACTATGCACATTTTTTCATCTTGTGAATGCACGAGAAGCATCTCCAGATCCCCCCCCAGCGTTCTCAAACCAAACTTTGATAACCTCTCAACTAGACCATTACACTAGTGTTGACCATGGATATAATGAGCTATTGAGGAGTGAGAACTGATGGGATTTGGTGATTGATGGATCACACTGGGGGTGGACGGAGAGGGAAGTGTGAGCTGCACCAGTTGCCTTATGGTGGAGCCACTCACTGAGACATGGCATTGGAAGAGGACCAAGTTTAGGGGTGACAGAGAGAGATCAGGAGGGGTGTTTTTGGAACCGTTATACCTGAGGACACGCTGAGAGTTACAAACGGAGATATCAAGCATGCAGCGCTATCTACAGCTCTGGGATGGAGATACAAATTTGGGAATTGGTGGCTTTTGGATGATAGAAGAAGTCACATTCTGGGAGAGTACAGAGCGAGAGCAGTAGAGAATGGATGGCCAGTCTTTGAAAAATGTCAACAATTTGTGGTTTAGTCGAGTGATAAACTACAGAGTTGCTAGAGAAGTAGCGGGGGGGGAGGGGGGAACCAGAACTATGTGATGTTAAATATAAAAGGGCTTGGAAGCCAAGGGAAGAGAGTATTTCAAGGAGAAAGTGGTCAAGAGCGGCAACAACAAAAAAGCCAAGTAAAATAGCACAGAGCATCTTATCTTTTTTTAAAAAAGGATTTTATTTTTTTTCAATGTTTATTTTTGAGAGAGAGAGAGACAGAGCATGAGTGGGGGAGAGGCAGAGAGAGAGGGAGACACAAGAATCCAAAGCAGGCTCCAGGCTCTGAGCTGTCAGCACAGAGCCCGACGCTGGGCTCGAACTCACAAACCGCAAGATCGTGACCTGAGTTGAAGTCGGACACTTAACCCACTGAGTCACCCAAGCGCCCCTCAAAAAAAAAAAAAAAAAAAAGATTTTATTTTTAAGGAATCACTACACCCAACGCGAGGCTCGAACTTACAACCCTGAGATCAAGAGTCGCATGCTCTTCTGACTGGGTCAGCCGGGCATGCCGACATCTTATCTTTTTGATTTGGTGACACAGATGTCATTGGTGACATGAGAGAGAGCTATGTGAGGGGAAATTATTGGGATTAAAGCCAAATTAGAGCAGATTCAGAGTTGAATAACAGGTAGTGAAATGAAGGTAGTTGGTATAGACAACTCTATTATTTGATTAGCTTTTAATTGCATAACTAATACATAAATGTATTTCTCCTATAGGGGCATCTGGGTGGCTCAGTCAGTTAAGCATCTGATTTCAGCTCAGGTCATTATCTCACGGTTTGTGGGTTTGAACTCAGAGCCTGGAGCCTGCTTTGAAGGCTCCCTCTCTCTCTGCCCCTCGTCTGCTGGTGCTCTCTCTTTCTCTCAAAATAAACAAATAGACTTAAAAACAAAAGCAAGTTTGGAAGTTTGTGATTAGATTCTCAAAGAAAAGTATAGAGAACATAATGTGTGTTGTCGAAAAAGCCAATGATGGGGGCGCCTGCGTGACTCAGTTGGTTAAGCGTCTGACTTTGGCTCAGGTCATGATCTCACAGTTTGTGGGTTTAAGCCCCGCGTCGGGCTCTGTGCTGACAGCTCAGAGCCTGGAGGCTGCCTTAGATTCTGTGTCTCCCTCTCTCTCTCTCTGCCCCTCCCCCACTCACACTATGTCTCTCTCTCAAAAATAAACATTAAAAACAATTGAAACATCGCAGAGAGCGCTGAAATCCTCCGACCGCTGTCACCACATCCTCCATCTTCCAGAAGTAACCATTATTATTTGCTTGGTGTGTCCTTCCTGGCCTTTTTGTATGTATTAACATGTTGGGGTTACACATATAGCCTAGTTTACACATAAACATACACACATATACTCATGCATATTTTACGTGTACCTATTTTGCATATGTATAACATGTATAGAACGATGTACTTCAGTGTTTTAACAAATGCGTTACAGATATTACATACTACGAGTATATCATTATTTGGCATTCCTCTATTGGCAATCATTTAAGTTGTTTCCACCTTTCTCCCCAGGCACTAACAATTCAGCACACAAAACTGCCTTAGACACACTGGCCTGGGCATTGAAGGCAACAAGAACGGTATGTTCATTTAAATTTTATTTAAAAAAATTTTTTTTAACGTTTATTTCTTTTTGAGACAGAGAGAGACAGAGCATGAACGGGGGAGGGGCAGAGAGAGCGGGAGACACAGAATCGGAAGCAGGCTCCAGGCTCCAAGCCATCAGCCCAGAGCCCGACGCGGGGCTCGAACTCCCAGAACGCGAGATGGTGACCTGAGTCGAAGTCGGACGCTCAACCGACTGAGCCACCCAGGCGCCCCTCATTTAAATGTTAGTTGACACTGCTTGTGCTTTTGATATATTTTTTAAGATTTATTTATTTATGTATTTTAGGGAGGGAGTGGGAGGGACAGAGAGATAGGGGGACAGAGGATCTGAAGCTGGCTTCGTTCGAAGTGGGGCTCGAACTCACGGTTCATGAGATCATGACCTGAGCTGAAGTCCAACGCTGAACCGACTGAGCCACCCAGGTGCACTGATATTTTAATAGCTACTACCAAACTGCCCTCCCAAATGACTGTACCAATTTGCCTTCCCACCAGCACTGGGCATCTCATGAGACCACTGTCCCACACGCTCAACTCTTTCAAGATGTTTGGCTGTGGAGGCGAGGAAAATTATCAAGTGGTAGCCAGAAGGAGATGAAATATTGAGACCGAGGGGAGGGGAGCGTTCTTTTTTTTTTTTTTTTTTTTAAAGTAAGCTCTTCGCTCCAGGTGGGGCTTGAACTCACAACCCCGAGATCAAGAGTTGCATTCTCCACTGACTCAGCCAGCCAGGTGCCCCAGAGTCGTTTTTCTGTATGAGAAAGGCTTGAGCATGTTTTAACGTGCAGGAGAAAGTTCCAGTTGAGAAGGAGTGGTTGAATGAGCACAAGGAAAAAAAGAATCAATGACATAAAATTCCCAAGAAAGCAGGGGAGGACATTGTCTAAGGCAAAGATAGGAGGACTGGCCTTGGATGAGAAGAGCCATTATTCCTCCTCTGCATTGCTTCCCTGAACTTGATTGTACAGCAGAGTTCCCTGGAGAGCTGGTCCAAACACAGGCTGCTGCCCTCCCCCCACCAGAGTTTGTCATTCTGTAGGTCTGGAGGTGGAGTCTGCAAATTGGCATTTTTTTAAGCTTATTTATAAGCTTTTTATAAGCTTATTTTGAGAGAGCAGGGGAGAGGCAGAGAGAGAGGGAGAGAGAAACAGAATCCCAGGCAGGTTCCACCTTGTCAGCACAGAGCCTGATGCAGGGCTTCAACTCACAAACCACGAGATCATGACCTGATTCGAAATCAAGAGTCAGACACTTAACTGACTCTTGGGTGTCCCAAGGTGGCCCAGATTTTCTCCTCTTAATCTGTTTCATGTCAATTTAATTCTTAGACCAGCCAGAGAAAACAAACAAACAAACAAAGAACAGAGAAAATTTTTCCTCCTCAATCGTACAAGTCCCAAACTTGGTGCCCAATGCGTAGTGTGTATCACCTCAGAGCCTGGAGCCTGCTTCCGATTCTGTGTCTCCTTCTCTCTCTGCCTCCCCCCTACTCATGCCCTCTCTCTCTCTCTCTCAAAGACAAACATTTATTTATTTATTTTTTAATTTTTTTAACGTTTTATTTATTTTTGAGACAGAGAGAGACAGAGCATGAACAGGGGAGGGGCAGAGAGAGAGGGAGACACAGAATCGGAAGCAGGCTCCAGGCTCCGAGCCATCAGCCCAGAGCCCGACGCGGGGCTCGAACTCACGGACCGCGAGATCGTGACCTGAGCTGAAGTCGGACGCTTAACCGACTGAGCCACCCAGGCGCCCCTCAAAGACAAACATTTAAAAAAATTTAAAAAAAATGCATCCAGAATGTAACAATTTCTCACCACCTCCACTGCTCTGCCCTCCATCCAAGGCACTACCACAATAGCCTTCTCCTAGGTCTCCCTCCTTCCCCCCTGTCTCCAGACACTGTATCCTGGACAGAGAAGGGCCAATGAGATTCTGTAATGAGGTATGACGAGAGAACATTCCTCTCTGCTCAAGGCCCTCGAGCGGCTCCCGATTTCAACCCCAGTAAAAGGTGAAGGAGCAGAGTTTCCCGTGCCTCTTTGGCAAAAGGATGATTTTAACGTAATTATTTTTATTATTTATTTATTTATTTTACATTTTATTTATTTTTGAGAGAGAGAGACAGACAGAGCACAAGTTGGGGAGAGGCAGAGAGAGAATCCGAAGCAGACTCCAGGCCCTGAGCTGTCAGCACAGAGCCCGACTCGGGGCTCGAACTCACAAACCGTGAGATCACGACCCGAGCCGAAGTCGGACGCTTAGCCCACGGAGCCACCCAGGCGCCCCTAATGTAATTATTTTTAAAAACTTCACAGGAGAAGCTCTAAAAACGCAAGTAGAAGTGGCCTTTTTTGTAGGACACTTTAACATTTTGAAGGGAACCTACATTTTTTAAGGGCTCTCCCTCTTTGTACTGGGAAGGAGGACACTAAATCTCTAGAAACTCTTATCAATGGAGAAGGCGATGACTTCAATCTGCATAACAACCTTACTCTGTTTATTATGCATTGTATGCTAACATCCTGTAACTGACTCCCCAATCCCCAACCTTTTTTTTTCTTGTTAGCGGAAGATGGTACCTAAAATGAAGGCTAGGACCTTTTGAGAGAATAATTCAGATTTCCTGGTCTTTCCCATGCCTATGGGAGGTATCTGTGTTACTAAACTTGTTTTTCTCCTGTTCATCTTTTATTATGGGGGGAGGGGGCATGTCCTCAGCCCCGATTCGAGAGACCCCCCCCGAAAACAAACCACCAGAGTCCAGAGTCAAAGCCAAGCGGCAAGGGTCGTTTATTGCAGGTTCGAACCCGGTCCTCTGCGCACTCGTTGCCGGTGACGCTAAGAGGCCCCGAGCGAGGATCTTACAGCTTCTTTTATAGACAGGCACAAACAAGTTAGGGATTTTTTTGTGGTTACAGAGCTGTTATTGGTTGACATTTAAATTTGAACACTCAGCAGAACTTGATTGGTTCCCGCCTTTTTTTCAAACCACTCAGCAGAACTTGATTGGTTCCCGCCTTTAGGTCAGACCACAACCGGGCACGCCCTGGCTGGTTTCGGGAACGGTGTGGGGGGGGTCTTTTCTTTGCAGTTGTGAGTACACTTAGTAATTTTTCTTAGTCTCTCATTCCCCCCTTTCTTTGGTGCCTTAAGAGCCAATCTTGGATCTTATGTGTCTGACTCAATGTTTTGGTAATGATGGGTTGGTATTGGGTCCTAAGGACCCTCAGTTGGATCGTGTTAACTCGGTCTTTGATAAAGGCAACTAGTTTATTAATAATATAAGGCCCGAAGGTGAGGAGGACAAGGAGGAGTATAAGGGGCCCAGCTAGAGCAGAAAGCAGGGTGGCTAGCCATGGGGACTGATTGAACCAAGACTCAAACCAGCCTTGTTGTTGTTCTCATTCACGCTTCCGTTTGGCCAGGCCTTCTCTAACTTTAGCCATGGACTCTCGGACTACTCCGGTGTGGTCAGCATAAAAACAACATTCTTCTCTTAAGGCTGCACATAAACCTTCCTGTTGGAGGAAGACTAGATCTAGCCCCCTTTTGGTTCTGTAGGACCACTTCAGAAAGGGAGGTCAGAGATTTTTTCGAGGTGTGAGATTGAGTCCTCAAGTCTGGCTATATCCTCATCAATGGCTGCCCTTAGGCTATTGAACCCCCGGTGCTGGATGGCTAGTGATGAGATCCCTGTTCCTGCCCCTATGGTACCAAGGCCAAATAAGGTGGCCAAGGTTATGGCCGTAAAGGGTTCCCGTTTTGTTCTTATTGACTCTCTTGCTTCCGTCCCTTCTGTCCACAGATCATATACAACATTTTCTCGGTGGTAAATAACCTTTGGAAATACTAATACCATGATACAATATTCGGTTGACGAATTAAAAACATTTCTGCTAACACATGGGGTGAGCCCTGTCTTAGAACAAATCCACCAACTGTCAGGAGCTGGAATTATCCATTTAGATTCATCTATAGAGTAATTAGTCGGGGCACAGAGCTGGATATGGCTAGAGGGGACCTTTCCTATACAAGTCCCATTGCCAGTGACCGCTTGCAGTGTGAGGCCGGGGCCCTTTCGATTCCACTTGCAAGCTGCTGGCGACTCTTCTCCTGATTGTGAAAAAGGGGCAGCTAGACCTATGGCTTCGTAGAAGGGGGGTTTTATATCATAACATAGCCAGCAGGCCCTTGTTGCCTCAGGGTCCGATCGGTTTAAGGCCTCATACGCTGCTGTTAGCAATTTCCATAGGGAGTCTATGCCTTCTGGGTTCTGATTTTCTGGGACAGCTTGTGCTTTTCCTCCTGGGGTAAGGATGGGGGTCCTGCTGGAGGGAGTAGTGGAGATCTGCCCAGGGATAAGCTTATCTGTTTTTTTTTTTTTCAATACCTGATTTGGCCCCACTGGTTGTACAAGAGGGGAGACTTTTAATTTTATTTGAATGGCAGTCCCAAAGAGGGGATATTTATATAAGTAGAGTCTCCAAGTGAGTCCTGAGACCCGTCGCCTGTCTTTTTTTCCTTCCTCTGTAAATCTTACATGAATAAGGTTACAGTTTTCATCATACCTGGTGCAGGTACATGGTCGGACATAGGACATTTCAATAAATTGGGGTTTTACTTCCCACTTCCATTCTCCATCATTGGAGGTGACCCAACTCCAGGCTGCACAATAGAGGGTTTCAAACCTTCCACATGTGCACCTCATCGCCCCCGTCCTAAATCCCAGACATGCATAAAATCCATTTCTACTTATTGATACCCTCCTTTGCAGTTGCCTCCATTTACCTCCTTCCATTTCTTCTAATGGACTAACTTTTTCTAAATTAAAATATAAATCTGGCCACCAGGTATTTAATGGGGCAGTTCCTAGGGTTTTGTTGTAGATTTCATGAGTCTCTAAGTTAGTAATTTCCCATGTCAAATTATAGGGGGTGTGGGGGTTTGGATTTACAGACAGAATTTGCAGAACAATCAAGAGGAGGGCAAGTACCATAGTTACGGCTCAGTCCGTTGGCGGCGTAGGGTCAATTTTAAAGGATTGTCCTTAGTCCGATCAACAGTCCAGGTTGTCTTTGAAGGTCCAATGAGGTCTGAGAACGGGTCCACCGGTTTGGCGTGGGTGTAATGGATCCAGGTGGTGATTCCGTCTACTTTGATGGCCGTAGGCATTGTCAGGATGACCTGGAAGGGTCCTTTCCACCTGGGTTCCAGAGTCTCCTGCCGATGACGTTTGATGAGGACCCAATCCCCGGGTTGGAATTGATGAGGAATAGGCGGGGGTCCAGTCTCATAAAGTTCTTTTAATTTGGGCCATACATCTTCATGGACCCTCGTCGTCTCCGGGAACCAGCTTTCTTGCTTCTAATTGGATCCCCTCTCGCTCCTCTGTAGTGAACAGGATGCGGAGGAGCTGCTGACAGTCGTCCCAGGTGGGCTGGTGGGTGAACATGACACTGTCTAAAAGAGCTATTAGGTCTTTAGGGTTATCAGAGAATCGAGCGTTCTGTGTTTTCCAGTTGTAAAGGTCACTGGTGGAAAAGGGCCAATACTGGAGTCGGGGGTTGCCTGTTTCATCTGGGGGTCCTATTTCCCACAGGGGTAGGGCCACAGTGGAGTCGGGGAGGTGAGGGTTTGGCTTACGCTGGGTGCGCCCGCGGGTTCGGCCGGCTGGCCCCTCGCGGTTGGTTTCGTTTTCAATGGGGCCCTGCGCGGCTGCTGCCTCCCGTCCTCCTGGTTCCGGCGCAGCTGCCGCTTCCCGTCCTCCCGGTTCCCCTAGGGGGGCAACTAGCGGGGCGACTGGTGGGGCGGCTGCTGCGGGCAGGGCCTGGGGTACGAGGGGAGGGGGATGATAGGGTGGAGGGTCTAGGGATAGTAGGTCCTGACTATCGGGTAATATGGGATACAAGGGCGCGGCTGGCGTCCTTGATTTTGGGGGATCTGCAGGCCGCATGGCAAGGACCTTACACGTTCCCGAGGATAGGAAGGGGGCCAACCAAGGGGGTGGATTTTCCACTAAATTCCGCCATACAAGAATGTAGGGAATCTGATCCGGGTGCCCCTCGCGACCCGGTAGAAAAATCTTTGACTTCACCTTAGCGATTATAGGGAGGCAAAAAGTTCCTTCGGTTGGCCATCCAACGCCGAAGGTTGGCCATTCGGAGCGGCAGAGGGTTATTAATTTTCCCCTCCGGATGTCTAGACTCAAATTCTGTCCTCTGGTTCTAACATCCCTGAAGTTAGCAACGAGGAGAGAAAGGGGAGTGCTTTGAGATTGGCCCATTTGT
The DNA here is from genome assembly GCF_027475565.1 of Acinonyx jubatus. Lineage (NCBI taxonomy): Eukaryota > Metazoa > Chordata > Mammalia > Carnivora > Felidae > Acinonyx > Acinonyx jubatus. The sequence continues at coordinate 109,694,185 of NC_069389.1, read as the reverse complement.
ATCCTGGAGGTGGAGGAAAGGATTAAAAGGAGAAACAGTAAAGTTATGAGGATTTCTGGCTGGGCCAGGCCAGGTCACCTGCGAAAGAGAAGGGGTTTAACACTTAAAGGTTATAGAATAGAGAACACAACACTTAGATTGCTAGTGTGTTTCGGGTGTCTGTCACCCAGACAGAAGAATTCCGATGGGCCCAAAAAGGTGCCCCAGATGGGTGCCAGTGGACATCTCCTACTGGACCCGACTGACTGCCCTATAGCGCGTCCGCCAGGGCTGTGTCAGTCCCCGATACAGATCCTGCGCGGGAGAGCCAGAAACAAACAGACAAACAGAAACGGACAGAGCCGGCTCACTTACCGATCGGTCTCAGGGACGACCCGTTGACTTGGGGTCTGGTGGGCTTGGGGGGGATCCCGGACGAGCCCCCAAATGATATGCCCCGATTCGAGAGACCCCCCGAAAACAAACCACCAGAGTCCAGAGTCAAAGCCAAGCGGCAAGGGTCATTTATTGTAGGTTCGAACCCGGTCCTCTGCGCACTCGTTGCCGGTGACGCTAAGAGGCCCCGAGGGAGGATCTTACAGCTTCTTTTATAGACAGGCACAAACAAGTTAGGGATTTTTCGCGGTTACAGAGCTGTTATTGGTTGACATTTAAATTTGAACACTCAGCAGAACTTGATTGGTTCCCGCCTTTAGGTCAGACCACAACCGGGCACGCCCTGGCTGGTTTCGGGAACGGTGGGGGGGGGGGGGGTGGGGGTCTTTTCTTTGCAGTTGTGAGTACACCTGGTAATTTTTCTCTTAGTCTGTCAGAGCCTGATTGGGAATCTGTGTCTCCCTCTCTCTCTGCCCCTTCCCCACTCACGCTGTCTCTCTCTCTCTCTCAAAGATAAACATTAAAAAAAAAAAAAAGGCTTTTCCATGGTCTAGAAAAATCTACACGATCCGGCCCCTCTGCTACTTCACATCCTCTCCTACCACTCTTGTGTTTCCTCACCCAGTTTGAGCTATACCGGCCTCCTCGCTGTTCTTAGAACATGGCAGGTAGGCTTTGGTCTTTCCGGCCTACTCTCCCCCAGGATAGCCACACGGTTTACTTCCTCCTGTATCTTTGTTTCAAATGTTACCTCAGTGAAGCCAATTCGGATCCGCTCTTTCAAGGTGGCACCCTTCCATTCCATACTCTGGACCCTCCCTCCTTACTATGTACACTGGTTCTTGCACAGCAGTTTTCAAGTTCAAACGTACTGTGTCATTTATTTATTTATTTAGATTGTTTACTGTACCTCCCCCCTGTAACTAAAATGTTAGCTCCAGTTAGGCGGGAACTCTTTATCTTTTTGTTCGCTGGTGTATTCCCAGCACTGAAACAGGGCTGGCGCAGAGTAGGCACCGTATTTGAAGAAGTACTTGCTAAGGGAATAAAACGAATGGACGGATGGTCTGCCTGACAAGATTATAAAAGCGCCTACCCATTTTTCTCCTACTTCAGCGGTTCTACATTTCAGTCCTTGAGTTGGAATTTATCTCGAACTGGAAAGTGTGGCCTGAATCCAAATTCCCCTCCCCTCTTCAAATGGCTAATTGTCCTAACACAATTTATTGCAAAACCCACCATTCCCCCACCCCCTCATTTGAAATGTTTCTTAAGACATACCTTACCTCCTTTGAATCAAGTATTAAGTTTAGTTAAAACTCATTATCTCCTGGGACACCGGAGTGGCTCAGTCGTATCCAACTCTTGATTTCGGCTGGGGTCATGATCTCAGTTTGTGGGTTCGAGCCCCATGTCAGGCTCTGTGCTGACCGCTTGCCCAGAGCCTGGAGCCTGCTTCAGATTCTGTGTCTCCTTCTCTCTCTGCCCCTCCCCCGCTCACGCGTTGTCTCACTGTTTCTCAAAAATAAATAAATGTAAAAAGAAAAAAAGAAAAAGAAAAGAAAGGTCCGGTGGAATTTGACCTTCATTCATTCAGCCAGCGTATAGCGATATCAGAGCTATACATTGGTTGAAAAAGTTTTTATTTTTCACTTATTGTCGCGAAGCAGGCCATCTTCCGGAGAGTGGCTACTTTCAGTGGACTGGAACGACTCCCAACCTTTAATCACATAAAATTCTTCCCTCCCTTCCTTTTTCTTGCTTGACACCAGATAACAGACATTTTTAGAACACGTGGCAGGATATCTTTCTGTAGTTGGGAAAACAGGCATAACTGGGTGCAGAGTGACCTTACATTTGCCCTTCGTGTAAAAATGCAAGCCTGCCAGAAGTCCCACTTTAGTCGTCTCAGAGTGATCCTTAGTTTGATGACCGAAGTTTCCTTCTTAAAAATGTTTTCTTGAATTAAGTTAGGGTTCTCTCTTAATCATTTCATTGCTTGAAGCTTTTAACACTGAATGGAGTGCTGCGCTGTTGTTGTTGTTTGTTTTAGTAACGTGTGAACCTTTTGCAGGCAAACTGAGATTTGAGACAAGGCCACCAGTATTCATTAAGTACTTGCTATGCACCGGATACCGACTCAGTCTGTCAGCCAGTCATTGAGATGGCATCTGGAGGGACAAATTAGAGTAAAGAGAACCTATAACTCTATTTACTGATAATCCAAAGGAGGAAGTCGAAAGAAAGAAAGAAGCCAAGGGAAAAATCTAGAGGATCCACGAGGGGGAGGGATGGGTTTCAGAGATTCCCTTTGGGCAGCGTGAGACCTGCTTCTAGGACTGTCGTTGGCCAGATTCTCACACTTGCCAGGCCCACCTCCCCTCTCCAGGATTACATCAGCAATCCTCTGCTTCCGGCTCCTCCCTCCCCCAATATAGTCTCCAGACTGCAGCCACAGTGATCTCTTTAATATGAAATCTGATTACCTTGCTCCACCTCTTAAAAAAGGCTCCCCTCTTCATGGCCACCTGGATCTCGTCAGTAGGCCCTGCGCTCCCCGTGTCCAGCTTCTTCTTTTGTCCTCTCAGTCCTGGCTTGCACTACAGCCATACTGATGCCCTCCTGCCATTCCCTCAACAAGCGCCCCCCCCCCCCCCCCCCCCCCCCGCCACCCCGCTCTGGCTTCTTGTCCTCGGAAGTCCTGTTCCACCACCTCCACACTCCCTGGGCACTAATTGCAAAGACCAGACCGATCTGGTTCACAGAGATGCACATTTCCCTCTTGAGACCGAGGGGGACAGGGACATTTATTGTAGAGTTGGCCTTGTTCTGCCCTGGGCTGGGGGAGGCCTGGCTGAGAATCAGAGCCTCGGGGAAGGCGCTGTCGTGCTCGGTCTGGATTTGAGACAGAGAAAAGACAGTGCCTGCCAATCCAGGGGGGAGGGATTTCTCCTGGTTCCTCCTGGGGGTGCAGACTGCTTGCTGAGCCGGGCGTTTAAGTGGTTTTTGCCAACCTGGCCAATTCCCAACTATCACCACAGCAAGTAATTTACATAACTCATTCTGAAGGCAAACGGACAGACCTTTTGCTTTATTTGTCATCATTTGGCTACGAAATAAAAGAACACATATTCTAACCCTACTGACTACTATTCCCTCCAGTCATGTCAGTAATTCAGAACTGGTTCCAAAGCTCCTTGGGGCTTTCACCCGTGACCTGAACATCATTGACTACCACCTGCCTGGCATATACCATCATGCACCTGTAAGCAGAGTAATTGTAACTGGGAAGAAGTCAAGTCACAATTGTCAACAGACCCTACCCCCACCAAGATGAACTAGTGACATTTCAGCCTATACGGTTATTTCTCTCCATATACAGTATGTATTTTGTAGTTAATACTGTGTGATCTTGGGCCTTCTTTTCCCATTGTTCTCTTCTTTGGTGGTCTCATTCATTCGGATGGCTTGCATTATCATTTGTAAAGCGACAATTTAGCCCTGATCTTTACTCTGGACGTCAGCTTTCTCCACCTCCCCCCCCCCCCCCCCCCCCCCCCGCCCAGCCCAAACTTGCTCGTCTGCAACCATTTTGGTAAGTGGCCACCCCCATTTATGCCAGATACCTAGTCATCCGAAGTGACTTCAGTCACCTCAATTCCACCCCCTTTCCATCTGATTCTTTAACAAATTCTATGCTACCTGCTACACACACCTGCCTCCCTCTCTCCTCTGCCAGCACCCTAATTCAAGTCCCCGTGCGCTTTCTCAAGGTCTGTTCGCACGCCCCCAGTGAGGCCCCTTCTTCCGCACTCAAACCCCCTGCGATCTTAATGGGTTCGAAGATTCTGCCTACCTCTAACTCGACTCTCTCTTCATGCCCCTTCAATTCCTGTCACCCTGGATCTCTTTCTGTCCCTTGCTGGTGCACGCTCTTTTCTTCCAGTTTGCACTTAACTGCTTGCTCTTCTTGAAAAGCTCTCCCATGGCTGGTTTCTTTTCTCCATTCAGATCTGATGTGACATCTAATATCAAATTTGGTCTCCCATATATTGTCCACCAAAGCACCTAGTTTGCTTCCTCCTTGGCCCCAACCACAATAGGTAACTGTTTTGTTAATTGTATTCAGATTTTTTTCGTTTTCAAATAAATTAGAACAATTTTAATTTCTGTAATCCCCCACCACGAGACTACCGCAGATAAAATACACAATGCCTGGTTAAACTTGAATTAAAGATACACCTCGAAGAAGTTTTTGGTATATGATTTTGGGATATACACATACTGAAAAAAATTCTCTGAAATTCAAACTTAACTGGGCATCCTGTATTTTTATCTGCCAAATTTGGGAGCTTCACCTTTGAAGTAAGTGCCTTGCCCTTGTCTCGCTTGTTCTGGGTTGTATGCTGACAGCCAAGCCCAGAGCCTGCCATTTATTAGTAGGTGTTCAGTAATTGTTCTATATGAAGGAACGATCAGTCTGTCGTTTTGTACTTCTTTTTCCCCAAGTGACATTTATTTCTCAGAATTGTCCCCATTCACCGGCAATTCTTGTTGCAGATATGTTGGGAAGATCTATTTTATTATCTAAACTTCTTTGTTTCCCATTTATGTAAAATCAGCAGTTAGTATGTACCTTCATCACGTTGTTCTGAGAATTAAACGAGTTAATGGTTGTAAAGTTTAGCACGGTGCCCGGCCCCCTAGAACACGCAATAAATTTCAGCTCGGTATCAAAGGCAGCCCGTGAACCATTTTAGCGGAAAGCAAAAACGCGGGTTCGTGGAGCACGGATGGGGGCTGGGGAAACGGTTAGAAACGGGCGCCGGCCCAAACGCGGAGGGACCCGGGGAAAGGGGAGGAGCGAAGAGCGAATGACAGAGAAGACAGCCAATGGGGAGGCTGGGAACCTCTCCCCCTCCCTTAGCGTTTCAAATTCTAAGCTCGGTTTCCATCCGGGTCCTTCAGCCTCGTTCCCGGGCAGTATAAAGTTTGCTGTCTCCTTTGTTCGCCCTCGTTGCGCAGTAGTGCTAGCGGCTTCCCTCTTCCGTTCTCGGAGCCAGCGGCCCTCCCTCGTGCTGGGCTGCTACGAAGCCCCTGCCGGCGAGCTCGTAGGAGCTTGGAACCGTCGTCACCCCTCCGGTACGTGTTCCCCTGCCCTTCGCCCGCTGCGCCTACGTTCCTGCCACGTTAGAACTTGGGATTATCTCCCCGGAGATGGGGGTGGCGGGCGCCATTTTAAGAACCGAGAGGTGCCGACCTATTTCGATAAGGCTGAGCGTGTCCGGGGAAAACGGACGTGGGGGCTCCGTTCGGCCGGGTGCCTCTCGAGAAAGTTTGGCTGTCGGCTGCGGGGGTGGCGGCGGAGGCCGGGGTGGGAACGGGACGAGGGCCGACCGCGCCACCGCGGTACCTGCATTGGGATGGCGCTGGCGCTACGGACGGGCACGTGCACTTTTACGCGGGTCCTTGTTCATTGGCGGCCTTGGAGAGGAAGCCCTACGGATTTTCCCAGCCACTGCCGATAGCGAAAGTTACTCCCCTGGCCGGTGTAGGCTTTTCTGGGTTGAATCCAAGTGTCGCCATTTTGTGTTTTCCACGCGCTTTTTAATGACGGGTTTTAATTGGATTCTGCTGCAGTCATGGAGTGCTGAGTGATACGATGCGCGCTTCCACCTTCCGTTATTATGAAACGATGCCGAAACCTTTTTTATTTTTAAACCTTTTCGGCGGGGCAGGGGCTGGTGGAGAAGGGGAGGTATAACTTGGCTCAAACTTGAGATTTCTGCTTAGGTTTACTAGGGAATCCTAACGAGGAAAGACAAAGTTCTTGGAAGCGGTCCTCCGACTGGCCTGTGACCTTGAATGAGGCTACACGCTTAAAAAAAACCATCAGGGTAATTTGGACGTGATCGTTGAATCCTTAAAAGGCAACACATGTAGGATTAAAACTAGAACTGCTTTTTCAAACGTTGAGTAGTTGATTAAAATTGCCAAGGCGGTTTAAGAATGGAGGCATAAGTTAACTTGGGCCTTTTAACTGGTCTAATGCAAACTGCGCTATCACTAAACTACTTAAATTGGTTTCCTGCTGACGCTTGGAAGAAGAGAATGCTTTTGGTGCCTTCAGTTTTTAAGGAATGACGATTTTATAGTATAACAAGAAAGATGTGCCAATAAATATATGTGTCCCATAAGCTTGAACTTTTTCTAGGGAGGTAATACTGTTCTTTTTCAACAGACTCTCACCAGGGGGAAAAAATGGTTGAAGCAGATCGCCCAGGAAAGCTTTTCATTGGTGGCCTCAATACAGAAACAAATGAAAAAGCCCTTGAAGCCGTATTTGGCAAATATGGACGAATAGTGGAAGGTGAGTTCTCTGAAGGCATACGCGGAGCTGTGAATAATTAAAAATGTAAGCTGTGATGAATTTGATTACGTTGATCATCTGACATGATACATTTTGTCCTCTAAGAAGTTCTGAGCTTGCATTTTATAGACTAGCTTTGGTTATTCCATTTGAACTAGAGTAACGCTTCCCCCCCCCCCCCAAACTGTGTTTTAGTTCTGTTGATGAAAGATCGTGAGACCAACAAATCGAGAGGATTTGCTTTTGTCACCTTTGAAAGCCCAGCAGATGCTAAGGATGCTGCCAGAGACATGAACGGAAAGGTGAGATGGCACAATGATCCCGTTTCTAGTGCATAAACTGGCACAGTGTTCTTGAAATCTGGTCGAGGGTAGCTCTTGAGTTGTGTTTTGAGTGTATACCTTTCTAGATGCATCTGATCTTAGCCATTTGTGAATTCACAATTTGCAAAGTTAGGGATTATGCTCTGAAAGTGTCTCAGTTCAGAATGTTGCATGACTCTGTTCTCTACTTGAAAACTGGGCTTTTTGGTTATCAGTTTGTTAACAACTTGACTGGCTTTTTATGTTTTATTGATCAGTAGTGCAATGGACCTTATGTTTGGGTTCAACTCCTCCGTAGCATTCTCAAAAAGTTCCAATGGAAAAACGACCCCGTATTTTTATTGAGCAAAATTTACCTACAAACTTTATTTTGAAGGGTGTGTTGGCGTCACGTGGCATAGTGAAGGGATTTGCAGGTTTTCTTTAAATGTTGATGGAATTACATTTTGATATTATTTAGTCCTTAGATGGAAAAGCCATCAAGGTAGAACAAGCCACTAAACCGTCATTTGAAAGTGGCAGACGTGGACCACCTCCACCCCCAAGAAGCAGAGGCCCCCCAAGAGGTCTTAGGGGCGGAAGAGGAGGAAGTGGAGGAACCAGGGGACCTCCCTCACGTGGAGGGCACATGGGTAATGACTTGGGTCTGCCTCAGGCTTGGTGTGGAATTTGGGAACTGCAGACCTCACGCCAGTGTGTGCGTTGGTTAAGTCCTTGTGTAAAGACTCCACCTGATACTGGGAACACTTGATGCATATATCGAAGTCCATGAGACTTAAGACACCTAGAAGTCGTTATAAGTTTGTGTTTAAAAAAACAGTGGGTGGGGTAACTAGCTGGCTCAAAGCCCCAGATCTCTGGGGTTGCGAGTTTGAGCCCCACATTGGGCATAGAGCTAATTTAAATATGAAAATGGGCACCAGAACTAGGTAGTTTGTGGGGGGGGGGGGGAAATTGCAGAAGACTTCACAGAAAAATTTTGATCTAGGCCTTCATTTTAAGTATATAAAAATGAAACCATTCGTGTTTTTTCTTTGAAGCAATTTAAAGACTACCGTTTTTTGGTTGGTCTAGATAGACTCCCTTCTGCTTAGTAGTCTTGTAGAAGTGAAAACGAAAACAAGACTCCCCAACTGAACAGAAAATGGTCATTCTTGATAGAGCAAAAAAGAACTTGTACAGCTTCCTACTGATTATTACGACGATTAACAGGTTTTTCTTTTTTATTTTAATGTAGATGATGGTGGTTATTCCATGAATTTTAACATGAGTTCTTCCAGGGGACCACTTCCAGTAAAAAGAGGACCTCCACCAAGAAGTGGCGGCCCTCCTCCTAAAAGATCAGCCCCTTCAGGACCAGTTCGCAGTAGCAGTGGAATGGGAGGAAGAGGTAAATGCTGGATTTATAGAACAATCCATTCTGCCACCATGACCTGCACGTGGTTGACAAGGGATTTAAAAAATGATGGTTTAAAATAAAAATCTTCAATATAAAAGATGCTTATGCAAGTGACTCGTGGACTAGGGGTGATGTAGGTACATGAAGTTAATATGCACTGAAAAGACTTGAGTTGTGAACAAGGGGGTTTTAGGGAAGAAACTCTTTGAGTTCCATACCCTCTGTCCTATCTGAGTGAACTGCCCTGCTTTCATTATCTGCATGGAAATTCACATTCACCGAAGCTTCCCACTTTGGATGTATTTCTAAAAATGGTTATTTTGTCTTAAGCTCCTGTGTCACGTGGAAGAGACAGTTATGGAGGCCCACCTCGAAGGGAACCCCTGCCCTCTCGTAGAGATGTTTATTTGTCCCCAAGAGATGACGGATATTCTACTAAAGACAGGTAACAGACAAGTGTAGTAGTTTGTCTCCATAATTTCGGTTGAAGGGAGAACTTGCCAAAAGTGTGAACCGAGTTAATTTTTGTTTTTGTAGCTATTCAAGCAGAGATTACCCAAGTTCTCGTGATACAAGAGATTATGCACCACCCCCGAGAGATTATACTTACCGTGACTATGGTCATTCCAGTTCACGTGATGACTACCCATCAAGAGGCTATAGGTAAAGCGATACTGCAGCCTGCGACAGCTTGTAAATAAAATTGCTCTGAATATTGCTACCCTGTGGCTTACAAGTTTTTCTCTTCAGTGATAGAGATGGCTATGGTCGTGATCGTGACTATTCAGATCATCCGAGTGGAGGCTCCTACAGAGATTCATATGAGAGTTATGGTAAGATACTGGTTGAGGGTCTTCGAGTATCACCAGCTTGAGTTTTTAGGTTCATGAGCCACTTTATTAGGCTGTGTGGTGCTTGCTTTTTAAGGGATATTTGCTTGCTTTTAAGGGGTAACTTTATCAGCTGGGCTTTTCCTAGTTTTGTGAGGGGCTTTTGTTTTTTCTAAGTTTTTCTTTTTTTTTTTTTTGAGGCTGTTTGCTTGCTTTGGAGGGGATTTTGCTTGCTTAAATTGGCAGCCTTATGTGTTTTCCCCCAACAGTGAAAATACAATTTAAAAATTTTATTAACAAGATCAAATGTTTACCATTGCAATATGAAGGAAAGTCTACAGTTCAAAATTGCAACTTATCACTGGAAAGTGTCTGAGTGTCTTCTCTAAAATAACAAGCTGTCTGGAATATCCTCTTGAAATACACACCGTCTTCAGTCTTTGCAAACAAACATTAAAACCCATCCATTTCCGTATCTCAGCAGATGAGCAAATCCCTGTTAATGGCCAGCAATGGCAGAGTTTAAAACCTTCCAGTTAAGAAAGTAAACGTTTAATACAAGAATTCTGTAAATTCAGATTTAAATGTTGTATATATACAATTTATAGTGTTGCCATATTACCTGACCATTGACCCTGCAGGTAACTCACGTAGTGCTCCACCTACACGAGGGCCCCCGCCATCTTATGGTGGAAGCAGTCGCTATGATGATTACAGCAGCTCACGTGACGGATATGGTGGAAGTCGAGACAGTTACTCAAGCAGCCGAAGTGATCTCTACTCAAGTGGTCGTGATCGGGTTGGCAGACAAGAAAGAGGGCTTCCCCCTTCTATGGAAAGGGGGTACCCTCCTCCACGTGATTCCTACAGCAGTTCAAGCCGCGGAGCACCAAGAGGTGGTGGCCGTGGAGGAAGCCGATCTGATAGAGGGGGAGGCAGAAGCAGATATTAAAAGCAAACAAAACTTTGGACCAAAATCCCCGTTCAAAGAAACAAACAAAACAGTGGAACCTTTTCTGTCATAACTACCCAAGGACTACTAAAAGGAAAAATTGTGTTACCTTTTTTAAATTTCCTGTTAAGTTCCCCTTCCATAATTTTTATGTTCTTGTGAGGGAAAAAAGTAAAATCTGTTAATCTTATTTGACTTTATGACATTGCTTTCAGTAAGCAAATGTTAAATGTGTTTAAGACTTGACTTGTGTACTAGTGTTGTAATTTTCCAAGTAAAAGTGTCCCTAAAGGTCACTTCCTATATCTTGATTTTTCCCAGTAAATGAGGCAAGCAATTCTAGGACCTTCCACAAACATCTAGCCATCTAAAATGGAGAGGTGGAATTCTTCTGCCTATACAAACAAGCTAGCTATTAGAGGGTGGTCGGGATATGCTACTCTTAGGATTTCAGAGTGTCTTCAAACTGAAATCTCCATGTTCTCAGTATGAAAAACCTGAGATCAGATGCTTTTATGTAAGGAAAGTGCTATTCACCCAGTAAATCCAAAAAAGCAAATGGATAATGCTGGCCATATTTTGCCTTTCTGACATTTCCTTGGGAATCTACAAGAACCTCCCCTTTCCCCTCCCCCAATAAGACCATTTAAGTGTGTGTTAAGCAACTACAGAATACTAAATAAAAAGTTTGGCCAAAACCAACCATGAAGCTGCAAACGGTGCTTGCTCTTACTGTTTCAAATTTTTGCAACTCTGTAGTGTCTCACTTTTAAGGAACAGCTTGATTGCAAAGGAGAAAATAGATAAGCAATGAAGTTATCTCCAACTTCTCAAAGGCTTATGACTTCTAAAAAGTGAATCTATCAGCATTCCACATCAGATTTAAAGCATCAAATGCCTGTGAAACAGCAAAGATGGTAAGCAAAGCAAACTAGTTTTTCCGTCTAAGTCGAGATTGAACACTTACCTTCCTCCTAGTACAGTGAGACATACTGTACCTCATGGCAATGGAAATGCTTTCTAGATTAAAAAAAAACTTTTGGAAAAGCAAAGTGTTCGATAGCATATTAGAAGTTCTCCAAATTCAACACATGGATTTTTTTTTTTTTTTTTAAAGCATGTGTGACACTTAAAGGCCTTAATAATACAGCTGTTGTTTACCAATAGCGATCTGGGGCTTGGGAGGGGGTGCCTTTTTTTTTTAAAGTATTTTTGATGAAGACCTTTAAACATGCTTCGTATGTTTTAACGTTTTTCAAAATAGCCTTTTAGTCAATATAGGAAATGGCTTAAGTTTGGGGTCCCACTCTTGCCCCTGTAAGCCATTGCAAACTTGACATTTAGTTGGATGCCTGACTTGTTTTTAGTTCTACGGAACTACACTGTATGGAGAAAATCTATTGCAAAGTGGTCTTTAAAAAGCAAAACCTGAGGCAGCATGACCCAGGTCCAGCCATGAAGTTGAAAAAGATGCTCTTGAATATAGTAAACTTGAAGACCTCCAACTAAAAATCCTTACAATGCACTTATTCCTTCAAATAAGTTTTGTCCGTTCAACTTATGGATTTAACATGGCAGTGCACCATTGGAACAGAATGAGAATCCATAAGCCATGCGACTTAACCATTTTAAGCCATTCCAGTCCATCCCAAGCCAGTGAATCTTCCACCACTTAAGAGAATTAGTAGAACATGAAATACGTTAAGCTGCAAGTCTGAACTTGCCTTTTCTTTCTGGAAAAGAGCAGTTGTAGGCAAGTTTTGAAGAATTTCCTTTAAGAGAGATAACTAGTTTACCTATTTAATTTTTACAGGTTGAGGATTTTGGTCCTTATGGTTGGAGTGCTGATTTATTCACACTACATAAACCTCACAGCAAGAGAAATCAAATGCTAAGGTAAGTTTCAAAAGCCATGGCCTTTATAGATACAAATTATGTAGCTTTGCCTGTTTGCATAGCTGTGATAGTTGTAAGTTCTCCCTGCGGGGTAGGATAACCTAACGTGGGTGAGGAGGATAAAGTTAGGTGCTGTAATGTATTTTACACCTGGCGCGTTAAGTTATCCATTAGAATGGAGGGTGAGGTGAAACAGGTAGGTTGCCGTTAGTGGCTCAGTCAAGTGATCTTAGCTTTGTTTTTGTTTTTTTTTTTTTAAGTTCGCAAGCAAGCGTGTGTGTAAACGGAGGGAGAATCCCAAGCAGCCTCTGCGCTCTCAGCGCAGAGCCAGACATGGGGGCTCGATCTCAAACCATGAGCTCATGACCTGAGCCAAAGTCCAGATGCTTAACTGAGCCAATCAGGTGCCCCTTAGCTCCCCTCCCCCCACGTTGTGCTGTACTTTTCATGTTATTTACGACTGGAAGTTGGTACCTCTTCATGCCCTGTGTTAGTTACTTCTGAGTGTATTACAAAGCTTGCTAATCTAGTCTCCTTAAGCAGTTGTTGACTGGAGCTGTACAGTTAGTGTTTTGGTAGGTGCACAGACTTCACTTCCATGAGGTTCAAACTTGGTCCTGTGAATTTTGTAAGAGGACGCCCTTTTTATTCGTGCCGCCTCCGCCACAGTACAAATGGTCTAAAGGGAGAACACATGCAGCTGCTTCTAAGTTCCACTTACGAGTAATGTTATCGGCATAACGGTGACATGGTTTTAATATTCCCAAAGTGATAAAGGAATTAGTATTTACGGTTGCATCTTGGAGCTTGCAGCTTAAAGGAAATGTTGCCAGTTACAAAGTATGTGTTTAGAGAATGGGTAAGAGGGGAGTAATTTCCAGTATAAAACAATATCTTGTGACCTGATCACATGCTTTTCATTTTACAGAGTTGTTGAAGCAGAAGAATGCTGATTGTCGATAAGGCACAACAGTTGCATAAGCAGTACTCCTCAGAATTGGTTTGGTGCAGGCAATAGAGTTTTTGCCTTCGAGGGTTCCTGTGGATCTGAGGAAGGAAGGCACCAGTGTTGATTAGCACTCTTAACTAGGGAGTGGTAGTTACTTCAAGAAAAAGTAATTGACCAGATAAAGGGGAGCGTTTAAGGAAATTGGTAAGTGGAGGTAGGAAGTTCTTGTGGTTCTTCACGTGGATTTGACAAGTTTGGCTTTCATTCTGTTAAAGTCCTGGGGGACGACTCTGCAGTTTAGAACTGGCTGATGACTACTGTCAGAAAGTTGGTGTAGAAAAATGAAAGGCATAAGGGGTAACTCTTTATCCAGTAAACTGTTTGATTTTTTTCAGCAAGTGGAACATTTTGGTGCAGTTTATCCCGAAGTGGGGTTTAGTCAGAAAACCAAGGGAGTAGTGTCTGGAAACTTAGAGTAACTGGAAACAGCTAAAATGATTGAAAGCACACTTTAAAAACTGGAAACAAAATTGGGCCACTTGGCTTTTTTTTTTTTTTAACTATTGTTTGGTAAGCCTGCTTTTACCCCCACCACCTGTCTTGGAAACAAACCAATCGTGTTGGAGACCAGAGCTGGTAGTATAAAAAAGCTAATGTTTCCAGAGGAAACAGATTTGAGTCGTTGGGTTAGAAAAACCAACTCCACTCCTAAGATTTTTTTTCTTCATCGTAAAATCAGCGCTATCATCTTTGATCTTTGTCATTGTGGGAAATAACCCCAGAATTCTCACCCTCTTCGGACAGGCTTTTCTAATCCCAGACCATGAGGGTATTGACCAAATTTAAATAGCTGTTGACACATACATGGCTGTCTTCCTCAATCCTAACAATGTAAAGTACGTGGGATTATGCTTCTGATGACTTGGGCTCTGGAGATTTTATTTAGGTATCTGGAAAATAGTGTAGAATATAGGAATTAAACATAGTGATCATTAATATGAAGTCGAAATTAAGCATACCCAAATGACCATCCGGCTGTTGGCAAATAGTTTACTGACCCAGCGGACTTAATTCTCCCGTTGGGAAAAGAGTCCATCTTGAGTCTTCTGGCTTTATACTGGTTGTAAAAGAAACAATGATAAAATGTTTTGTTGAACTGGTAGTTGAATACAGAACTTAGATATCCTAGATCACTTTTCTCTTTTTGGAATGTTTTGTATTTGAAACTTAATAAAACTTAACATGCATATGTTGTGGCCCCTGGGTTCTTTATTCTTTTGTAATAAGGAATTTAGGCTTTTCCATATGACCTCCTTGTGTCCACCTTGAGCGGTTGCCTTGGAACATAGTCTCCAAGGTGGCCTCTTCTGTGACTAGGCTACTTTTATTAGGGGAGTGAGCTTCAGGTGTAGGTATCAAGGTAAATGAGGTGAGCCCATTTAACCTCTACCCCTACATAGGCAGTGACACCAAAGAACTAGAAGCTAAAAGACTAGAAGGTATACTCTGGTTTTTAGTGCTTAACTCTTGGGGGGAGGCACAGGTCCATTGGCTCAGTTTGGTAGCGAATCCCAATGGGGATCTTCAGCGATGTTCTTAAACACAGCGCCATTTGATTGACGTGCTTCTGTATTGACCGCTTTCTCTGTTTTTGTCTACTGTTCTGTGTATTTCTGACTCCTGCACTGTTCACCTGTGTCCTTTATTCAAAGGAAGGCCACCCATGGTTTGGAGTGTAGTACCTCAAACAGGCACTGCTCCCAGTGGGGTTTGGGGCATGAGTGAGTTTCATAGAGTATTTCGAGGTGTGGAAAGGCACGATTGGCTGGCTGCGAGGCCCTATATTCTAGGGTAAAGGGGGAGGTAAAGCTAAGTTGGATTTTTTGATATTTTAGGTTTTCTGTGCGCGCATTTAGACCTCTGACATTTAGATTTGAGACATGGGCCAGACCACTGGGGCAGTCTCTGTTTTCTGGGTCCCCCTTAAATTCATCTGCACCTAAAATGTGGATTTGGGTTATATACTCAGTTGAACAGAAACCATTGCATGGGAAAGTAATGTTAGTTGAGCATTAGGATGGCAGAAAAAGCCCTAAGTATTGACCTGTAAATAGATTAGCTCCACACCACTTCTAGAGGAACTAGGCCTTCCCATCAGTTGTTAAGTTGCACACATCTGTGCGCTTCCCTAAAAAACAGTGACCTCAATATTTACAGATTTTGAAGATGAGTTTTAAAATTTTAATTTGGATTGTTTTAAGTATGTGTAATTTAGCAAAAGTCCACACTGTCAAGATGGAGAACGTTGCTATCACCCAGGCCAAGTTCCCTTGTGACTTGCTGCAGACAATTGCCATCATTCCTCAAAGATGGAGACTAGTTTTGTCTGTTCCAGAATAAATGCAATCATAAAAGTGGAACCTTGCGTAAAGCTTTTTTTTTTCTTTTTTTAAACAAAATGCTTTAAGATTCTGCAAGTGTATCAGTTCCCTTTTTATTGCCAAGTAGAAGAAGCATGGTACCGTTTGCCTGTTGATGGAGACCTGGGCCTTTTTCAGCTCTTGGCTAGTAATGAAGTGGCTGTGAATGTTCTAACGTTTAAGTCTGTGTACACAATGAGGTGAAAACAAGTTGCTGTGACCATTCTAATATTTAAGTCTGTACACAAGGAGATGGAAAACACTTCAATGTGGAATTGCTGGATGGTAGGGTAGATACTTCCTTTCATAGGGAATTGCCAGATGTTTTCCCAAACTTGTTTTACTTGCCGTCGACATTGCCCATATCCATATTTGGTGCCCCCTTTTTTAAGATTTTTTTTTAACATTTGTTTGTTTTTGAGAGAGCACGAGTGGGGAAGGGGCAGAGACAAAGGGAGACAAAGAATCCAAAGCAGGCTCCAGGCTCCAGAGCTGTCAGCACAGAGCTGGACACAGGGCTCAATCCCACGAACCGTGTGATCGTGACCTGAGTGGAAGTCGGACGCTGAACTGACTGAGCCACCCAGGCGCCCCTGTATTTGGTGCTTTTAAATGTAGCCATCCTGGTGGGTGCATTTCATCTTGCTTAAATTTGTATATCCCTGATGAAGGAGTACCGTTTGTATTTAAAAATCTATAATTAACAGTGAAATGCACACAGATCTTGTGTTCAGTCTTGAAAAAGACTGTTTACCCATTCATCAAGATGCAGTATTTTCCAGTCCAGGAAGTTTTTGCGTGTCCTTTACCAGTCAGTATCTCCTCTCCCATGCCCAGAGAAACCGCATTAATCTGGTTTCGATTGTACGATATATTTGCATATTTAGGACTGCATATAAGTTAAATCCTAACGCAGTGTACTTTTTGTGTCTAGTTGCTTTCAGCATGTTTTTGAGATTCCTCCATGTAGTTTGTATGAATTCCTTTTTGGTGCAGAGAACCCCATTGTATATGTAGTTTACCTGTTCTGTTGATGGACATCTGGAGTTCTAGCTTTGGACTGTTAGGAATAACGTTGCTGTGAGTAATGTGTAAGCCTTCAGCATATAGTTTCGTTTCTTTTGGATAAATTTTGGAGAGGGATTGATGAGTAATACAGTGGACTATATATGTTTAATTTTTAAACTGCTGAATAGTGTTCCCAGAGTACCATTTGATGCCCTCCTAGCAATTTATGAGCGTTCTCGTTGCTTTTCCAGCATTTGCCGCTGTTGGTCTATTTCCTCTTACCCATTTTAGTGGGTGGGCGAGGTGGTATAACATTGAGATTTTAATTTGCATTTCCCTGATGACTAATGCGGAGCGCTTTTTTAAAAAAATGAACTTTATTTTGGGATCTTTTTAAATTTACAGAAAAGTTGCAAAGATAGGGTTGAGCTCCTATATATCCGGCAGTCAGGCTGCCCTAATTTCAATATCTTACATCGTTTTGGTGCATTTGTGAAAACGAAGAGATGAACGTTGGTGCATATGTTTTACAGTCTGGTAGTTTTAACTTTGTTAGGTGTATAATTCATTTTGAGTTGGGTTTCTTTTTCCTTTGGGGAGGCAAGAGTTGAAATTGTTAAAAAATAGGAATACCATTTAATCTTGTATTATTTTTTTTAATATTTATTTTTGAGAGCGAGAGAGAGAGAGAGTGCGAGGGGGAGGGGCAGAATGAGAGGGAGACACAGAATCTGAAGCAGGCTCCAGGCTCTGAGCTGTCAGCACAGAGCCCCACGCGGGGCTCGAACTCACAAACCACAAGATTGTGACCTGAGCCGAAGTCCGATGCTTAACTGACTGAGCCACCCAGGCTCCCCAGGCATACTATTTATTCTAATGTGTGTTGAAAAGACTACTTTTCCATTGGATTACTGCCTCTGTCTTTGTAGGAACAGTGTATACACTGGCCCCATTACTATGTGTTTTTTAGTAACGTGTCTGATCTTAATTTTTGTCACTATGTATCATAAGCTGACTAAAGATAAATTCTTTTTTGTGTGTGTGTAGGACGTTTTTCTTCCTTGAAGTTATTGTTGCTGGGTTTTTGTTTTTGTTTTTTACTTCAAATCGTCTTATGTTAGAGGTTTTCTGTTATTTTTATTTTGCAAGAGCGAGCAAGGGAGGGGCAGAGAGAGGGAGAGAGAATCCCAAGCAGGCTCCACGCTCAGCCCAATGTGGGGCACAGTCTCAGGACGCTGAGATCATGACCTGAGCTGAAATCAAGAGTTGGAAGCTCAACTGACCGAGCCACCCAGGTGCCCCTGTTCGAGGCTTTCTTAAACAAATGGAGGTTTTTGGTTTTGTGCTCCTGACTATAAGGGGTAGGGGATGAAGTTGTAAGCTCCGGGGGCTTTTCAGCGCTGAACTGAGCTTCACTGTGGGGCTGTTCGTTGGGGAACCCCTGAGGCCAGCGCCTTTAGGGCTTTGCTCTTGGGCTAGTCAGATACCTCAAGGAAATCTTGGCCAAGTTCCTACCTTGAGAGCGTAGGGGGTATTTACTGGTTTAATACATAAGGTTGGGGTTTCGCCGTACGGGTGTGTGGTGATTGGCCCCGTGCTTGCACACGAGGTCTGCCCCCCACGGCAGCGGCTTCAGTGCCGCCTTGATGTAACCCATCTCCGGGTGGCTTGGAAGCGCTGTTCTTTGTCTTTCCATGGTGATGGGGAGGAGAATGATCTTTCCAGAGTAATGTTGGGGGAGAAGAAAGGCACAGTTAGAAATTTCTTCTCTGGCCTCTCTGTGGTGCCTGCCTCTGTTCTATTTTAGGCCACGCTCTCCTGACCTCCATCCCTGCTGGAGACTTCCCTTTTCCAGTCTCTAGGTGTTTCTCACTTTTATCTAGACTATCTAGAATTGGACTTGGAACTCCAGCATTACCGTTTGTGTGGCCTCAGGCAATTTATTGAACCTCTCTGTACTTGTTCTCTCACCTGTAAAGTGGAGCTCATAGTATCCGTCTCCTAGCGTGAGGATTAAATGAGTTAATAGTGCCGGGCACATAGAAAATGCCGCCTAAGTGGTAGACTTCATCATCATCTGTCAATTTTCTGTTGTGTGTCCTCATCCGGGCTGGATTTGGGGGAGGGAGCCCAGCACCTTATGGCAGAATCTTGTCAAGGACTGGAAGTCCCTATTATAAGCCAAGGTTCTTCCTTTTTTTTTCTGAGTCCTAGTCGTCTGTTTGTTTGGGGGACACTATGGTGATTAATCCATACAGGGCCCTTCTCATTTTATTTTCACATTTTATTCCCATTCCTACTCCCATTCACCATCTGCCCCTCCCCAGTGGGAAGCATCTAATGCATTTAATGGATATCGATGTTTTATATGCATGTATTTTTAATTGACTTAAACGCTACAGTATTTAAATATCCCTTCGTAACTTCTCATCACCGTGTTTTGGACATGTACCCAGCATCCATCGTGTCCGCTGCTTCTAAGTATAGTATTTAATGGTGTGCATCCCCCATAGTTTGTCTATCCACTTGCCAGTTTGGTGTGCAAGCTATTCCTTCCTGGGTTGTAGTGTATACCTGGCTGCCTAGAGCAGGCTGAGATTTGACCCTAGTTATGGAAGCTCTTTGATTCCCAGACTGACTTGAGCTGAGAGTTACCGGACTTGGGCTTGTAATTGCTTCTACGGAAGCTTTCATGTGAACTCCAAAGACTCCACCCAACGCTACGGTCTTTCTGGTCATCTTACTGGTATAAGGGTTAAGCAGCAAGCATTTGGGCACTCGGAGCACGTGGTTCGGTTGGCACTTCTTATTAGTTATCGTGATGCTCCTGCCTGCATGGGTTACTAGCATCCCATTTCCCTTGTGGCAGAAACTGCAATAAAGCCCAAAGGCATGAACAGACCAGTCCCCCAAATCCTGTTTTTGCCGGGTCCATTTCCAGTTGCCACTCCAGGGTCTGTCGCTAGGTTAATGCAGTATATGTTTAGCTCCAATCAGAAGCCACACAGTAGTTTGAACAGGGAAGGTTTATAGAAAGTTTAACATGGAGAGGAAAATAAGGGATTACTAAGAAAACCGCTCTTAAGAAAAGAATACTGGTATAATAGAACATGCAACAACATACAGTATACGTGATAACCGCTACTCCTAAGGCTGAGACGGAGTGAGTCCTGCAGGAACCTCTCCTCCCCCCCCCCCCCCCACTCCTGCCAAGAGCAGTGATCAAGGAAGAGCCCTGCCAGCACCCCAGGGCCAATCTCTACACCATGTTGGAGAGGCATGGCTGTGGCCTATGGAATGGGGGTCCCTCCCCCTGCCCCCAACCTACAGAACTTACTAGAACGGCTTTCCAGGGTACTGGAGAAGGTGGTTCTCCGGTCTCACCAGAGGTACCTGGCTCTAAAACTGCCTGGGAGGCTTTCTGGGGAAGCCACTGCGACTTGAATACTGCAGGACCCGGACCCGGACAGGCTCTGAGCACAGTTAAGGGCCTGAGGCTGGAGAAACCCACCCTCACTGCAGGAGCCAGACCTGAGGAGTTGCCCAAGCTGGAGAAGCACATCCTTCCTGTAAGAGCCTTCCAAGGAAGCATACCTGAACCGGGAAGCAAAAACCCTTTTTCTTCCTACAAGTGTCTCTTTAATGGCCTTTACCGACAAAACCTAATGTATTGTGATACATTAAGAAATACATCTTTTGGGGGTGCCTGGGTGGCTCGGTTGGTTGTGTCAGGACTTGGTTCATGATCTCGCGGTTCATGAGTTTGATCCCTGCTTCGGACCCTCTCCCTCTTTCTTTGCCCCTTCCCCACTTGCACCTTCTCTCTTTCAAAAGAAATAAATTTTGAAACAAACAAAAAAGGCCTCTTTTGGTCTTTCAACTCTGCAGTGATAAAGGTAGAGGTTCATCTTTTGTTCTATTTGGATTTTGTCCCCAGTTCCTGAAATAGCTCCATAGTGATAAAGGAGAAGAGAATGCCTTTTGTTTATTCCTAAAAAGCCCCTTTCAACCACACCCAAGTTTGTTAAGTTTACTTTTTTTTCTTTTTAAAGTTTATTTAGAGAGAGAGATTGAGCAGGGGAGGGGCACAGAAGGAGAATCCCAAGCAGGTTCCGCACCATCAGCATGGAGCCCGACACAGGGCTTGAACCCATGAACCATGAGATCATGACCTGAGCTAAAACCCAGCCAGGCCTTTAACCAAACTGAGCCACTTAGGCATTCCGTTAAATTTGCTTTTGGAAAGTCCCTAAGAGGGGTGGGGCTGGTTGTCTGAGGAACTGACCACGTGATTGTGGAGGTTTGGAACTTTCGGCTCCACCCCCTTGACCTTGGGAAGAGGATGAGCCAATGATTTTATCAGTCCTACCTACTTAAGGGAACCATCAATTCGGAGAGCTCCTGGCTGGTGAACCCACGCAGTTGCTAGGGAGGGGGCATGCCCTGCCAGAGGGCATGGATGTTTTTCAGTCCCTTCTTCGTCCCTGGCCCTAAGCGTCTCTCCAGTTTGGCTGTTCCTGAGTCGTATCCTTTATAACACATGAGTAGATAGTAAAGCTCTTCCTGAGTTCTGTGAGCCTGCTCTAGCAACTTCTCAATCTATAGACACACTTGTGATTGCCATCTAAAGTAGGGCAGCCTTGTGGGACTGAACCCTTCACTTGTAGAATCTGATGCTAACTCCAGATGAATTGTAGGCCACCCAGCTATTATCAGACAATGGGTCAATGTGGGGGAAAAACCCACATTTGGTGGCCAGAGTTATTGAGAGTAGTAAGTAACAGGAAACAAGTTTTTCTTGTACATAATGTTTCGCCAGCTGACAAAAGGAAAATATTTAAAGGGTTCAGATTCATTTTCACAGAGCAGGCAAAAAGTGAATTTGGAGCTGAGAGGCAATAAATCAATAATTGGTATGAAGGGTAATGCTCGCCTCATAAAATGAATTCAAAAATGCTTCCTCTGTTTTCTGAAAGAGCGTGTTTCGGATTGGTATTGTCTTTTTCTTAAATGTCTGATAGAAGTCACGAATGAAATCTTCTGGGCATGGAGTTCTCTCTGTGGGAAGAGTGTTTTTTTATTGCAAATTTATTTAAAAAATTTTTTATACTTTTTTTTTGATCTTTATTTGTTTTTGAGAGACAGCGTGTGAGCAGGGGAGGAGCAGAGAGAGAGGGAGACACAGAATGGGAAGCAGGCTCCCGGCTCCGAGCTATTAGCACAGAGCCCGATGCGGGGCTCGAACCCACAGACTGTGAGATCATGACCTGAGTTGAAGTCGGACGCTTAACTGACTAAGCCACCCAGGCGCCCCAAATTTTAAATTATTTTTAAAAATTACGTTTATTTGAGTGTAGTTGACCCACAGTGTTACATTAGTTTCAGGTGCATAACTTACTGGTTGGACAAGTTTATATATTATGCTATGTTTACCACAGGTGTAGGTATTGCTGTTACAGTATCATTGACTATATTCCTTATGCTGTGCCGTTTATTCCCATGAGTCATTCGTTCCATAACTGGAAGCCTGTACCTCCCACTCCCCTTCACCCATTTTGCCCAGCTTCTCACCCCCTCCCCTCGGGCAGCCATCAGTTCTCTGTATTTATAGGTCTGATTGTGCTTTTTGTTTATTAATTTTTGTTGTTTTAGATTTAATTTCTTGAGTAGATACAGGTCTTTTCAGGTTTTCTACTTCTTTTTGTGTCTCTGGTAGGCAGAATTCCAAAGTGGCTCCCCAGATTTCTCTCCCTAATCCTCGGGGCTGTGGATAGGATATGTCATAGTCATGATAGTATTATGTAGAAGATAAAAGGGAGGGGCACCTGGCTGGCTCAGTTGGAAGAGTATGCGACTCTCCATCTTGGGGTTATGAGTTCAAGTCCCACGTTAGGGATAGAGATTACTAAAAACAAAAACAAAAACAAAAAAAAAAAACAAATTAGAAAAAAGGTAAAGGGTTTTGCAGATATAATTAAGGTTACTAATCACTTGACTTTGAGTTAATCAGAAGGGAGAGTATCTGGGTAAGCCCATTGTAATTATGGGAGCTCTTTAAGAACAAGGATGGTCTCGGGTAGCAAAAGAGGAAGTCAGAGATTGTTTTCAAAATTCTTGTTTACATTTCTTTATTTTTGATGGGGCACAAGCAGGGGAGGGGTAGAGAGAAGGAGACACAGAATCGGAAGCAGGCTCCAGACTCTGAGCTGTCAGCACAGAGCCTGACATGGGCTCAAACTCCCAAACCGTGAGATCATGACTTGAGCCGAAGTCAGATCCTTAACCGACTGAGCCACCCAGGTTGCCCCAAGAGGAAGTCAGAGATTAGAGCATGAGAAAGATTTCTTGTGTTCTTGCTTGCTCACAAATGGAAAGAGGGCTGCGTGTCAAGGAATAAAGGTAGCCTCTAGAAACTGAGAGCAGCTCCAGGCTGTCAGCCAACAAAGGGAAGGAACTAAATTCTGCCATCAGCCTAAGTGAGCTTGAAAGCAGATTCTTCCCCCAGAAGCTCCAGAGAACATCCCAGCCCACACCTTGATTTTAGTCTTATGTGTTACCTTCCCCGCTCCCCCCCTCGCCCCGGGAGGGCCTGATTGGGCTTCTGACCCACTACTTATCCTAGGTGTTCATTTGACTCCCTCCTTCCCCTCCCTCAAGTCTGTGTTCACATCTCACCCATGCCCTCCATGAGGCCTACCTTGACTGTTCTATTTAATACTCCATCTGTCCATCCCGTCTCACCCCACTCCCAGCATGCCTGAACTCTTACCCTGCTCTCATCCCTCCCCCCAGTAATGCTTATTCCTTTCATACATACCATATAATTTACCTGTTTACTATATCCATTGTTTCTTTTCTGTCTTCCCCTGTTAGAATATAATCTCCATGAGATCAGAGAACTTCACCTGTTTGGTTTATTGATGTCTCCCCCAAAGCCTAAAAAAGTGCCTGGCACAGTAGGAGGTCAACAAATGTGTGTCGGATGAATGAATATACTTTACTCCTCAGACCAATTCTTCCAGAAATGTATCTGCCTACCACACTTTATTTCACATATATCCGCGAATGTACTGCTTCACGGCCACCCCAAAGAAAGACCCCAAAGTTTGTGAATAATTACATTCAGCTCCAAAGTGCAGAATCTCTGGGAACCGGTCTCATATTCTCTAATATATGTATTAAACGTGTTAAATTTATCTCCAAACATTCTTCCTTTTTAAAGATTTTATGTTTTATTTATTATTTTTAAGTTTTATTTATTTATTTTGAGAGAGGGAGAGAGAGAGTGAGCCTGAGTGGGGGAGGGGCAGAGAGCAGAGAGAGAGAATCCCAAGCAGACTCCGTGCTGTCAGCACAGAGCCCGATGCGGGGCTCGAACTCACAAACCATAAGATCATGGCCTGAACCAAAGTCAAGAGTTGGATGCTTAACTGACTGAGCCACCCTGGTGCCCCTTAAAGATTTTATTTTTAAATAATCTGTACATCCAACGTGGGGCTCAAACTCACAACCCCAAGATCCAGAGTCGCATGCTCCACCGACTGAGCCAGTCAGGCACCCCTATCTCCAAATATTCTATGTAAAGTACTGGGAGGAAACAAGAATGTTACAGAGCAGGGGGCAAAATTCGAATGTAATCTACAACACTTGCTTTGGTAACTGGTCACAGACCATATTGGTATGTATAATGTTCTTTCTAAAAGATCCATTTTGGGGCACCTGGGTGGCTCAGTCTGTCGAGCATCCAACTTCGGCTCAGGTCATGATCTCGCCGTTCATGAGTTCGAGCCCCTCATGGGGCCTTGTGCTGACAGCTCAGAGCCTGTGGCCTGCTTTGGACTCTGTGTCTCCCTCTGTCTCTGCCCCTCCCCTGCTCACTCTGTCTCTGTCTCTGTCTCTGTCTCTCTCTCTCTCTCTCTCTCTCAAAAATAAGTAAACATTAAACATTTTTTTTAAAAGATCCACTTTATATTCCCTTTTACCTCTGTTAAGGGTGCTATTTACTTGGTGGTATGACCTAAACCTTTATTTCTGAGGGGTAAGCCCCCTTTGTGGTTCTAGCTGTATGTTGTACTAATCTTCCTTTAACTTTTTAAAAACATTAATAACATTGAAATATAGCACACAGAAGAGTAAACTAAGCAACTTCCACTTGTGATGACGATGGAGTAATTGGTCCGAAACCTACTTTCCCACCGTAAACAATTGTACAACTGGACAAACGATAATGACACAACCAGGAAGATCCCTTTCCTTGCTCATTTGGCTTGTTGGCAGATTTTATTTCCTTGTGGGTTATAGAACTGACGTCCATGTTACTTGCAGGCTGTAAACTGAGGCAAGTTTCCAGCTTCTAGAGGCTACCCATTTTGTTTTTTGGTTTATATCCCCCTTCATCTTCAGAGTCAGTAAAGGGAGGTTGAGTCCTCATCGTCTTGCGTCCCTCTGACCTTTTCGGCCCCCCACTTCTACTTTTAAGGACTCATGTGGTTAGATTGGGCCTATGTGGATGATCTAGAATTCTCTCCCAATTTTATGTAAACTGATTAGGAACTTTAATTCCATCTGCAGCCTTAGCTTTTTTCCATGTAACATAACATATTCACAGGGGCTGAGGATCAAGGCATGGGCATCTTTGTGGGGAGCCATTGTTCTGCCTACCACATTGAGTATGTTCTCTAACTGTAATAGAGCCAAATTAGCAATCAGTAACAGAGGGGCGCCTGGGTGGCTTCGTCAGTTGAGCGTCTGACTCTTGGTTTCGACTCAGGTCATGATCTCACGGTTTGTGGGTTCAAGCCCCGCATCCGACTCCACACTGGCAGTGCGGAGTCTGCTTGGGGTTCTCGACTCTCTTCCTCTCTCTCTGCCCCTCCCCTACTTGCATGTGTTCTTTCTCTCTCTGTCTCAAAATAAATAAACTTAAAAAAAATCAACAGAAATGCAGCAGGGAAATCAATGAACATTTGGAAATAAAACTTTAGCCCTGTTATACAATCCGTGGATCAAAGAGACAGTCTCAAAGGAAATTTTTAAAATACATAGAATTAAATGAAAATGAAAATCCAACATATCAAAATATGTGGGACTCATGTAAAGCGGTGCTGGAGGGGAAATGTTTTTTATATAGTAGCCTCATTGAGATACAATTTATCCTTTACAGTTCCGTGGTTTCGAGTATATTCAGGGTTGTGCAACCATCACCACTAATTTATTTTCATCACCCCAAAAAGAAACCCTGTAGCTGTTTGCAGTTACTTCCCATTCCTTCTGTTCCTCCCTGCCCCTAGAAATAAATCATCTGCTTTCTGTTTCTATGGGTCTGCGTATCCTTGCATGTAAATGAAATCTTAACGATATGTGGCTTTTTGTGACTGGGTTCTTTCACTTAACATGTTTTCAAAGTTCATCCCTGTTGTAGCATGTGTTAGTGCTTCGTTCCTTTTGATTTTAGAGAAAGAGAGAGTGAGTGGGGGAGAGGGGCACAAAGTGCGGGAGAGAGAGGGTCTCAAGCACTCAGTGTGGAGCCGGACGTGGGACTCCATCCCATAACCCCGGGATCATGACCTGAGCCAAAATCAAGAGTCGGACCCTCAGCCAACTGAGCCACCCAGACGCCCCAGTGCTTCGTTCCTTTTATGAATCAAGTAATAATTATATTGTTTGGATATAACACATTTCGTTTATCCATTCAACAACTGGTGGACGTTTGAGTAGTTTGCGCCTTTTTTGGTTATCATGAATAATGCGGCTGTGAATATTCCTGCGCCGCTTTTTGTGTGAACATGTTTTTGGTTCTCCTGGGTATAGACACCCAGATCATGTAGTATCTGATCATATAGTAACTAGTTTTTTTACCATTTTGAGTTAATACAAAATTATTTTCCACAGTGGCTACAACCACTCTACAATCCCACGACAGGGAACTTTTTAACACCAAATGCTGTTTACGTTAGAAAAGAGGAAAGTTCCCAAATCCATAACCTCAGTTTCCTTCTTTAAGCAACCAGAAAACAGAAAGCAAAATGAAACCAAAGAAGAAGGAAGGAGCTAATAAAAATCTGAACAGAAATCACTGACACTGAAAAAGGGAAAACAGTAGAGAAATAAGTGATGTTAGGCGTGATTCTTCTAAAAAATCAATCACCTCGATAAACCTCTAACAAGTTTGATCACAAGAGAAGACACAACTACCAATATCGGGAGCCAAACAGGGAAATCACTACGGAATCTCCAGACCCTGAAAGGATACAAAAGGGAGTGTCAGGAGCAACCGGCCGCTCCTACGTTTGAGAACTTAGAAGGTACGTGCTAATTGCTCCAACCCACAGGGTACCTGTGATGGTTCATTTTATGTGTCAACTGGACGGGGCTAAGGGATGCCCAGGTAAAGACACACTTGTGGGGGTGTCTGTGAGGCCCGCTGGAGCTGCTTGGCTCGTGCACGCAGAGGGCTGATAGTGCGCGTGAGTTCACATTCACCCTTGCACACCCCTCTTCCTCCCCACCTGCATCAGGCAAGGCAGAGTTGACACTCAGAGCTCCCCTATTGGATCATGCCGAAGCGACAACCTTCCGCAAGATGCTGCCAGAAATTACCCACGGGTTTAGCTTCTTCCCCTTTCTTGTTCTGCTTCCTCCATTCTCGTATCAGGTTCTCCTGGGAGCACTTCTTTAAATTAATTGCATGTATGGGAATTCTCATCTCAGCATCTGCTGCTGGGAAACCCACCCTGGGACAAAGCGGGTCACGTATTCCCCCAGTTTTCAGGTTGAGGGACATCTACTGAGGTAACACTCCAGGCTTCTGTGCCCCTCACTTACTCCCCACGGGAGGAGGACCGACATGCTGAATTGTGAGTTGAGGACTAGAAATTTGGTGTATGTTGATAGATCAGATGTTCCGCGAACCCGTAGAAAGTGGTGCCAGCTGAAGCCTTCTTTGTGGGCAGGTAAGGCAAGTCCGTACTTGGCACACGGGTCAGTCTCTGTCGGAAGGAACCACTGACCTTTCCAACGGGATGGGGTCAAATATAATCATCTTGGGACCAAGCAACTCGTTGCTATCCTCAAGGGATGGTGCCATTTTGGGGACTTAGTGTTGGTCTCTGTTGCTGGAAGGTCACATATTTGGCCGCGGCCATGTGTAGATCAGCCCTGTAAGAGGAAGACGGTGCTGTTGGGCCCGTGCGTAGCCTCTGTCTCTACCAAGCGGCCAGGTCATCATGTCTCCCTGGCCATTTAGTGCTTCTTCTGCTCTCTGGTGGGTGTTAACGTGAAAAGACAAAACCCGTCACATTGTGCCCATTCCCCTAAGTCCACCCGTATGCCTCTTCCTCAGACCTCCCTGACCCCAATCTTCCCATCTTTCCCTTTGAAGCCCCCGACCAACCAAGCTAACCATTTCCTGTGGCCATGAACCAATACGTGTTGTAATCCGAGGACGCTTCTTCCGCACAAGGTGGATGACCAAGTATACCCCATACCAAGGATACCACCGAAAGCTCTGCTCGTGTCTTTCATAGAAATCCTCGAGTGTGGCCATGGGGAGGGGGGTGGGATGCACATCTTCAGCCTGTGCCCAAACTGAGCCTACCCAACCATGAGCCAAGTTTGAGCTCTTTCCTTTTTACGTCAGACGGTCCATATGCCTATCTATAGGTGTGAGTCGAGGGAGAGGTACCAGCACAACAGTGGCAGGTGACATAGGTGTCTGGACCACCTGTTCCTGCAGCTTGCTTGTGTCCCCTGGGCCTGCTTGAGCCTCATCCTGCTACATGTATCACTTTATCTTCCAATGGATTACTGTTGGGTCTGTCCAAACTGGGTAGATCTCACAGAACCCAGCTCGTGATGGGCAGTTCTGGGAACATGATGTCACTTGATGTCCCAAGGTCAGTGCTCAGATCTCTACCAGGGCCCTTGGCATGTCAGGAGCTCCTTTTCAAATGATACATAGTTCTTTGCTTCTGGATGGCCTGGCCTTGCTCCAGAACCCTGAGGATCTGCATTGCCCTGCTCCTTTTTGGGCTTGCCAGTATTTATCTATTTATTTATTTATTTTTAAGTGTTTTAAATGTTTTATTTATTTTTGAGACAGAGAGAGACCAAGCATGAGCAGGGGAGGGGCAGAGAGAGAGAATCCGAAGCAGGCTCCAGGCTCCGAGCTGTCCGCCCAGAGCCCGACACGGGGCTTGAACTCACGAACCGCGAGATCATGACCTGAGCTGAAGTGGGACGCTTAACCGACTCAGCCACCCAGGTGCCCCTGTCAGCATTTTTTTAAGCCACAGATACCTTTTGGGGCACCGGGCTGGCTCAGTCGGAAGAGCATGCAACTCTTGAGTTCAAGCCCCACGTTGGGTGTAGAGATTACTGAAAAAAATAAATACATAAACATAACCCCCACCCCCCCAGATACCTCAAGTATTATGGAACTTCTGGATCATATGACCAAAGTGGCAGGTTTGCATTTAGTACACCTTGAACTTGCTACAGAGCCCTTTCTTGCTCTGGGCCTTGTTCCAAACAAGTTGCCTTCTACGCCGCTCACTAAATGGACCGGTGCAGTGTTCCCAAGCATTGGAACGTGCTGCTTCCAGACACGAAGAGGTCCACTTTTATATTCTTTCTTAGAGGTAGGAGATTCAAAGTTCAAAATCACTTTGGAGCAAATGCCTCAGCCTTCCACAGACCCTAGATCTCTAAAAACTTCACTCATGTGGCTTATCCCTGCCTGAATCTTTGTGGGGTTTATCTCTGACTCTCTAGAGTGCATATGTCCTAGAGCATCCAGGGTACTTTTGCTTTTTTACTCATCAGATCGGATTAACATGATAACATCAATCTGAGGGATCATTATGGTGTTCTATGAAATATCCAGATGGCTTAAGTACCTTTGTGCTTTATTATGAGAGAGAACAGGAGAAATTACATAGCCCTGGGGTAAGATTGTGAATATATATTGGTGTCTGTTCCATGCAATTGGAAACTGTTTTTGATTTTTCTTCCTGGTGGGTATGAAAGAGTATATTTTCCCAAATCTGTAGCCACCTGCCACTTGCCAGAGGCTGTGTTAATCTGCTCTAGTAAAGATACCACATCCAGCTCAGTAAATGTAATTGGGAGTATTATTATTATTATTATTATTATTATTATTATTATTATTTTGAGAGAGAGGGAGAGAGAGAATCCTAAGCAGGCTCCACACTCAGCCCAGCACTGAGCCCTACACGGGGCTTGATCTCACAACCCTGAGGTCATGACCTGAGCCGAAATCAAGAGTTGGACACTCAACCACCTGAGCCCGCCAGGCGCTCCATTACTGGGACTGTTACTGGGCAGATGCCAGACTGATAAAATGGGGATGTGATGGGGACCGTGACTCTTGCATCATTGTATGTTTTGAGGGTGACACTAATTTTTGCCATTCCTGCCACCCGTGCCCAGGGATGTGATACTGGTTTTTATTTACTCTCTTGGTCATTGGGGGACTTTTTGTGAGGGGAAAGGTTTCGGGGGCTTCCACAGGACCTTTCCTATTATGATAGCTCTTACTCTGTAGATCAATGAGCTGATATATAAGGATTCTGGTAACTGCTCATATTCATCCATTATTCATCTGGGAGCCACGTAAATGACTACTGGACCTACTGTGAGACCTGAGCCAATACTCCTTATTCTCCTTATTATTACCTGACCACTGTAAACCCTCTCTCTACCCACTTTGGGCTCAGTATCAGTGTCTCCTTCACTTCCTGGTTCCAGGAGACCTCAAAAGTTCTGTGTATATTCCCCTTTCCCTGGCTATCTGAGTAAACGGTCACAGATGCTTTTGGAGAAGGACGGGGAAATCGCTACCGATGTATTTGTCATGTCGTACCGTGCTTCGTCATGGGAACCTGGCCTCTCCTTTACTTTATGGGTTCTGGGGTCTGCAAACTGGCTTAGTTCCGGAATGGGGGTGTGACTTCCCATTGGGGCAGTTGACTTCTGTTTTAGTCTGTTTGGGCGTCTGGAACAAAACACGAGAGACCGGGTGGCTTATAAACTAAACATTTATTTCTCATGGTTCTGGAGGCTGGGAAATCCAAGATCAAGGTGATGGCAGATTCATTGTCTGTTGTGAATCTGCTTCCTGGTTCACAGGCAGCCATCTTTTCACTCTAACTTCATATGACAGAAGGGGCGAAGGAGCTCTCTGGGCTTCTTTTATAAGGCCCCCCCCCTCCAAATACCCTCACATTGGGGATTAGGTTTCAACATACGGATTTTGAGGGGGACACAAACATTCAACTATAGCCACCTCAGATATCTGCTTATCTAATTTTTATTAAATAAATACATTTATATATATTTATACATGTATAAAGCAATACCCTTGTTGGCTGTTCTTATATCTTGCCCCTAGGACACAATGTTTTATGAGTCATCTCATTAGATACCTGTGGGTCAGGCCTACAGTCCTGGCTCACATCCCTCCCTCCCTCCCTTCCTTCCTTCCTTCTTCCCTGACTCCCTCCCTTCCTTCCTTCCTCCCTCCCTCCCTCCATTCCTTCCTTCCTTCTTCCCTGCCTCCCTCCCTTCCTTCCTTCCTGCCTCCCTTCTTCCCTCCCTCCCTCCCTCCCTCCCTTCTTTCTTTCCTTCCTCCTTCCCTTCCTTCCTCTTTCTGTTCCAGTAGCAGGTGGATCCGAAATCTTGTTTGCTTTTGCTTATGGGGGAGTCTGGGATTTATAACAAAGAATTCCTCAAGGGTTTTGAGACTCCCTACTGTTTTTTCTCATCATTGACAGGAAAACTTAGAGAAATTTGTGCCACTAGGAGGGATCAACGATTTTCAAAATGTAGATGGTTTGCTGGCAGCCTTAGAAGCCAAAGAACAATGGAAAACTGGTTGATGCATTGGCTTGGTTCTCCTTCTTTGCTTTACAAGGGCATAAGGCCTCACTAGACAAGTCTCAGTATTGCTTATCTGAGGTGGAATATTTAAGGCGTCTGTTGTCAGCCGTAAGCCACAGAGTGTGACAGTCTAGGAGGCCACCCATTTTGTAGCTCAAACAGCCTCCTAAAAGAAAAAAAACTCAGACAGTTTTGAGACCAGCACAATACCGTAGACAGTGGATTCCAGGCTTGGCAGAGTGTGTAAAACCTCGGATGAAACAATTGCATGATAATCCACCAGACCTTCTCGTGTGGTGCCTAGAATCTGAAGAGACTTCTGGGCAACTGAAGCTGCCAGCTCTCTCCCAGCTTTGAGGCGTCCAAATTTTGAAAACTCTGACCTGATTTATATGATGTTCTTGTTCCAAATGCAGATGTAATAGTATTTACCAATGGGTAAGGTGCTGTGGCTAAAAGCGGCCCGCTTAAGGCCTCCTCTGCTGCGATGACTTAACATACGGCCCCGGAAACTCATGTTTGGTCTGGAATTAAACCTGCGCAAGGCCGACAAGCTAATACCAGTTAGTTACACTACAGCTGCCATTTTTAGTTCTGGACTTAGAATCGACCTATAAAATCTACTAATACCAGATCTGTCTTTGGTGTCGGTCGTGCAACAGCGCGACTGAAAAAAACAATAGAGCATTTTACTTTGTTGAGCGAAAGCATATCTCACGGAAAACAATATCTCGTGGATAACTTCCTACAGTAAGAAACTTGTGTTGACTAAAAAAAAATGGGCAAAATAAATCATGTACTTCACCAAGGGAAAGGGGCAAACGGATTGAGAAAGAAGCTAAATTTGACTGGGCTATGGGAATTACCTGACAACACTTCTTTTAAAAATAATTTTGTTAAGGGGCGCCTGGGTGGCTCGGTCGGTTGATCGTCCGACGTCGGCTCAGGTCATGATCTCACGGCTCGTGAGTTCGAGCCCCACATCGGGCTCTGTGCTGACAGCTCGGGGCCTGGAGCCTGCTTCGGATTCTGTGTCTCCCTCTCTGTCTGCCCCTAACCCACTCGCATTCTGTCTCTGTCTCTCTCAAAAATAAATACATATTAAAAAGAAAAAGTAAAATAATTTTGTTAAATTTAATGTTTATTTATTTTGAGAGAGAGAGAGAGAGAGGGAGAGAGAGAGTGCAAGCAGGGGAGGGGCACAGAGAGCGGGAGACACAGAATCCGAAGCAGGCTCCAGGCTCCCAGCTGTCAGCACAGAGCCTGACGTGGGGCTCAAACTCAAGAGCTGTGAGATCATGACCTGAATCGAAACCAAGAGTCAGACACTTAACCGACTGAGCCACCCAGGCAGCCCTATCAGCAGAATTCTTTCCAGGCCACTCCCAAGCTAAGCCCAGAAAGATCTCCCTAACCAGATTTTACCAGGAGCCTGGTGGCAGTTGGATTTCATGGAACTAATGCTTGCAGAAGGTAAGAGATTTTGTCTCATTATGGTATGTATGGCCTTTAGGTGGCCTGAATTTTTTCCCACTTGAAAAGCTGATGTTGCAGACAGTGGGAAAGGCTCTTTTAATGCACGTAACTCCCACTTTGGGGATCCTGCAGCGTATTGAGTGGGACAGAGGACGTCATTTTATTTCCCTTGTTGTCCAGGAATTATGTTTGCTGACGTTTGCAGGTTCCTGTAAGCCTCAGTCCTCTGGATATGCACATCAAATGCATCAAACTCCTTGGCCAAGCTTCAGCAATCTACCAGGTTAAAATGACCTAGAGCCTTATTAAAAATTAAAGTGGCCCCTGGAAGCAAGCAGGGGCTCTCCCTTTGAACTTAGTTTTTTGGCGGGTCTGTGCATGGTCTTTTTCTTTTTTTTTTTATTTAATTTAATTTTTAAGTTTATTTATTTGTTTTGAGAGAGTGGGGGACAGAGACAGAGAGGGAATCCCAAGCAGGCTCCGCACTGTCAGCGCAGAGCCCGACGTGGAGCTCGCACTTCGAACTATGGGATTGTGACCTGAGCCGAAATCAAGAGTCAGACGCCGAAGCCACCCAGGCACCCCTAAGGTTTTATTTTTAAGTAATCTGTACACCCAGCGTGGGGCCTGAACCCTCGACCCCGAGCTCAAGAGTTGCATGCTCCTCTGACTGAGCCAGCCAGGCACCCCTGAAAGGGACACTTTCAAATGCTGCTGATCACCCATATAACATTTACTGGGGCGCCTGGGTGGCTTAGTTGGTTAAGCGTCTGACTTCGGCTCAGGTCATGATCTCACGGTCTGTGGGTTCGAGCCCCGCATCAGGTTCTGTGCTCACAGCTCAGAGCCTGGAGCCTGCTTCGGATTCTGTGTCTCTGTCTCTCTCTCTCTCTCTCTCAAAAAATAAATAAACGTTAAAAAAAATTTTTTTAAAAATCACATTTACTAAGAAGACGAGCGTTGTTACACTGCCTTTTCCTTCTGCGCTCTTGGTATGGACATGATCTGGGTTTATAAATCCAGCAATCTGATTATTGGCACAGTACAAACGGGGCCGTGTTTCTTAGTAATTCTTGATCATAGCAAAGTAGACGTGGCTGGTATGCGTCTACATACATACTCAAGCTCTAAATCTAACACAGGAATGTTTCGTTAACTGGTTTGATTGGAAGGTCGATGCAGAAAAGGCAAACATTGAATTAACAGACCAACAGAAAGCTGGCATCTACAGATACAAACTGCAGAAGTCAGATCTGATATCTGTAGATAATGCCCGAGGGTGCAATTGCCGGGTTGTATGGCAATAACCTGTTTAGTTCATTGAAAAACGGCAAACTACTTTCTGGAGCGGTTATAACACTTTTACCTTCCCGCCGGCAACGTATGAGTTAGGGTCTAGTTTCTCTGCATCCTCGGCAGCATTTGGTGTTGTCAATGTTTTTTATTCTAGCTCTTCTGATATGTGTGCAGTGATCTCTGACTGTGGTTTTAATTTTCATTGCCCAATGATACTGATCATCTTTCCATGCGTTTATTTATCATCTATGTATTCTATTTCATGGAGTATCTGTGTGTGTCTTTTGCCCATTTTCTAGTGGATTCTTTTTAACTGTTGAGTGTTGGGAGAGATTGGTTTTTTTTATTTTTAAATATCTATATATTTTTGAGGCAGACAGCGAGCAGGGGAGGGGCAGAGAGAGAGGGAGAGAGAGAGAATCGCGAGCAGGCTCTGGGCTGCCAGTGCAGAGACAGCACGGAGCCTGCCGTGGGGCTCGCACCCATGAACTGTGAGATCATGACGTGAGCCGAAATTTAAAACCTATATACCAAAAGGTCAATATTCTGACTATCTAAAGAGCCCTCGTAACAACAATGAACCGTATTGGGTCTCATTTGTCGCATGCTGTAGAAGGATAATTAAAAGACTTCGGGCACCGGGTGGCTCAGTCGGTTGAGCATCCGTCCTCAGCTCTGATCACGATCTCGCGGTTCGTGAGTTCGAGCCCCACGTCGGGGTCTGTGCTCAGCACAGACCCGGCTTTGGATCTTCTGTTCCCCTCCTTCTGTCCCTCCCCGACTTACGCTCTCTCAAAAATAAATACATATCGTAAAAAAAGTAGACTAAGGCAATGTCTGCTTCTACCCATAAAAGATTATGTGGTATGGACTTTTTCCCCTAACATAAACAACTAGTAAACTGGACAAAGTATACGAATGAGCTCTTTCCAAATACTGAGACAACAAGCAGTGCAGAACGTTGGTCCCCAAGAGAAGGGAAACAAAGGATGAAGACCCCGAGGGTCACTCAGATTGTTTTGCCTCAAAATGAATTCAGTACTACGACCCCAAAGAAGGGCAGATTGATTGGATGCTGCTTTGGGGAAAAAAAAATCTCGAAAAGACATTTTTAGGGACACGTGGAGAAATCTTAATATGGACTGAAAATTAGAAGGCATTCGTGAACTACTGTTAATTTTCTTAGTTGTGATAATAGATCTTTGGTTACATTGAAAATGCCCTTAATTTTAGGAGAGGCGTGCTGAAGTGATATGATGCCTTCGGTGTATTTGCACATAGTTTATTTTTAAAAATATAGCCACTGCACCTATGGAGGCAAGTGAAATATGGCAGAATGTTGCTAATTATTAAATTTGGATGCTGGGTACAAAGGAGGTCGTCATACTATTCTTTCAATTTTTCAGTATGTTATAAATTTTTCCTAGCAAATGGTGTGTGTGTGTGTGTGTGTGTGTGTATCGTTTTAATTTCCCCTTCTTTCTTCCTGGTGGCTGAAATGCAGACATGGTTGGAGTTCAAGCAGCCTATTTTTTTTTTTTTAACTCACAATTGCCTTTAAAAAAATAATAGCTTTGGGGCACCTGGGCGGCTCAGTTGGTTAAGCGTCCGATTTTTGGTTTCGGCTCAGGTCATGATCTCACGGTTTGTGAGACTGAGTCCTGAGTTGCTGTGAGCACAGAGGCTGCTTGGGATTCTTTCTCTCTCCCTCTCTCTCTCTGCCCCTCCCCTGCTCGCTCGTGTGTGTTCTCTCTTTCAAAATAAATAAGTAGACTTAAAAAAATAAAAAATAATGCTTTGGGGCCGCCTGGGTGGCTCAGTCGGTTGAGCATCTCACTCTTGATTTTGGCTCAGGTCATGATCTCACCGTTCATGAGTTCGAGCCCCACATCAGGCTCCACGCTGACAGCTTGGGATTCTCATTCTCTCTCTCTCTCTCTCTCTCTCTCTCTCTCTCTCTCTGCCCCTCCCCTGCTCGTGCTCTTTCTCTCTCTCAAAATGAATAAATAAACATTAAAGAATTTTAAAAAATAACAGCTTTATTGAGACATAATTCAGAAAGTATATAACTCACTTATTCTAAGCATACAGTTTAATGGCTTCCAGCATATTCAGAGTTGTGCAACCATCACCAAATCAAGTTTACAACATTAACATTTTCTTCACCTCTTCCCCAAAGAAACCCTCATATCCCTTAGCAGTCACTCCCAATTTCCCCTCCGCCCCCCACCCCAGTCCCGGGCAACTGCTGTCCTACTTTCTGTCCATTCGGACTTGCCTCTACTGACCATTCCGTATAAGTGGAATCACACAATGTGTGACCTTTTGTGTCTGACTCCTGGCAGTTAGTACAGTGTTCTCAGAGAGGAGTTGCTGGGTTATATTGTGACTGTGTCAACATTGTGAGGCACTGCAAAACTGTTTACCACAGCAGCTCAGCTATTTGACATTCCCACCGACAATGTATGAGGGTTCTAATTTCTCCACATCCTTACCAACACGAGTTATTGTCTGTCGATTCAGGTTTTTAAATTTTATTGTTCAGTTTTTTGAGTTTATTTATTCATTTCAAGAAAAAGAGAGAGAGCACAAGCAAGGGAGGGGCAGAGAGAGGGGGAGAGAGAGAACCCCAAGCAGGCTCCACACTGTCAGCACGGAGCCCGACGTGGGGCTTGATCTCATGAACCACGGGGTCATGACCTGAGCTGAAATCAAGAGTTGGACACTCAACCAACTGAGCCACTCAGGCACGCCTATCATTTCAGGTTTTTTGTTTGTTTTTTTTAATTAAAAAAAAAATTTTTTTTTAAACTTCACGTGTTTGGGGTTCCTTTTAAAACATTGTTTACGGTTATTCATTTATCATTGAGAGAGAGGGAGCATGAGTGGGGGAGGGGCAGAGAGAGAGAGACAGAGAGAATCAGAAGCAGGCTCCGTGCACTGCCAGCGTGGAGCCGGACGCGGGGCTGGATCCCATGAACCTCGAGATCGTGACCTGAGCTGAAATCAAGAGTCCGCAGCTTAACTGAACCACTCAGGTGCCCCCCAAATTTTTCTTTTTAGTAATCTTTATACCCAGCGTGGGTCTCGAACTTATGACCTCGAGATCAAGAGTCACATGCTCTTCTGACTGAGCCAGCCAGGTGCCCCACGATCTGTCTTTTTGATTATGGCTATCCTAATGGGTATGAAGTTCAATGTCATTGGGGGGTTTTAAAAATTAATTAATTAATTTATTTATGTATTTGTTTTTGAGAGAGAGAGGTCATGAGTGAGCGAGGGACAGAGAGAGAGGGAGTGAGAGAGAATCCTACCCAGGCACCAAGCTGTCAGCGAGGAGCCTGAAGCTGGGCTTGAGCTCACCCGAGGTGGGGCTGGAACTCAGGAACCGTGAGATCATGACCCGAGCCGAAACCAAGAGTCCGATGCTGAACCGACTGAGCCACCCAGGTGCCCCTCACTGCAGTTTTGATTTGCATTTCGCTGAATGCTAATGATTTTGAGCATCTTTTCTTTTTTTTTTTTAATTTTTTTTTTACATTTATTTATTTTTGAGACAGAGAGGGACAGAGCATGTATGGGGGAGGGTCAGAGAGAGAGGGAGACACAGAATCTGAAACAGGCTCCAGGCTCTGAGCTGTCAGCACAGAGCCTGATGCGGGGCTCGAACTCAAGGACCGTGAGATCATGACCTGAGCCGAAGTCGGTCGCCCAACCGACTGAGCCACCCAGGCGCCCCTTGAGCATCTTTTCTTGAGCTTATTAGCTGTTCGTGTATCTCTTTTGGAGAAACGTTTATTCAGATAATTTGCCTATTTTTAGTTATTTGTCTTTTTATTATTGAGTTATAAGTGTTCTTTATATATTCTGCATACAAGTCCCTAATGAGATATATGACTGCAAACGTTTTCTCTCATTCTGGAGTTGTCTTTTCACTTTCTTGATGGTGTCCTTTGAAGCGCGACATTTTCAATTTTGATGAAGACCAACTTATCTTTTCTTTTGTTGCTTGTGGCCTTGGTCTGATATCTAAGAAATCATTGCCCAGTCCACGTTCACATAAACAGTCGTTTTGAACGATGAGGTGGGAAGTTAAGGACGGTGAGGTAGTGAGAGAGCAGAGTCTTGGGTCTCTCGTGACTATGAAGCTGCATGCTGGCCTTGGGCTGCCCAATTCTGGATTTATTTCACCCGAGACTGAGATAAAGTATCTTATTTTTAAAAATCAAGAACTTCTGTTTCCTAAAATACACCACATCTTACACCACGAAGAAAGACAAGAGTACAGGAAGATATACACGGGGGCGCCTGGGTGGCTCAGTCGGTTGAGCGTCCGACTTCAGCTCAGGTCATGATCTCACGGTTCGTGGGTTCGAACCCCATGTCAGGCTCTGCGCTGATAGAACGGGGCCTCCTTGGGATTCCGTCTCCCTCTCTCTCTCTCTGCCCCTTCCCCACTATCTCTCTTTCTCTCTCAAAATAAATAAATAAACTTCAAAAAAAGAAGATGGGCCGCCTGGGCGGCTCAGTCAGTTAAGCATCCAATTCGGCTCAGGTCATGATCTCCCGGTTTGTGAGTATGAGCCCCACATCGGGGTCTCTGCTGTCAGCACGGAGCCTGCTTCCGATTCTCTGTCCCCCTCTCTGTCTGCCCCTCCCCCACTCATTCTCCCTCTCTCTCCCTCTCTCTCTCAAAAATAAATAAATAAACTTAAAAAAGAAGAAGCTATGTACAAACACATATAACTAGCATTGGTTTAGTATCCATTATGTATAACAAACTTTTACAAGACAGTAATAACAGACAACCCAGTAGAAAAGTGGATAATGGCAATGAGCAAGTATTTGACAGAAGAGGAAATATTATCAATCAACATATGATAAGATGCTTTCACCTTATTAGTAATCATAGAAAAGTAAATTTCACAGCCACGAACATAAAAAAATGTCGGAAATATCAAGTATTAGCTGTGATGTGGAGCAATGGGAAATCAGACCCTGATTATTGAAATGGTATAATCATTTTGGAAAACAGTGCTTTGAAGATTCCTACAAGGTTAGGGGCTAGTTGTAGTGGGAGAAACCAAACAAGCAGCTGGAAAGACGGTAGGTTGTGGTTAGAGACAGGTGATGTTTGAATTCACGATTTAGGAAGGGGAGAAATCTGTGATGACAAAGTACAAGCGGTTGGCTAACACGGAAGAGTGTTCATTGAAGATGAAGAGGCGTGTCAGTCTGGGTCCAATCAGGACAGAGAAACCACAGCAAGATTTGAACAGGACTGTGAACAGTAATAGGGGATTGGAGTAATGAGGGATTGGCTAGTAAGAAGTAAAGGGAACTCTAAAAAAATACGCAGCTGAAATCCAGGCCTTGTTATAGAAGCTGCCATGGGGCTGAGTCGATGGAACTTGCTGGACATCTGCCCTCTAGAACTTGCTGAAAATGTGCCCTTTATGGTGCTTGTTTCCTATTCATGGGGGAGGTGTCTCACCAAAGGCACCTTGCTTTAGAAACCGCCCCCCCCAATTGGCTGCCAGGAGAACCTGCTCCCCACTGTGCACTGGAGGGAGCCAGTGTCATAGAAGGGGAGCACTCGGATGCAGAGGGGGAGCACTCGGAAAGCTGGAAACCCGGCAAGAGCCTGTGGAGCGAGCACACAGGAAACAGGAAGTAAAACCCCTTCTTCTGCAATGTCTCTCTATCACCGGCTACCGCTACCGATAAAACTTCCTCTCGTGCCAGCTGGCAAAGTAAAAATGATGTAAAGGCCCAGGTCCGTTTTCACAGAAGGGCTGGAGGTAACCCATCAATCGCAAGTAGGGAAAGTCAAGGAACCGGGTGGTCGTGACCCAGGTGTTGGCGGAAATTGGGGTAGAGTGGAAGGTTATAAACCCACTTGTGTCTCCAAGTGTGACCTTGGTGTACCTGTGTCAGAATCAAGTGGGTGTTTAGTAATTTAGATTCCGGTGCCTTAGAACAGATCTTCTGAAGCAGGGTACTGGGGACTACGGCTCCCAACTCTGTTTTTGAAGTGCCCAGGTAGATCCAAAAATTTAAACATCAATTATGAACGTTTCAAACATGTAAAAGTAAACAGTATAACTAGTACCCAGCAGATGTTAACACTGACCTTACTTCCTGCAGATCTTTTTTTTATTAAAAAAAATTTTTTTTTAACGTTTATTCATTTTTGAGAGAGCACAAGTGGGGGAGAGGCAGAGAGAGAGAGAGAGGGAGACACAGAATCCGAAGCAGGCTCCGGGCTCTGAGATGTCAGCACAGAGCCCAATGCGGGGCTCGAACTCACGGACCGTGAGATCATGACCCAAGCCGATACCAAGGGTCAGACACTTAACCGACTGAGCCACCCAGGCACCCCGTCACTTAAAACTTTTGACTGACTGTACGTATTTTGTTTCTAAGTATAATTACATCAGATCAAACATTTGGAGGTCAAATCCTTCTTTTAAAACTATTATTAGACAAAACAACATGAATGAATCTGAAAATGATACTGCTGAGTGAAAGAAG
The DNA here is from genome assembly GCF_027475565.1 of Acinonyx jubatus. Taxonomy (NCBI): domain Eukaryota; kingdom Metazoa; phylum Chordata; class Mammalia; order Carnivora; family Felidae; genus Acinonyx; species Acinonyx jubatus. The sequence goes on along the minus strand of NC_069389.1, from coordinate 109,653,459 downwards.
CCAGGTAAAAGGAAGTACCACAGGGGTGCCTGGGTGGGTCAGCCGGTTGAGCGTCCAACTTCCGATTTCAGCCCAGGTCATGATCTAGTGGTTGTGGGATCAAGCCCCACATCAGGCTCTGTGTGCTGACAGCGTGGAGCCTGCTTGGGATTCTCTCTCTCCCTCTCTCTCTGCCCCTCCCTCACTCACACACTCTCTCTCACAAAATAAATAAATAAATATACTTAACAACAAAAAAAGGAAGTACCATACTGTATGCTTCCATTTATATGTGATTCCAGAAAATGCAAACTAATGTACAGGGACTGAAAGCAGATGGGAAGGGAAGGGGGGGGAAGAGGGGATTGAAAGGGCACAAGGACACATCTGGGGGTGATGGAAAGTTTTATCTGGATTGTGTGAGTGTGTATGTGTGTGGTTCTATCACAGGTATATACATATGTCAAAATTCATTATATCGTACATACATCTTAAATATGTGCGATTTATTACGTGTCAATTATATCTCAAAAGTAAAAATCATTGGCCAGGAAAAAAAACATGTTTGTCTTAAGACATATGTGCGCATTCATTCATTCATTCATTCATTCATTTTGGAACATCTACTGTGCCCCTGGTGCTGCTGAGAACGGTGTTAAACCAGACGGACAAGACCTCTCTCTGCTCTAGGGAGGTTGCGTTCTGGTGGGGGAGACGTATCAAAAAGTAATAATAGTAAAGCGTGGTTAAGTGTTAGGACAGGGCAAGAAGGGGAAGTTTTGAAGCTCATCTAAGCTGGTTATTTGGTGGTAGATGTCTAAAGCTGTGCTGAGAAGGATTCGGAAGCTTAGGAAGATCCTCTGTGTGAGGAGGGGTGGTGACTGATGGGGAGTACCGTGCATTGGCTAGTTTAAGGCTGTGCTAGATGGGGGGTGGGGGCGAGGGGAAGGTGGGTGATGGGCATGGAGGAGGGCACCCGTTGGGATGAGCACTGGGTGTTGTCTGGAAACCAATGTGATGATAAATTATGTTTAATATAAAAAAAAAAAAAAGACTATGCTCTTCACACTGGCCTTATCGTAAGTTTCCCAATTCTATGACTATTTCAACTGGGTGGTGACAATGTTTGAGGGTAACAAGGTCTGTTATAGACCAGTTTTTTTTTTCTCTTCTCAGAGCAGGATTTTTAACGCAAAGTGTTTCTTGTTGGGGGAAGCGTGCACTTTCCAGACTGTAGTATAGACAGAGGACAAGGGCTCTTTTGTTCTCCAAAGTTCTGTTTTCAAGTGTTTTGGACCCACTTATGGGACTGTGTCTGAGCCTTTGCTAAGGGTACTGCAGCTGGATTGTGTAGTGGAACCAGGTCCAGAAAAGGAATTGCTAAAGAATGCAAGTAAACAGGATGTCAGATGTTATCCTTAGCCTATTTCCCTAAACATAGCTTTTTTGGCTGCAAAGTAAAATGCCATTCTTCTAGCTTCTGCGTATACACCGTGATGGCTGACAGCAGGCACAATCTTCATTCACTTGGCACGTTTTCTCAGCCTACCTTCCCCACGAGGCTCAGATCTGTCTGACCTAAGAGCCAGTTGGCATCTTCCTCCTGACAGAGGCCAGATTTTCACTGGGGCTAGACTATTTATTGACAGTGTTCTCCCAGACTGGCCCTTGGGTGTCTCATCTCCAAGGTCCTTTCTGTTTTCCGAGAGCACTTGCTTCCTACTCTCTCCTTCACTTCCTTCCCTTACAGCTTCTTGCACTGTGGGGTTTTTTTTGGGGGGGGGGAGGGGCGGTGTTTGCGTGTGTTTCTTCTTTTTAATCCTAGTGAATTTGTTTTGCAGGTTTTGAAGAAGAAGCCCAGCGTTCTCCAGGATTTTTATGCATTCGATTTCTACATCTTTTACGTGTGATCTCTGTGGCTTTAAGATCCCATAAGTTGAGTGGGCTCCCCCGTTATCTAAGAAAAGTTGTTTAAATGCTTTGCTCTGCAAGCACCAGCAGAGAACTCATAAAAACGGAAGACAGTAGCAGATGCAATCGCGGATGTGGCTTTAGTCTTTGCAGCTGCCCCAGAGAGCTGTTCAGAGCAGACAGTCCTCAGCAATGAATCCAGAAGAGCGAATCGTGACATGGCTTATATCCTTGGGGGTTTTAGATTCCCCCAAAAAGACCATCTGTGATCCGGAGGAGTTCTTGAAGTCTTCGCTGAAAAATGGGGTAGTGCTGTGCAAACTGATCAACAGACTTAGGCCTGGCTCTCTAGAAAAGGTAAGAGAAAGGCTCTTTGGCATTGCTTACCGCCAGAGAGCGGTAATAATGTAACTCTGGAGGTGTTCTATTGCCAGGGACTCTCCTACTTTTCATCGCTAAGAGTTTGGCATTCTGTCTTGTTGTTTTTCTACTTTGAAAAACTCTGAAAGTGAAATATTCTCCTTTAACGATTGGCCCCCAAATATAATACAACTGATACACCTTTGGTGCCAGGGGACAAGGAAGAAATACTGCTATCATTTGCTCTGTCATAGAGATCCATGTGGTACCTCCCTGTGTATCAAAGGTATCTGTTGAACTTGGGGTCTATGTGAGTCTGTGTAATCATGGCATGATTTAGAGCAGATACTAATGGTGTTTATTGACAGTCTGACTAAAATCCATGGCGATTTTCTTCTCAAAGAAAGAAAATATCCATTGGAACAGAGGCTATTTAGCAACCAGGAGAAATAACCCAAAATGTCAGGAAAGCTTTGGTAAAACAATAGAAACCAAATATAGGTTTTGAATGCAACGTGCGTTCAAAGCGAAACTAACTTTACTCTCTTCTAGACTCCAAAAGTGTTAATGTTGGGAACCCATGATCACGAGGATGGCTAATTTCTAAAGTAGGCACTTTACGTGAGTTTAGAGGTCAAGTCCTCCTGTCACTTTCTTTAGGTTGGCAGGGAACATGACCGTGAGCGTAACGTGACTTCTTTTGCCTCCTTGAACCAGTTTGCATTTTTAGTGAGCCAACTGATTGACTCAGAAGTTTTCTGAAACTTGAAAACCACTGCTGACATGGTGGTGAAACACACAGAACTATGACCAAATGTTGCAAACGGCCAAGGGGAAAGTATAATTTTAGATTAAATGCAAGAACCAAGCTCAAAAAACAGCCTGGATCTAATTCGCTATCGCCACACTTTGGCAGAAGGCGAAGAAAAAGTTTGCACGCAGAGATAGATGGTTTGGGACTAGAGGTTTAGTGACATTTGAAACGGGACCGACCGTTTAGACTTTTACATCACTTCCTCCGGTGGTTATTTCTCTTCCTGGATTGACAGCGGTGTTGCCCCTGCCTTAAAAGGCCTACCTCTCGGATTATCAGCAAATGAGGAATGTGGCATGCTTGGCATGGGATGACAGCATCCAAGTGACATTTGACTGTGTTTCTCTAGTTCTGTTTGGAGCCGCAAACCGAAGCCGACTGCCTCAACAACATCAGTGACTTCCTGAACGGATGTGCAACCCTTCAGGTGGAGGTAAGCCCGCCCAGGCCCTGCTAAGGAAGATGCTGTTGTACTAAAAGCGCTTGGTTGATTTTGACTCTTGAACAGAGGTAGCGCTTTAGGGAAACCGTGGTTAAGATTGGTGGTCTGCAGTGGTGGCTCGTCAGTCTGTCTTTTCCAGAAACCAGTTCTGAAGCAAAAGAAAACAAAATCTACAACTCACAATGTGATATATATATATATATATATATATATATATATATATATATATATATATATATATATATATTTTAAATAGGGTGTTTTTTTTTCAAGTTTATTTATTTATTCTGAGAGAGAGGAGGGGAGGGGCAGAGAGAGGGACAGGGAATCCCAAGCAGGCTCTGTGCTGACAGCGCGGGGCTCGAACTCACGAGCCGAGCGCGAGATCATGCCTGGAGCCGAAATCAAGAGTAGGACGCTCAGCCGACTGAGCCACCCTGGCACCCCGGAATATGAATATCTTTTACTACAGCATCCAAGCCTTGACCATAATCCCCCTGAGCTGGGAAGAGAGGAAAGTATATTGTCACTTTTTCCCATTAACACTTTAAGGGCATTTAAAAAAAATGTTTATTTATTTTGAGAGAGGGAGAAAGAGTGTGAGTGGGGGAGGGACAGAGAGAAAGGGAGAGAGAGAATCCCAAAGCAGGCTTCCTGCTCAGCACAGAGCCCAGCTCGGGGCTTGATCCCATGAACCGTGAGATCATGACCTGAGACGAAATCAAAAGTCGGACCCTTAAACTGACCGAGCCCCCCGGGCGCCCCTCCCATTAACCCTTTAGAACAGAAGCCTTGGAAAGCTGAGAAAACGTGGGCCTGTGGTAGAAATTGTATATGAACTTACATCGCATTATGTTATGTTATATGGATCCTTACAGTACATATGGGGGCGTTGCTGGAAAGGAGGTGATACTTTGCCTGAGTGTTGAATTACTTAACTTTGCTGTTCCTCAACGTGTGTGTGTGTGTGTGTGTGTGTGCGTGCGCGTGTGTGTATCACTTCTTTATGTGCAGAAGCAAAAACCAGGGAAACAACGTCAGTATCTAGCAATAGGGGAGTAGTCAAATAAATAAAGTATAGTACATTCAAATGATGCTGAAGTCTTATACATTCCTTTAAAAAAGATTGTAGTTTTGAAAATGGAAGTACAGTTGCCATATCATATTGTATTTGTTTCAGGCGTACAGCATGGTGATTTGCCAATTCTGTGTATTACATACACAGCGCTCATCATTATAAGTATAGCTACTGTTCGACACCATACAACGTTACTATCTCATTATTGACTATATTCCCCATGCTGTACTTTCCATCCTCGTGACTTACTTATTTTATAACTGGAAGTTTGTGCCTCTGGACTGCCTTCACCTATTTTACCCAGCCCCCCAGTTCCCTTCCTTCTGGCAACCACTGGTTTGTTCTCTGTATTTGTCGGTTTCTGCTTTGTTTTGTTTCTTAGATTCCACGTTATCACTGAAATAACATGATAATGGTCTTTCTTTGTCTTGACTTATTTCACTTAGCATAATGCCCTCTGGGTCCATCCGTGTTGTCACAAATGGCGAGATTTCGTTCTTTTTTTTTTTTTTAATAAAATGTTTATTTTTTTATTTTGAGAGAGAGAGAGAGAGAGCACGAGCAGGGGAGGGGCAGAGAGAGAGGGAGAGACTCCCAAGCAGCCGATGTGGGGCTTGAACTCACGAACCCTGAGATCATTACCTGAGCCAAAAATCAAGAGTCGAGCATTTAACTGACTGAGCCACTGAGCCACCCAGGCACCCCCATTCTTTTTTTAATGGTTTATATACACATCTGTGTCCATTCTTCTATCAGTGGACACTTGGGTGGCTTCCATATCTTAACTATTGTAAATAATGCTGCAATAAACATATGGGTGCATATCTTTTTGAATTTGTGCTTTTCCCCCCTTTGGGTATGTGCCTCGGTATTTTGATCTGTACAACCGACACAAGAATTACTACTTCATGGGGCTGTTTTAAGGATTAAATGAGATACTACATAATAATTTAGCACTAAGAGCTCCAACCTGAAAAAGATCTGTGAGATAATGTATGTACAGTCCTCAGCAGAGAACCAGGGACATAAGAAGTATAGACATGTATTAGCAGTGTTATTTGTGGAGAATTATTAGTAGTGGGTTGATCATGCCCTCCGATGCTGGATTGCTTGGGTCCAAATCTCAGTTCTCTTCTTACTAGTAGCTTTGTGGCTTTGGGCATGTTACTTGACTACGCCTTAGTCTCCCCACCTGTAAAATGGGAAGGATAGCAGCACACATCTCATAGGATCAGTGTAAGATGCCAATGAATTCATGTCCCCAGAAGAGTGCCTCGTACATAGTAACTATCCTCCAAGTGTTAGCTATCATTATTAGTAGTAATGCAAGTCGCTTTGCCCCAGATAAAACTTGGTTTGCTTCAGGATTTTTTCCTAAAGCTAGCCACAGCATCAGGCTACGCTTGTCTCAGAATATCGTGTTCCAGGTGTCCCTGTTGCCCAATTTTAGCTGCGTGTGTATGCACGGGCACGTGTGTGTGTATGCTTTTTGAGGTAAGTGGAGCCTGGGACGACTGTATGTATCTTATAGAATAATGTCTTCTACGGAACAGATCATGGTATTTTCTTTTTTATTTGACAAATAAAAACATGGTGATTTTTCTGATAAATAAAGCTTACTCCTGTAAGTAGCAATGCTTAAAATATTTTCACCCACTTCGGATACAAATCTTTCTTTTTTTTTTAAATGCTTATTTATTTTATTTTGAGAGACAGATCGGGGGTGGGGGGGGCAGACAGAGAGAGAAAGAATCCGAAGCAGGCTCCAGGCTCCGAGCGGTCGGCACAGAGCCCGACGCGGGGCTCGAACCCACGAACCGGGAGACCATGACCTGAGCTGAAGTCGGACGCTTAACCGACCGAGCCCCCCAGGCGCCCCAAGTTCGTGCCTTAAACCATATCGCTTTTCATTCCCCCACCTCCCCATCCCGTGGTAACTACCATCTTACTCCCAGTTTTTCGAGTTTGACTTTTTTAGATTCCACATGTAAGTGAGGTCACACACTACTTGTCTTTCTGTGACTTCTCTAACTTAGCGTAATGTGCCCAGGGGCCATCCGTGTTGTCACAGGTGGCAAGATACGCTCCTTTGTCGTGGCTGAATAATACTTGATTGTGTATACATACCACATCTTTTTTATCCGTCCATCCATCCATGGACATTTAAGTTGTTTCCATCTCTCGTCGCTTCAGCTACAGTATCTCTCAGGCCTACCTTACCTAGCAACAGTGCCTAGTATAGGACATACTTAATAGATTTTGATTAATGCCATAAAGCTGTTAACGTACAAAACGCAAGGAGAGTAGGGCTTGACCGTTGCCCAGAACACATTATTATTTATCGAAAGAGAGAGTGCCAGTTTGAAACGGTCAGCTGGGAAATGCAGAAAAATGAAGCCAGAGATACAGCAGAATGACAGCTCGAGTGCTGGCTGTGGGGCATGGTGGCCCCATTAAAGAGTTGCTGCCTTCTGAATCTCTAGGGGTCCAGCGGGCCTCTCCAAAGGACCTCCGTCTTTGTGTGCTCATATGGTGGTAGTGTCTGAGGGTGTCTAGAAGATCGCACAGCTAGTAAGTGGTCAGGGAGGTTTGCTGAGACATCTAAAATACAAAGCACTCGCTGAAGCACCTCCTAACTTTGATAGTATCTGTTTTTTCAAGTTTTGTTTATTTAAGGACTCTCCATCCCCAACGTGGGGCTTAAACTCATGACCCTGAGATCCAGGCTTGCAGGGTCTTCCAACTGAGCCAGCCAGGCACCCCGATGGTATCTTTTGAAACACACAAGTTTTTTAAGTTTGATGAAGTCAGGGGCGCCTGGATGGGCTCAGTCAGTTAAGTGTCTGACTCTTGATTTTTGCTCAGGTCATGACGTCATGGTTTTTGAGTTCAGGCCTGCACAGAACCTGCTTGGGATTCTCTCTCCCTCTCTCTCTGGCCCTCCCTCCCCGCCCCTCAAAATAAATAAATAAACATTAAAGAAAAGATTCTCTAAAAAATTCGATGAAGTCAAATTGATCTATTTTGTTGTTGTTGCTTGCATTTTGGGTGTCGTATCTAAAAAATCATTGCCTGATGCAAGGTCGTAAAGATTTACCCTTATGTTTTCTTCTAAGAGTGTTATAGTTTAAGCTCTTACCTTTAGGTCTTCGATTCGTTTTGAGTTACTTTTTGTATATGGTGTGAGGTAGGGGTCCAACCGTATTCTCTGAAACACTATTTGTTGAAAAGACCATTCCTTCCCCCACTCGATTAATGTAGCTGTGTAGTAAGTTTTCAAATCAGAAAGCATGAGCCTTCCAAATTTGTTCTCCATTTTCCAAATCATTTTGGCTATTCTGGATCCCTTGTGTGCCCATATGGATTTTAGGATCAGCCTGTCCATTTGTGAAAAACAAAATAAAACATAACAAAAAAAACCCAAAAAAAACCCAACAACCCAGCTGGCATTTTGATAGGGATTGTGTACAATCTGTAGATGGCTTTGGGAGTATTGCCACATTAACAATATTAAGTCTTGCGATCCATGGACACAGGATGTCTTTCCACTTATTTGGGCCTTTTAACATGTCACTCAACATTGTTCTGTAGTTTCTAGTGTGCACGTGTTGTACCTCCGTGGTCCAATCTATTCCAAAGTATTCGATTCCTTTCGATGCTGTTGTAAATGGAATTGTTTTCTTAATTTCATAGTTGGATTGCTCACTGCAAGCGTGTAGAAATGCAATTGGCTTTTGCATATCGATCTTGTATCCTTCAACTTTGTGTAACTTATTTATTAGTTTGAATAGTTTTTTGGATTCCTTGTGGTTTTCCTGTACAAGATTATGTCATCTGTGCACACAGATAGTTTTACTTCCTCCTTTACCAATCTGGATGCCTTTTACTTCATTTTCTTGCCTAATTTGCCTGGTTAGAACCTTCAGAACAATGTTGAATAGAAGTGATTAAAGTGGACAGCCTGGTGTTGTTCTTAATCTTAGGGGGAAGCTTTCAGTCTTTCATCATTAAGTAGGATGTTAGCTGTGGGTTTTTCATCGATGCCCTGTATCAGGTTGAAGGAGTTCCCCTTCTATTCTTAGTTTTTTGAGTTTTTTTGAATTTTGTTTTTTGTTTTGTCTTTTGTTTTGTCATGAGACGGTGCCGGATTTTGTCAAATGCTTTTTCTGTATCTGTTAAGGTGACCGTTGGTTTATTATATTGATATGGTGTATTACTCTGATTGATTTTCATATGTTAGTTCCATCTTGCACTGCTGGGATAAATCCCAGTGGGTCATGTTGTAGTATGTGCACATAGAGATAGATTTGTGTACATCTGTGATTATTCTTGAAACGTCTTTCTTCATAGAAATGGAATTACTGTGTCAAATTTGGTAGCTGTTCTCAAATCCCTATAAAAACGCCCTGTGAAGTTATACCCCCACCAGTAGAGTAGGAAGTGCCTTCTTCCTCATGTCCCTGGCAGCACTGGGTATTATTTAGCTTCAATGTTTACTCAAATGTTGGGTGAAAATGGTATTTGATTTACTGCTGTAATTTGAATTTCATGATTCCTGGTGAGTTTGGGCATCTTCTGACCCTTTTATGGTCCATTTGTATTTCCTTTCCTGTGAACCAACTAGATCTTTTTTTTTTTTTTAAATTTTTTTTTTCAACGTTTATTTATTTTTGGGACAGAGAGAGACAGAGCATGAACGGGGGAGGGGCAGAGAGAGAGGGAGACACAGAATCGGAAACAGGCTCCAGGCTCTGAGCCATCAGCCCAGAGCCTGACGCGGGGCTCGAATTCCCGGACCGCGAGATCGTGACCTGGCTGAAGTCGGACGCTTAACCGACTGCGCCACCCAGGCGCCCCTAGATCTTTTTTATAGAAATGGAGAAGGCAGGGAGGACACTCAGGCCTCAAGAGAAAATGTTCTAGAGCGCATGGAAAAACCCTGATGTCTAGGTAGAGTGCCACTAATGCGACCAGGAAGTCCTTTGACAACACTATTCTAGCGATGGTAGTTTTATTTTCATTCTGCCTTTGAACTTGGGAGGTGTAGGGACAGATACAGTTGTTCCGATCATTTGAGAGTGGCCTGAGTGATTGATACCTCTCTGGGCTGTTCTGGCTACGGCCTCTGTGATTTCCTCCTGGCCTCATCCCCCCGCCCCCCGTACTCCTGCTTTGTCCCCTGCCCACCTTACTACCAACCCATCACCAGGTTTACCCTGCTATCTCCTATTTTGCTCCTGGGCCAACTCTACTTTTAGTTATTTTTTATTTTTTTAAGTAGGCTCCACACCCAACGTGGGGCTGGAGCTCACGACCCTGCGATCAAGAGTTGCACGCTCCACTGAGTGAGCCAGCCAGGCGCCCCCAAGCCTACTTCTATAAAGAGATGTTTTGTTCATGAGGGATTTCATTGAATGTACATGTGGCTCACTTAGTGCGTCTTTCTCTCTCTCTTTCTCTCTCCCTCCCTTCTTTCTTCTCTCTCTCCTTCTCTTTCCAGTACCAGCTGGTATCAGTATGGTTTTTCTTTGCCCCCACCCCCTCACTGCCTCCTGTCTCCCTGAGTCACTCCATCTGCCTTGTCCCTGGAACAGCCTGGGTGCCGTCCCCAAAGTGGGGCCTGTGGGATGGACGATTTGCCATTTCCCAGGGGCTGCTCTGCAGGGAGGCAGTTCTGGAAGGAAGGCAGGTCCACTGATGACCAAGAGTCAAGGCTGGCTCTCCCCTAAGAGCGCTCCAGCTCTAGGAGAGCAAAACCATCTTGGAGGAGTGAGGCATGAGGTCACGCGACTAACCAATAGCTGTAATGGGTATCAGACCCTCCCTCAAGCCCCAGTCTGCCACCGCTGTGAAGTCAGAGTCCCCTCCCCTAGGCCTCGGTTGACTCATCTGTGAAAGAGGAGACTAGAGTAGGGACTGGTAACGTCTAACTGTTGGACACTCTGTTTTTAACTGGCCCAATTCCAGGAGTTTCTGCCCGGCAAAGCTTTGTATATTTAGCTGCTCAGTTTGTGCCAGTGGGAAGACTAAGGAGGATTTTGGTAAGTTTTTCTTTTTTGGTCTGTTGAGCAAATCTGACACTCCTAATGGAATTTCCATGAGTTACAGGAACTGACAGGGCTCTCGCCAGCCTCATCTTTTACCGACTGCATTGTCTTTCTGTAAAAAGACTTCGAGGAAGGCGGTAAATACCCCCCCCACCCCCCCACGAACGTGGTGAGGCTCTCCCGGAGGGACCATTCGACTTGGGTCCTGTTATCAGAGAGCCCGGGAAGGGCATCCAGGAGAGTTGGGGAAGGGACGGATGCCGAGGGCCGCCGGAGAGCGCTTCCTTTCTGGCGGTCTCAGCGGCTCCGCACGGCGCTGGGGGGTGGGGGTGGGGGGTTCCTGGTCGGGTCCGGTGGTGCAGGAGGAAGCAAGGCCACCGGGAAGGGCGCGTCCGGGAGGCCGGGACTCCCGCCCGAGGCCCCGGCGGTGGCCCGCGGCAGGCCGGGCGCCAGCGGGCCCCGGGCTCGGCCGGAGCAGGCGGCGGCCACACTGCGCATGCTGCTGCCGCTTCGCCGTGGCTTCTGCCGCTGCCACGGCTACCCGGGCGGCGGCGGCGGCGGCGGCGGCTGCTGCTGCTGCTCTGCCCTGCCGCTGTCACTTCCAGTTCCTACTTCGGCGATCCAGGTCCGGGTCACCGCTTCCCCGCCGCCGGCCCGGTCCCTCCAGGCCGCTCTCCCTGCCCGGCTCCGGCTCCGGCTCCGGGCCGGAGGGGCCAGCGCGCGGCGGCCGAGCGGGGTCCCCGGGAAGCCGCTCCCGCCCGCCCCGCCGCCCCGCGCGCCCCGGCCCGGCTCGCCGCCAGCGCACCCGGCGGGAGCGTCTCCCGCACCCCGCTCGGCGCCGCGCTCCTCCGCCCGCCGAGCCACACGGCCCTGGAAGCAAGAACTTGAGGGCGAGAATCTGGCTTCCCTTTAGATCTTAAAAAAAAAAAAAAAAAAAAAAAAAAAGGCATAAAGAAAATCCTTCGGCTGGAGAGGTGGCGGGCGCGGCACGGAGTTTGGAGACGGGCGCCCCCTCCTCGCCCGCGTTCGGGAGCAAAGTTGCAGCCGCCCCTCCCCGCCCGGGCGAGCCGAGCCCCAGCTCTCCAGTTTCGCCCGGGTGGCGGCCGCGCTCAGCGCAGGGTCCCAGCTCCGGCCGGGGCGCGCGGTTCCCGCAGCCTTGGCACGGGCTCGCCCGCCCGCTTGCCGGCCCCGTGACTCGCGAGGGCGAGCCGCTTCCAGGAGGCGGCGGCGGCGGCGGCGCGGCCGGAGCGAGCGAGCGAGCAGCGGGAGGAGCAGCGGGCAGCGGCCGAGCCAGGTGACCTGCCTGGGGGCTAGGGGTCAGGGGAAGGGGAGAGCGCGAGGGCCGGGGTGGTGCCGCAGGACCGGGGTTGCAGAGGAGCCGCCCTTCCTCCCCCTGCCGTGGCTCGCAGCCCCAGCCGCGGGGTCGGTGCTGGGCCAGGGCCTGGCGGTGCCCTGGGATCCCAGGGGCCGGGAGCGGGGGGCGGGGGGCCGAGGGCGCGGAGCGAGGACGCGCCAAACTTAGGGGCGAGTTGTCCGGCCCTGGCCGCCGGGTTTGCGGCGGACGGGAGTCCTTCTTTCCCCGCCCCCCCCCCCCCCCCAACCAGGGCGGGAGTCAACAGCACTATTTTCGATACTAATTTGATGCCTCCCCCCTCCCCACCCCCTCAGTCCCGGGCATCCGCACGTTTGGGGATATCTTTGGCGTCGAGTACACAGGTCTGTCGCAGGAAGGGTTTGTGGCTGTACTCTACAAGGTGTGCCAACGTGCCCGTAGTGAATTTCGAGTTTTCATTTTCCAGTCATTTAGGAACCCAACAGGTATTTGAGCTATTTCGTTTCTTAGCTCTCGAGTGGAGAGCCCTCAAGTTTATCTCTGTCTCTTCAAAAACCTTGTTTTCATTTCTTGGTTTGTTATTGTTTGGGGCTATAGGGGTGACTCACATGATTTGTTTTTCTTTTCCTAACGTGTAGCGGGAATAAAAATAGAATACGGGAATATATTTGTCTATGCGGCTACTTAGCTTTTTGTGAATAAAAAGCTTTATATAACCTAAAAACCATCACCGAAACGGGTAGATCTCGGTTGAGGTTCTGCAAAGTATTAACAGTTTAAACTGCAAGATCCTAAGGTGCAAACTGCCTTTCTAACTTCTATTTGCCTGGAAAGCCCACAATTTGTCCTTGAACTTCCTATCTTAATTTTGACATTGACCACGGTAAGGGGAGCTGGGATGACATCATTTGCTCCAGCCAGGTCCTGGTGTTCTGTGACTGAGGGCACCTCTCTCCAAAACGTAAGGCCAGGGCCTGCCCTTGTACTTCAGCTGAGGCATTTCCAAGGATTTCTCTGAAGCAAAGTATTATGCTACATGCCAGGCGGTACCGCAGTTCACTCTTACATAAGCCGGCTCCAGGCTCTGGGTGTGTGCTTGGAGCAGTTCATATCAGAGAGTTCTCAGTCTCCGGGGGTGGTGGTGGTTGGTGATTGGAGTTTGGAACAAAGTGAAATTTGCAGCTTGGATTCTCAGCTTGGGTTTCTTTGCTGCTTAATTTTTCAGAATGTCTTGTACTTAACCTTATCTGAAACTCGCCGTGCCCTTGTAGAAGCGTGTAGGAGAGGTGGCATTACTTTTCATTTGCCGGAGAAACGGAAAAGTTAGTTCACCGAAGTCATACAGACAGCTTACCCGTGGTAGCGTTAAAGCTCCAATATAGATCTTCTGCTCTCTACCCAGGATTTTGTTTGGTTTGTTTTTACTAATAGAGGACATTTTAAAGCTAAAAAAAATTTTTTTTAAAGTTTATTTATTTTGAGAGGCAGAGAGAGCAGAAGAGGAGCAGCGAGAGAGAGAGAGAGAGAGAGGGAGAGAGAGAGAATCTCAGGCAGGCTCCGGGCTGTCAGCGCAGAGCCTGATGCGGGGCTCGAACCCACGAACCGTGAGATCATGACCTGAGCCGAAACCAAGAGTCAGATGCTTAACCGACTGAGCCACCCAGGCACCCCTAAAACACTCTTATACAAAAGTGTTTCATTTGGCACATTTCATGGATGGTACGTCTTCTGAGCTACTCATTTTTTCGATTCTTTCTGCCAACTCACATCTTGGCCTTGTCTTTGCTCGCACAGGGCTGGTGCTGTGCTTAAGGGTGAGGACAGGAGTAAAGCTTTCCAAAGGAGGGTCTGTGGTTGTTGTATGTATCTGCTGTCTTTGTCCTCCCCATGCATCTTTGGGGACAGCAGGTGCTGAATAGAGTCAGCAAACCAGGGCCCGGAAATGTCCGATATTGGTTTGACATCATCAGTCCAAGTATAATATTACTTCAGTCTTTACAAAGAAACTCATTCAGGAGGAGAAATTGGAGAGTGCAAATGTGGTTCCTTTACACGGCCTGCTCATCACCGTGCTTAGGAACTTAAGATGCAAAGGAGGAAAAGGAGTGGAGTGCCTACCGCTTCTCAAGCACCTACTGTGTTCTAGGTACTGTGCTAGGTACTTTAGGCATATTACCTTGTTTAATCCTCCCGACAGTCCTGGCAGGGAGGTGGTGTTGTGCCCATTACACAGTGGAGGAAACTGAGGTTTGGGGATGATCCGGGCAAATGCGCCAATCAGAACGGCGCTGCTGATGGGCCTTACTCCAGGGCTCATTCCCTTTGCCATGTGCCAGGCTGTCCCCACAAAGGAGCTATTGATAAATATAGGAACACCAAGCTGCTTGGCTTTCAGATATGGCCGGACATCAGAGCCACCTGGGTGCTTCTACAAAATACAGACATTGTGGTCCCCCCAACCCCCCCGCTGAGCTTAATTGGCCTGCGGTGAGGCCCAGGCCTAGGTATTTCTTCTTTTTTTTTTTTTAACGTTTAAATAAATTTGGTATTGAAATATTACATGAGTTCAGGAAACCACACAAATCCTAACTATACCGTTTGACGAATCTTTACGAATTGAACACATCCGTATAATCAGCACACCAATTAAGAAACACAACATTGGGGCGCCTGGGTGGCTCAGTGGGTTAGGCATCCGACTTCAGCTCACATCGTGATCTCACAGTCCATGGGTTCGAGCCCCACCTCGGGGCTCTGTGCTGGCAGCTCGGAGCCTGGAGCCTGCTTCGGATTCAGTGTCCCCCTCTCTCTCTGCCCCTCCCCCCACTCACCTTCTGACTCTCTCTCTCTCTCGAAAATAAATAAACATAAAAAAAATTAAAAAAAAAAAGAAACACAACATTATCAGCACCCAGAAACCACCTTCAGTGCCCCTTCCCAGTCACCACCCCTCACCAGCGGGCCCCACGGCCCTGACTTCTAAGACAATAGATACATTTTTTTTTTCTGCTTTGGCACATTATATGAGTGGAATTATACAGCGTGCACTCGTTTATATAAGGTTTCTTTCACTCAGGGTAACATTTGTACAAGTCACCCACGTTACGGATACTAGTGGCTCGTTCTTTTCATTGCTGGTACTGTCCCATCATGTGGACGTCCCATGGTTGGTTTATCCGTTCACCTGTTGATGGACATCTGGGTGGCTTCCAGGTTTTGGTTGCTGTGACAGTGCTGGCCTCGGGCATGTCTTCTGGTACGCGTTTCTGTGGGGTTTGTACCTACGGATGGCACAGCTGGGTCATCGGGTAGGTATATGTACAGCTTGAGTAGGTACCGCCCGACAGTTTCCCAAAGGCACCGTGTCTTGTAATTATTTTGTTTCGAGAGGTCCCCCCAGTCGTTCCAATGTGCAGCCAGATTTGAGAACCATTTCCGTGGTGTGTCTAGAGTTCAGCAGTCTAGCAACCTCCAGGGTCCATCACCCAGCTGAGAACCGTAAAGAAAGACATGCCAAGCTTCTTCCGCAGCTTGAGAGCTTCTGGAAAATCTTCTCTGCTGGATTGGGGAACTATCATTCCCGTTCTCGTAATCCTTTGTGCCAAGCTATCTTTTTTTTAACTCAAAAAAAATGTTTACTTATTTGACAGAGAGAGGAGCACGAATGGGTGAGGGGAAGAGAGAGAGGGAGAGGGAGACAGAGAATCGCAAGCAGGCTCTGCCCTGACAGCTCAGAACCCGACCTGGGGCTCGAACTCACCCACTGTGAGATCACAGCCTGAGCTGAAACCAAGAGTCAGATGCTTAACAGACTGAGCCACCCAGGCGCCCTTGGGCCAAGCTGTCTTAATGCTGATGGGCCATTCTCACTATGGGGAACTGTGGACACGTTGATCTCTCTCCTAGTCTTGGTTCTGCTCGAAGGCAGGAACCTGGGTTTGATCATTCTTATAATCCCAGCCCTCCGTTTAACAGGTACGCATAGCAGGTACTCAGGAACTGTTTATGAAGTGAGTGATCAATAGAATGACTGAACTGTGAGGGAAAGTCTGGGCTGCAAAGAGATACCGCATCGTTGCCTTAAGGCTTACGCACTCTATTCCTGGGAGACTGCTTCAGGATCTCACTCGGAGCCTGATGACTTTTACTTATCTAACTGAGCTCGTTGGCATTATGGGTCATCTGGTTGCTCATCCCTAAACGGATTGGAAATAGAAAATTAGATTAGATGAGATAAGGTTTGTGGAAGCACTTTGTAAACTGGGGAACAGCATCTGGATAGAAGGTCGTGATAAAGGGGGGGGGGGGCTGCTGGGGACTAGACGTACCGGCAGGGGTAGAGAGAGTTCATGTCCATGTACCACATGGAGGCAATGAAGTCAACAGCGCATCAGGGAAGGAGCCAGGAAAACTCTAAAAAGAGCAGACCCCCAAATACATAACCACCCGGGGCCTTTTGGCGTGGGGTCAGGCAACCCCCCCCCAGTAGACGATTATTTGTAAATGATAACATCGCGTTATCAAAAGAAAAAAAAGTTTGCTTAAGTCTTTAGCTGTGTTAAGCAAAGTCTATTAAGAAGTGAGTCATGCTTTAGAGAGAAGATCTTCTTTTGAAATCTTAACATTAAAAACAACTCGGATATAGGGGCGCCCGGGTGGCTCAGTCGGTTAAGCTTCCGAATCTCGATTTCAGCTCAGGTTATGATCTCACAGTTCTTGGTATCAAACCCCGCGTTGGGCTCTGTGCTGACATCATGGAAACTTCTTGGGATTCTTTCTCTCCCTCTCTCTCTCTCTCTCTCTGCCCCTTCCCTGCTCATGCTGTCTCTCTCTCTCTCTCTCTCTCTCTCTCTCAAAATAAATAAACTTAAAAAAAAAGTAAAAACAAACAAACAAAAAACCCAACTGGGACACAGGCAGGGGTAGACTGTGGCCTCTGTAAAATGATAGCTTCTCCCAGGTTTCTGAGCTTTTACACCAGTTACTTTGAGAATTTAAACAGGGAGGAAGCTTAAAACAGGAAAACAAAATCCAGCCATCTTGTTCCTTCGTTCCATGATTTATTGGACAGAGACCGCGTGATTTTGGGAAAAAAACCCTTTTTAAAGGTTTTTGTTTAAATTTATTTTGAGAGAGAGGGAGAGAGAGAGGGAGAGAGAGAGAGTACCAAGCAGGCTCTGCACTGTCAGCACAGAGCATGATGTGGGGCTCCAACCCACAAACTACAAGATTCTGACCGGAGCCCAAACCAAAAGTCAGATGCTTAACTGACTGAACCAGCCAGACGCCCCTGGAAAAGAACATTTTTTAAAAGTAAAGTTGATGGTAAAATCTCCACATATTTTCTAATACCTAACAGCCCTCTTCTGAAGGCAAAACAAAGTTGAGCATTTTCTGGAAACTTTGGATGAATAGTGGCAGCCCTCCTTGTCTTTACCAGCAGACATCAGTCCTTTGACCGTATTAATATCGTTCATTCACTAATTGAAATGCTTCTTCTTTTCACTTGTACTTGAAATTCTCTGTGCCTCACATCACAGAAAACAATTTGAATTTAGATGAGAGTGTGTTGAAGTGTGTTTAAAATTATTCCTATGTCCTATTTAATTTGTTTACGTATTTTATTCGGAAGGCTACATGAAGGCGGTTGAAATTTCTGTGATATCGTGGCTCAGTGATGTCCCCGGAGCAGAGGTTGGAAACGTTAACTGTCATTTCTGTCAATTTATGTGCAATCTTAAGAGTTTTATGAACTGGTTATGAAAGTTCACGTTAAGGTCTCTGGCTGGTTGTCTTACTGTTGTTCTCGATGCTTAGTGTGGCCAAGTTTTAACTGCTGAAGACAATTCGTATATGGTTTCCTTTGTAAGAACTCAGGACTAGAAATGTGTGTGGGGCTCTCATTCCAAGGAGGACCTGGAGAAGACAAAACCACCGAATTCTTCAGAGACTACGAATTATTCAGTTGTTGACCACAGGAACTTCCTCAGCCGCCATTTTGTGTGTGAGGAATAGAAACCGTTTGGATGGATTCCTCTTGGAATCGAAAAATCAGGAACGCTTTTCACTCTTCTCTAGTCTAGGCATGAGCTAGAAGAATGTGAAAAAGGAATATTTTCAGTTTCTCGCGTTGATTACCTGGAGGAGATAGTTTAACTTTTGTGTCTTTTAAGACCAACATATTCATTTCTTAATTACAGTAGCTTGAAACTTAAAAATACACTCCAGGGGCGCTGGGGTGGCTCAGTTGGTTAAGCGTCTGACTTCAGCTCAGGTCCTGATCTCACAGTCTGTGAGTTCGAGCCCCGCGTCGGGCTCCGTGCCGACAGCTCGGAGCCTGGAGCCTGCTTCGGATTCTGTGTCTCCCTCTCTCTCTCTGCCCCTCCCCTGCTTCTGCTCTGTCTCTCTCTGTCTCAAAAATAAAATAAAATATAATAATTTTAAAAAAAGGTTTAAAAAAATAAAAATACACTCCAGAGCAAGATGCTTGTTTTGTTTTTGTTTTTTGCTTGTTGTTTTTAAACAATTCGACAAATGGCTTTCTATGTTTAGTGACGACTGACAAAAAACATTTTCCCTTGCCCCTGGGAAATAAGTAATAAAGCTGATGAATTAGCATAGTTGAGGGGGGAAATCAAAACCAATTGCCTCTATACAAAAACCACGGTAGGCAGTACTTAAAAAGGAAGCATGTCATTTCTGAATTGGGTTGAATATATATATTTAAAAAAAAATTTTTTTTAAATGTTTATTTTTGAGAGACAGAGACATGGCATGAGTGGGAGGGGGCAGAGAGAGAGGGAGACAGTATCCAAAGCAGGCTCCAGGCTCTGAGCTGTCAGCACAGAGCCCGATGCGGGGCTTGAACTCCAGCTGTGAGATCATGACCTGAGCCGAAGTCCGATGCTCAGCCGACTGAGCCACCCAGGCGCCCCTGGGTTGAATATATATTGAAAATACCAAAAGGAATGTGTTTTGTTAGAAAATTTGATCAATTGGATCTTTCTGATGGGAGATATACAAGTTATCTTGTTTTAAATCTCACTCAAATTAAAAAAAAATTTTTTTATTTTAGAAAGAGAGAGAGAGCACAAGTAGGGGAGGGGCAGAGGGAGAGAGCGAGAGCGAGAGCGAGAGCGAGAGAGAGAGAGAGAGAGAGAGAGAGAGAATCTCAAGCAGGCTTCACGCTGAGACCCTGTGGAGGGGAAGGGCTTGATCCCACACCCTGGAATCATGAGTTGAGCCAAAATCAAGAGTCGGACACTCAACCGACTGAGCCGCCCAGGCGCCCCTCTAATTTGGTTTTAACGTTGATTCTAATCCAGGCCGTTTCGGGGGGCAACAGAGCACAATATAGCTCTTTACTAAAACCACACAATGTAGGCCAGCTATCCCCTACTCCAGCCCCCTCCTAATCTGGTCATATGCTATCCCGGAGCGGGAGCCCCCAGGGATCAGTGTGAGGGGTGATGACTTTGAAGTTCCTACGTAAAAGATGCACAAGGTCTGGCCTTTGAATTGCAAATGAAGGGTGAGGGCGCTTGCTAGTTTTCCAGGGCCTCTGCTTACCCACTTTTTAGAGGGGATAGATGTCCACCCGGTTCAGAAGCTGCTCCATATCTGCATTTCATCTGGAAGAAAGATTTAGGGCGCCAGACATCTGTCTGCTTAGCTCCGGGCTCAGGCAGACCCCGGCGGACTGGACCCCACCGCACAGAGGGGTGTGTGGGTTCAGAGAGCTGGCTCATCCGAGAGAACATAGAGCCACCCATCATTTCTATTTGCCTTCTGGCAGAAGATCTACCTTCCTAATTAAGTTCTGCTTAGACAAATAGAGTCAAATCCCAGCTTTATACTTTCTTGGGAACTTGAATATTATTACAGAGATCAGCCGTATCAGTTGAGGGATTGAAAAGGGCAACAGGGAAAACGAAGGATTAAATTAAGGGAAAGGTGGAAACAGCACTTTGCAAAGCAGTGAGTGACACGGTTATTAAGGGCTTGTCTCACCCTGGACAATAGCAGACACGTTTCTCTACCCTTGGAAGTGAGGACATCATTTTACAAGGCATGTTTAAGGCGTTAAGCTCTTAGCATCTTTTATGAAGAGCCCAGCCTGGGAAGCAGGCCTGAACATTTCATCTTGTAATTCGTCTATTTTTAAAAAATGTTTATTTATTTTTGAGAGAGAGAGAGAGAGACAGAGCGTGAGCAGGAAAGGGGCAGAGAGAGAGGGAGCCACAGAATCCGAAGCAGGCTCCAGGGTCTGAGCTGTCAGCACAGAGCCCGACGCGGGGCTCGAACTCACAGACCGGGAGATCATGACCTGAGCCCAAGGCGGACGTTTAACTGACTGAGCCACACAGGTGCCCCTTCGTCTATTGTTCATGGCTAGGTCTCCAGCAAACAGGATATTTACCAATAATTTGTGAGAAGCGTCTGCCAGCCAGTATTTTACCAACAAAAGAAATGTAACCACTTCTTTGGGGGCACAAATGTTGTGATAGCATTCCTTGAAGACATGCTGATGTTTGGGAATGTGTTATGGATTGGGGAAAATCTTGATTTGGGATCGAAAAATGACTTTTCAGGAAAGACAACAGGATGGAAAACCATGCTTTCGTGGTTGGTGAGCCCATGCATGGGTGGCTTCTTTATTTGCTACATTTTACATACTATCCTTTTTGTTTTCATCCTACAACAAATGTCTCTCTTAGTGCCTGGCGTCTCCCAGGGGCTCAGTAAGTATTTGTCCAATGGAGAATGACCGGATGCGTGTTTTTAAAGTTTGTTTTAGATAGCTTGTGTATCTAAGAGTCTGTATGTAAAATTTCAGGAGTTGACTTTTATTCAGAGAAATGACTCTTTGGTGAGTGTAAGTAAGGGTAAGGAGAAAGCTGAGTCTCTTCTAATACAGTACCTACTCAACTTCTTTCTGCCAAGCTGGACCACCTGTTTCGTGGTTTTCAAAAATTAAAAAGAAACAAAGAAAAGACAGTTGTTAATGGTAGGCGAGTTAGGTCCCATCATGTCGAAGGGAAGACCTTTTCTGCTTTTCCAGTCCTCCGCTCACCTCTTATTTCTTACGTTACCCAAACTCTCTTGATTTCGTTGGGTTTTCAAGGCGTGACGCTTGCACGCATTAGGACTCGGTAACTTTGATTCTCGAATGTGATCCCAGGCGGTACCTTCGCTTCCTTCAACGTTCTTCCCTTCTCTGAATCACCGTCTTCAAGGAGAAGAATCTGTTTTACCAAGCGATGGAAAATAAATAAGCCCCGATTTATCAAGTTCTGCCAGAAAAAAAAAAAAAAAGACCTTTTCTCTGTCTTTCCTTCGGGGGAAGGCATACCAAAAGGGCAGGCGTTTCTGGTGGAAGAAATACCTGTTTAGCTTTTAGGTGGAAAAGCAAAGACTAATGATGAGCAAGTACTCGTTCACTGTCTCTAGGGTGGGTGCTATGCCTGGCATTGTGGGAACTCGCCGCTTGTCCAGCGTAGTGATTCCAGGGTCTAGAACATAATACAGAGTTCAGAAGAAGCAGCCCATTGTAGCCTGAGGTGCTGCGTTTGGGGCAGACCCTGTGGAGGGGAGTGATGTTGTTCAGGCCCCAAAGGACAAGGGGGATTCAAATGGTTGAGGAGGGGCGCCTGGGTGGCTCAGTCAGTTCAGCGTCCGCCTTTGACTCAGGTCTTGAAATAGCGGGTCACTTGCTGTCTCTCTCTCTCTCTCTCTCTCAAAATGAATAAACTAAAAAGAAAACCAAACCAAATGGGTGAGGGAAGTTTTCCATCAGGAGACGTGCACCTGTCAGAGAGAGACACGGTGAAGAACGTGAAGAATTCTGGGGCAAACGAGGAGACCACGGTGAGAAATGATGGGCTTGAGATGAAATGGCACTTGCAGGCGGGGTTCCGTCAGGCTGAGAGACCTGGGTGTTCGTGGAAAGCACCATTGCATCATGTGTCTGCTATGAGAGCTCGCAAACACCCACCTTGCCGTGCGTGGATTGTATCCCACGTGGACATCTTGCTTGGGATCGGGTGGAGGAAAATGAACTGATTGACGTCTGTTAGGGCATTGATGGG
Source organism: Acinonyx jubatus (assembly GCF_027475565.1). Classification (NCBI taxonomy): domain Eukaryota; kingdom Metazoa; phylum Chordata; class Mammalia; order Carnivora; family Felidae; genus Acinonyx; species Acinonyx jubatus. Next base: position 109,631,407 of record NC_069389.1, on the reverse strand, counting down.
GCATCTCTGAAAAGGAGCTACTTTTGAAAATGTGACTCGCATGTGGCCGTGAGCGGGGGGTGCCAAAAGTCTTTGCCAAGGATGTTGTGGAGGGTGATCTCTCAACGAAGACGGTAACCTCTTTGGCACAACATCCTTCCTACCCTGATGAGCTGGTGGAAGGGGGTCTTCGGGCGTGTGGATCGGAGGCTTTCAATCTGTCACCCCTTCTTGCTTCTCCTGAGTTCCTTCGGCAGAGCCCGTTTTAGAGCGAGGTGTGAAACAGGTGAGTGTGGCTTATGGTGTTTGTCATTTAAGCCATTGACAATGAAGCAGTTCAAACGATAGAGCCAACCGCCGGCAAAGCGGTAAAACCCCTCAGCTCTTTGGTGCTTCCCTGCTGTGTGATTCGTAGGTCCTGGTGCTTTGTGGGGAGACCAAAAGGCACCGGTACTGGGACAGGCCAGCCATTGCCGACTCTGCCCAGACTGGGCACAGAAACTCAGTGAAATCCACAAGCATGGAATTTGAAGTACGTAGGTCACCTCACAGTCGCAGGGCTTAATTTTGCAGACAGATACGGGTGTATGTTATTTTAGCCGATAGGTGTTTCCTGGTGAGTCACGTGGGAGTTAAGTTTTTCTTCCTTAATCATCTTTTTATTTTTTTTTATTTTTTTTCAATATATGAAATTTATTGTCAAATTGGTTTCCATACAACACCCAGTGCTCATCCCAAAAGGTGCCCTCCTCAATACAATCATCTGTCTTTAAAAAAAAAAAAAAATTTGTTAACGTTTATACATTTTTGAGCCGCAGAGAGAGACAGTGTGCAAGCAAGGGTGGTGTAGAGAGAGAGGGAGACACAGAATCCGAAGTAGGCTCCTGGCTCCGAGCTGTCAGCACAGAGCCCGACACGGGGCTCGAACCCACGAACCGTGAGATCGTGACCTGAGCTGAAGTCGGACGCTTAACCGACTGAGTCCCCCTTGGTGCCCCCTGACTTTTTATATTTAATCGTATGCTTTCTTTTTTTTTAACTTTACCGTAATTTCGGCAATGCTGTTTCTTCAGTTAGGATTAATCATCGATTGGCAAGAGCTTCTCAACCCTTGTGAATTCATCAAATACGTATTAAGCACCTGCTGAGTGACAGGCACTCTTCTAGACCCCGAGGATACAGAAGTGAAAACGTTTTTTTAAGCCCTGGCTTCATGGGGCTCACATTCGAGGCATCGTTTGTGTTTAAGTGTCTCTGCCAGCACTCCCTGTCGATCGGCCGATGAATGATCCCTTATCGAGCGTCTCACATGCGTTGGATACCGGGCTGCGTCTGTGGGGCAGTTTGGACTCCCAAGAGCCCGCCTTCTAGTTGGAAACGCAGACCTGTTCTTAACGCCCACCGAATAAACAGAGAATGTTACAGCGGTAGCTGGTTGAGGGCTGAACTGTACAGCGTCTGTACGGACCGGAAGGCTGTGGCAGTTCAGAAGACGGAAGCCCGAGGGTAAGCGGACGTGGGACTTTGGGGGAAGGCAGCGGATGAGCAGGCCAGGGCGTGTAAAGCCACCGCACCGTGGTTCCTTTCTCCGCGGTGCTCCTCCCTGCCTAATCTCCATGTGGGGTGCATCTGACGCCAGTGTCTCCGGTGCCTGGGACTCGTGGTGAAGCCGTTGATTCTGCTGGGCTGCAGGGCTCCCACCCTGAACCCGAGCGGACTCCTAGGCCAGCTGGGGCTGCAGAAGCCCTGTCTTCACATGTGCGTCTCCTCCTCAACTGCCTGGCCCGCCGAACAGCCAGGACTGGTCGACCGTTAGACTTTCTGAGGCTAGTCTCACCTTCCTGTTGTATCCCTCGATTCTCTCGTTACGGGCAGCGCGGAAACAGGTATAGTGCTCGGGGTGTCTAGAGTCATCGTTCATCCTTGACGTGCGAGGACAAGGAGAAAGTATGAAGGATGTGGACACTCGTCTGGGACCGCACGTCCAGGCATTCTTCACCGTAAAGGGGGCTCTTTTCCGAAGGTTGATTTGCAAGTTATTGTTAGGAACCCGGAAGACATTTTTTTCCCCCCTAGAAACCAGGTTCTACGCAGGGATTATTTTTTCTGGCTGGCCCGCAACAGCCTGTTTAATAAGTGCGGCCGAACTATAGAATTCACCCTGTGTCTCTGGGAAAATGTGTTCCGCATTCCAATTTGGAACGCTAGGAAATAAGTCCCCTTCTCCGGAGGGGTGGGGGTGAGGAGCTTGGGGAGGACACCCCCAGGTCTGGCACCCAGATGCTTCTAGCAGCTGAGGAATCACCCGTCCGCCCCGCCCCTCAGAAGCGGCAGCCAGTGCAGCTCCTGCAAAGGCTCTGGTGACGGGTGTGCAGGAGGGGTGGCGGGGCGGGCCGTGATGGCGTCTGGCTGAACAGCAGCTGGTTCTGGGTGCCCTGCTTCCTGTCCTTGGCTTGGCAAGCCCTGTTAACAAGAGAGATTTCATCTTTCCCTTCCGCTGATGCCTACTCTCTTCTTGGGGCAATTATCCAAAGCCCTTTATTGTCTCTTTCCCTTCTTAATCCTGTGACCATCCTGGCCAAGATGCCTAGATCATTCCTCAGTCATCCCCCTCCTTCCCCAACACTTAGTCGTCGATTGATGATAACTCCCTGTTGGGGAGCAAAAGGGTCTTTTCCCCTGGAGGAGTGCTAACAAGGAAGATTGGAGGCCATGAGGTGTTGGCGATTCTGAAGCGGCCATCAGGATTTGGTGATGTTGTGACGAGACGTGAGCAACGAGGGGGTCGCACTCAGGTCTTCGCTCCTGTCACAGGAGCTCTATGCAGCGGAACTTCCTGGCTCTGAACTCTCTAAGGTCCAGGCAATCGAGAAGCCCATATTAGTTCCGGAGAACGACGCCACACAAATCCACAGAGACGCAAGGACGTAGATGGTCAAAGCTAGAGCCAGAATTTATAAGTAGGGCGTCTTTTGTTTTGTATTTTTTAACAGTTTTAGTTTTATTTATTTTGAGAGAGAGACAGAGAGTGAGCCGGAGAGGGGCAGAGAGAGAGGGAGACACAGAATCCGAAGCAGGCAGCACAGAGGCTGACACGGGATTCGAGCCTATCAACCGTGAGATCATGACCCAAGCCCAAATCAAGAGTTGGACGCTGAACCGACTGAGCCACCCAGGTGCCCCAAATCGGTCATTTCTTTTTTTAATGACAGTTTGAACAAGTCCACTTGTAAACAGGTAGTAGTGACATTAGCCTGTAATCTCCCAGAACCCCTCTGCTTAGATGCTGTACTACCCAACAAATTTCTATTTCTGATTTGGCTTATCACGCGGATTTCTCTCTCTCGGGAGAGAGTGATACGCTGGCCATAAAATGGCAGTATCCAATCTTCTTAATGGTTTATTTCTTTTAGCAGAACTATGCAAGTTGGCCTTTTGGGGTTATGCATTGGCCTTGGGCGAACTTGGTTCGCGTGAGTCCATTCTCCAGAGTCATGAGAATTGAAGAGCAGATTCTGGACCTTGGGGACACGGCCGAGGTGCTGCCTCTGAGAGTCCCCTATTGAGATCATGGGCCGGCGAGCCTTTCGCTGTGCTGGTTTGGTGAAAGACGTCGCTCACGTCCCTCGTGGGAAACAGAGCCGCAGAAAAGTGGCATTGTTGCTGACTTCGTGAGTGCTTTCAGGAGGAGCCGTGCGGAAGCATCCCGGGCTCACAGAGCCAGGAGCAGTGCCACCCCGTGAGATATGACTAAGCAGCTCGGATTTGCTTTGCTCTGTTGCACCACGTAATGACATTTCCTCCAAAGTTCAGGGGTCAACAGAGGCAGCGCGCTCAGCTGTGAGAACTGGAGGCTGTGATTCAAGATGGGCTAAGTGCATTTCAGATTTTACGCAGTAGGAACAAGGGAGAGATGGGATGTTCTTAAAACATTTGGAGTCTTTTTTTTTTTTAACGGGCCCGAAACAGAAGCTGTGTCCATGTGGTTCCACTGAATCACTTGCTTTTTAATTGATTAGGTTTTAACAGTTGAGTGACGGAGCCTATTGGGATCACTCCAGACCCTAAATGAACTTCATTTTTTTTTTAAGTTTATTTCTTTATTTTGAGAGAGAGAGCACGTGAGCATGAGTGGGGGGGGGGGGTGCAGAGAGGGAGAGAGAGAGAATCCCAAGCAGGTTCTGCACTGACGGTTGTGGGGCTCAAACCCCCAAACCGTGAGATCGTGACCTGAGCCGAAACCAAGAGTCAGACGCTCCACCGACTGAGCCGCCCAGGCGCCCCCTAAATTAACTTTAAATGGAAGTTGATTGAAGGGTACTGAAGCCTCATGACATTGGAGACGTTACCCTGTTCCGACACCCTGTTCTATGGTGTGGCTTCTTCTCTTAACGAAGACGTGGCCGGAGCTGTCACTGGTTATGTCAGGTGGTTAGAGCGAGGTGCCAAGGAGTAGTTTAGGTTTGCCCTGTAACCCCGGGCGGAACCCCCGCCCAAGCAACACCTCACAAATATGGACAGCGGCTCGTAAGGTGGAACCAGATGAACACATAGCGAGTGGCTCAGTGCAGCCCTTCCCTGCTTCCGGCAAACATGAGCCGGTGCCTACCGGGTCGGGGCTTGAAAGGAGAAGGCCAGCACGGGAATGTGGCACAGCCCCTGCGGAGACAGTCTGGTCCTGTGGGACATTTTCTCCTTGCCACGATTAGTTGAATTAGTCATCGTGGCAGTTGTAACGAACTTGTGTTGACAGCAGGCAGGGATTTCTTTTTGGGTACAAACCCACAGATTTCTTCCTCTTCTTTCTAGGGCCTCGTGACAGTGGGAAGTATGCAGACAGGGCTCAGGTGTCCCCCAGAGCTCTCTCTCGTGTATCTGCATTGGTTCCATCACTCTGTTGCTCGGTGACGCAACCGCTCTGAGTCTCAGTCTGCTCATCTGTAAAATGGGGGAAATAAACGTGCCCACATTACGGGCTTGCTGGGAGAATCGTGTGCAGTGAATGGAGACATATAAATATCTCCAGGCACGGTGTTGGCGTGTCGCAAGGGCTCAGTAAATCAGTACAGTGTACCTGTAAGATTAGTGAGGGAATAGAGCGGGGGGGGGGGGGGGGGGGGCTTGGAGATTTTCTTCTCATGTGCTTCCTTGCGCTGGTCAATTTAGGGAAAACGTCATCGAACGGCGTGCAGATTGAAAGTGAAAAGTGTCCCCAAAGGGTCTACTTGTAAAACCATGAAAATATTACATGTCTGCGTGGTTTATACTGCCAGATGCCCAACAGTCCAGAATGAACACCTGGTGTTTAGTGGACGGAAAAGAAATTGTGCGGTCATTGTGGATATCCGAAATGGAAAAATGCGAGGAAACATTTAAAAATTAAATGCCTTGTCTGATTTCAGCCGCTGATGTCGTGTTGGGCCTTATGTAAATTGACCTTATGTACATTGACCCGAAGCCTTACTGATAACATCAGCAGCCCATTAACACACAGCTTGCATGTTAGATGTATTATATACTGCATTCTTACAATGAAGTAAGCTAGAGAATGTTGTTACCAAGTCATAAAGAAGAGGGGCGTGTGGGTGGCTCAGCGGTGGAGCCTCCGACTTCGCCTCAGGTCATGATCTCACGATTCATGAATTCAAGCCCCGCATCCGGCTAGGTGCTTGCTGCGCAGAGCCCACTTCAGATCCTCGGTCTCCTTCCCTCTCTGCCCCTCCCCCGCCTGCTCTCTCTCGGTCTCTTTCAAAAATAAAGAAACATTAAAAAAAAAAGAACTCATAAGGAAGAGCAGATACTTTTACAGTACTGTACCGTATCGAAAAAAGCCCACGTGTAAGTGGACCCGCACAGTTCAAACCTGTGTTGTTCAAGGGTCAACGGCACTTAAAAAAACATCTTTCATGAGGTTTAATCTCGGTCTCGCCTGTTGCTTACCCAGAGTAGAGTAAACTCTACTCGTTGTTGTCCTTGAACCTCGCCTCCCCCCCCTCCCCGTTGCAGGAGGCGGGACCTTGAAAGCATCTGTAGTAGTTCCAGAAGCTGCCCTTTCTTGTCTGCATCACAGTCGTGGTAGATGGAGGGAAGGAATCCTGCCGTTCATCCGACCTTCACAGACCCAACTGCGACTAACCAGCCAACTTCTGGACCCAAATGGTATAAGAGCAAGTTCAGCTAATCCGGGACTCGGGCTCACGCGGAGTAGCAGACGGGGAGTAGTAACATCACGGCTTCCCGTCGGAAAAGCACCAACGCTGTAAATGTGCAAATGTGCGTTTCCTTTAACAAGCCCCGGGGCTCTGCGGACAGAAAAGGGGAATTGGCTCTCCATTTTGTGTGTGTAAATGGTTGGGATCGCTCCCAGGCAAACGGCCCCGTACTGCAGTCCAGTTCTCCTCGTTCTCCCCTCCCCTCCCCACGTCGTCCGGCCTCGCTTTTTCCCAAGTTGCGCGCTAATGTCTTTACGTTTTCCACACCATCAGCTCTAAACTTGGTCTCATGCCTGTCATTTCCATTAAGGTCTACAAGACCGCTAACAGCTGAAAGCGTTAGGCTCCCTCCCAGTGTTTCCATTTTAGTAAGGGACCCATCTCGGTGCGCGGAAGAAAAGTCTGGGGCGGAATTTTTAATAGCATGCAGTTTGAGGTTTGGAAGGGTGTGGTGCGGTGGAGGGTGTTCCTGGCTATATTTAATCTTCCAACTGCTCTGAAATCATAACTCTTAGGCTCCGCTGTCTCTGCTACTCCCTAGAGGCCTCTTCCAGCTCCTTCCTGTGTAGTTGCTGCTGCTACAGAATAGGCTTGCAGGGAGAAAAACAGTGTCCGTGGGTAAACTCTAGCATATGGGGGTTTTCTAAAAAGGAAACCCTGTATAGTCCCGGCAGCTTCCCACAAGCACAGGCGGTGACTCTTGTGGATGCGTGTTTCATTTTCTGATCGGGTTATTTGTCTTAATCTCAGTCAAGTGCCCTTGTACGGTATGGGCCCCTGATGTGGGCCAGTATCTGCCCCACGTAGGCAGTCAATTCACCTGGACCAGGGAGCAACAGAAAAGGAAAGGGGGGACGTTTTTCTCACAGCCGTTGCTCTCATGTCTCATCCTACTAATATTTACTCGTGGTTTTTATTTTAGGCTGCTCATCCCCACCACACCTCCCCAGCACCCGCATCCACACGCGCACACGTATTCACGCTCCCGTTAGGAATTAGAGGCTAAAAACAAATGACCTTTTGGCTTGGTTACCATCATGGCACCCGTGCCCTTAAGACTTCCCCACCGATGTGCTCTAAGGGAGATTCAGTGAATCTGGAATCCTCTGGGATACTAGATACGCTCTCCAGGGTCTGTTGTATCTTGTTCACCCAGGCTTTGGCAGACTAAAACAGAGTGCCTACCCCTTTATTCCTGGACAACTTTGAATTTCATATTGTGGGATTCAGAGACATATTTGGATCGTACTGTCATTTGACTCTTTAGTAATATTGGGATTACCCCTTTACTAAAAGTAGAATGAGTGTGTCATTTTTTTTTTTTTTTTTTTTTAGAGAGAGAGCATGAGCAGGGGAGGGGCAGAGAGAGAGGGAGAGAGAGAAACTCAAGCAGGATCCACAGCCACCACGGAGCCTGACCTCACGAACCGTGAGATCACGACCTGAGCCGAAATCAAGAGTCAGACACTCAACCAACTGAGCCACCCAGGCGCCCCTAGTGCGTCATTTTTAGATGTGATTGGGCTTTTCAGGCATATTAAGTTTGAATGCAAAACATCCATTGATTAAATGAACAGTATCATCGTCAATCCCAGAATACACAGATTTTATAGGTTCACATTTGCATATATTATCTATATTGACGCCCCCCCCCCCCGAAAAAAATGGATACTATGTACCTTCATTCTAGAGACAGAGTTTAGGTCTTGGAGAATAGGTACACAAAGAAGGTAAAATTTTGCCTTGACATGGCTTTCAGAAAACACGCAGATTAGGAATGAAACATATGGCTCCATCTAATGGGACGGCCCACATGAAAAGGTACATTTTATTCCTGTCACTGTATCTGGGAAAAGAAGATTCAGACTTCTAGCCCTCCTGGAATGAAATGATTTTATTTATTTTATTTTTAATTTTTTTAATGTTTATTTTTTGAGAGAATGAGAGAGAGAGAGACAGGGTGCAAGCAGGGGAGGGGCAGAGAGAGGGGGAGACACAGAACCTGAAGCGGGCTCCAGGCTCTGAGCTGTCAGCACAGAGCCGGATGCAGGGCTCGAACTCATGAGCTGTGAGATCGTGACCTGAGCCGAAGTCGGAGGCTTAACCGACTGAGTCACCCAGGCGCCCCAAAGAATGAAATGCTTTTAGAAGGTGAACTTGCGTCCAGAACCTGGGCATCTGGTTACCTATAGATATGTATATCTATATTGTGGGCTGGCTGGCAGATGAATAGATTGTGCCTGTGTTTGAGAATATTGCTAGCTTCAAATATTCATATATGAGACTAGAAGAATTCTATGTGCATTTTAATACATTGAAGACATTTACAAATCAATAATTAATTTGTATTTAAGACAACAACCGATAGGAGTCTTCACCAGGGACAGTGGCATACCAGAACGAAGGCGAAGTGAAATATCATATCTATTTCATGTTTTGTTGCTGACACTTGTGGAGTACTAGGAAGGCCGGAGGTCACGTCTGGAAAAGTCACCTGAGGCCAGGAAGAGCCGGCACAGGTTCAAATCCACGGCGATGAGCTGAGAAGGGCGAGGTCAAACGGCAGAAACCAGGAACCAAGGCTGGGAGCAAAAGACCCACCTGGAAAAGTTTGAGTGACCACGGAGCTGGGATCCCAGGCCGTTGGGACCCCAGGCCGTTGGGACCCAGTGGGTGGCAACAGGGAGGACAGCAGAGGAAGAGACAGCATGCCCCAGTGGCCCTCCTGAGCCCAGCGATTGAACTGTGCAGGTGGCAACGTGTCAGAAGGGCTCCAGCACCTTCTTCGTGGGCTGGAAGGGCGTTGTGTAGGTGGCAGGCACGAACTGTAACAGGTGCCTACGGGGCTCTGGTAACGGGGCCGAGCATTGACACGCTCAGGGCCAGAGCGCGCGTCTGCTGATGGGCTCAGCTTCTCGGCTCGGCTCTCATTTCCCAGCACTGCTTTGCTCTGACTCACCGAGGGCCCTGCCACATGTCATTAGGCGGCTCAGCTGCCGCTTTCACTTCTCACAAGGCTCTACGGAGGTTTGGCTCTTGGCTTTTACATCGTTTTCTCCTGAGAGCTGGAGGGAGTGGCCTTTTCGATAGGTTGGTTTGCTGAGTTGAACCCTTAACGGCGTCTGACAGTTTCAATTTCCTTTCTCATAGGTGTTTGATCCTGATGACCTTTATGCAGGGGTCAATTTCTCCAAGGTTCTGAGCACGCTATTAGCTGTCAACAAAGCAACAGAAGGTGAGCTGGGTTTGCGAGTCGTGCGTGACACGTTTGGATCCACGGGCGTCTCATTCCCCTAGGAGCCAACTTTGGCCACGATTGTTCGATCGGTGCACATCTCTCCCCTCCCTGCAAGTCAACCCCAGTGGGTGTCAAATGCTTTTTTTTTTTTTTAAATGTTTACTTATTTATTTTGAGGTGGGGTGGATAGAGAGTGAGCAGGGTAGGGGCAGAGAGAGAGGGAGAGAGAGAGAAAGAGAGAGAATCCCAAGCAGGCTCTGCACTGCCAGCACTGAGCCCCATGCAGGGCTTGAACCCATGAACCGTGAGATCATGACCTGAGCTGAAACCAAGAGTCGGACGCTTAACCGACTGCACCGCCCAGGCGCCCCTTTTAATTGTTCAGAGTTTAGGATTTAAACACATCTATCACAGATGTTATTGTAATGGCCTTCATATAATGATAAGAACCAAGGAACTATTTCGTCCAAAGCTACAGAATACGCAACTGAGAACAACAAGACAGAAAATGAAAAGGAAAAGATGAGTTCCCCTTTTCATAAAGTTTACAGAAGATAGCAGTTACTTCCCTATTAGAGCCATGTTTTTCTCATAGATTTTTGTATGTGTCTGTCCACGTAAAAGAAGTTGTCAGTGGGGCGCCTGGGTGGCTCAGTCGGTTGAGCGCCCGACTTCAGCTCAGGTCATGATCTCACAGTTCATGGGTTCGAGCCCTGCATTGGGCTCTGTGCTGATAGCTCAGAGCCTGGAGCCTGTTTCGGATTCTGTGTCTTCCTCTGTCTCTCTGCCTCTCCCCTGCTCACACTCTGTCAATCTCTCTCTCAAAAAATAAATCAAATAAACATTAAAAAAAAAAAAGAAATCCACATACTTAAAAAAAGAACTTGTCAGTAACCTTGCAATGGAAACGAAACCTCAGGGTCATAGTGAGTGAAAAGAATATTTTTTATTTAAATGTTTAATACCCACCACATTGGAGGCATTAACTATAAATCCTAGCAAATGTGAAGAAAACGCCCCATAGCCTTGGAGTATAACCTTACTCCTGTGAGACAACATCTTTCGTACAGCTGGGTGGGAATAAGCATAGTTGAGATGCACTGAGCCCTCACCATGGGTCTAAGCAATTCTAAGAATCATCGGTGGTCTCCTCTTTGAAATGACCCTGGGGGTAGGTATTATTATTAGGTCCGTATTACAGATAAGGGAAGTCCAGCCCACAGTTGCCCAACCGGGAAGTAAGTGGCAGAGCTGGGGTTCAAACCCACATCGGACTGACCGCCCCCCAAACATAGGTCTTGGTGCTCAGACTGTTGGAGAGTCCACAGGCTGTGTGCCCAGCACCGCCAGGTGCTACAAAGGAAGTGTAAGATATGGTCCCTGCCCCTGAGAAAATTACCATCTATTTAGGGAGACTCAACTTACCCACGTGAAACAATTAGCGCACGAGAGCAGACGATATAGTCGAGTGCCAAATAGAATGGAGCATCTAGGAAGCTATCAAGTAATTATAGTTTTAGTCAAAAGAGCTGTACATAATAGCAATAAATGTAAAAATACTTCTCTAGAGTTGTTCTTTTGCTATTTGGGAAAAAAAAAAAGGAGGCTTTTGAGCTATTGCAAAGGCGTATAGCAGAAGTACAGCTAATTCGAGTAACTATATTTAAGACATACGACAACTAGCCAGTGCTAGGCAGGGAGGATCGTATCATTCTAGCATTATGCCATCCAAATTATACGTTCCTTTGCCAAACTCTGCTAGCAAGTTTTATAGTCTCTTCCCTTGCCGCGGATATTTATAAAATACAAGGAGGTGAAAGTTAAAACCCACAGCATCAAGGAAATTACTTGGATACTGAGCTTGTCGCCTAGGGAATGTTTGGGCTTTAGACTTTTGCAGTTTATGTCTTTTAAAAATAAACGGAGAGGAAAAAAGCCCTCATTTGAATTTGTCGAGAAGCCAGCATACGGAAATCACCCAGCTCAGCGCTGGTCTGATCGAATTTCACAAGGTTTCAAGGAAGAGAAGATTCTCGAGTGTAATTTTTGAAGATCGCATCTTTCCCAGACACACTCTGTCTCTGATTCTCCTTCGCCTCGCCCACCGCCCCCCCCACCGCCGCCCCCCCAGTTTCTGTGAGAATTTACATTACATACGCTACACACGTTACTGCATATGAGGAAGACAAGAACCACCCAGTTAAGGGCCAAAACACAAAGAGAGAAGTTTGAAATATTTCAAAGTAATAAGAGCCACAAACAGCTGTTTGGTACCCAATATAGTTCTGCCTTGGATAACAGGGCGTACTGTCTCAACCGGTTCAAGAGGGGAGAGTCGTAGGGAAATGGGTTAAGAGAAAATGTGGCTCTGTCGCTGTTTTTCATTCTACTGGACAGCGATGGCCAGTAAGGCTATGAAGAAGTTGGCCACCAAAATGGGAGGCGGGGGGAGGAAATTCACTTGGCACGTTCCGAATGGTAACCGTGAGGATTACGGCCAGGGCGCCCGTGCTAATGTCCCGTGAAAGATTGTGTTATGTTCTAGACGTGCTTCTGACATGAGTGGCTCCCTTTATCTTGCCTTTTCCTCTTTTCACAGATCAGCTATCAGAAAGACCATGTGGACGTTCCTCTTCTCTTAGTGCTAATAGTTCTCAGACAAGCCCACAGGGAGCAGTTGTTAGCACAGCTCCAGGGCTGCAGAGGCAGTCAAAGGCAGTGGTAAGTAGAGAAGCCAATTCCCCTTGCCTGTTTCACAGTCTGTCAAATGAAATCGATATCCTGGTTTCATCTCCCCGTGTGGCGAGATAGCCGTCCTGTGCGTTTGGGGCGTCGCCGGTGAAACTACTTTAAACATCAAAGGCATGTGGGGCAGAGGGTCAGAAAATCGGGGCTGAAGTCCCAGAGTTCTTTCCCTTCCTGGGACCGAGTGACTCGTTTAGCGGGGAATGCGGTGCAAATGGAAGTCGTTAGAACGGCTTCCTGATGGCAGCTTGCTGGCATTTCCTCTACGTCTGGCTTATTAGGAGAACTAGATAGTGCCTGGCACATAACAGACAATCAATATGCATTACTTGCCATCATCATCGTTACTGTCATTTGCTTTTTCTCTGTGCCTTCCTATTGAGCCTGTGATGATGAACTCCCCTCGTGGGGTAGCCCAGTTAGCTCTGCATTTGGTCTTAATAGGAACTTTTATTTGGGAGGAACCGCCTCATCCTCGGCTGGCTCTTTGGAGACCTTTATTCCTTGTCAAAAGCCACCCACTTGCTTTAAGCCATCAGGAGCTGTAACTTCCAAAGACTTTAATTACTTCCAAAGCGCTTAACCTTTTGAGATCACGGCTCCCGGCTCCCGTTGGGGAGCTGATGAACACTACGGTTCCGCGCCCCCTTGGACCCTCTCAAATTGTGTGCAAACCTCCTGTGCAGGAACTTATGGGTGGTTTAGGTAAAGATCCCTGTGCGCATCAGCTTCTCAAAGGGGCCCGTGACAGGTTAACAACTCCACCTTAGGTATCTACGGGATATTTGATGTTTGCATATGACTAAATCAGCCAATTTAAGATATTCTTAGCCATTGAGAGGTGGGAGGCAGATTTTATGTGTAGATTAGTACTTAATCTTGGCCCTATAATTATGTAAGACCGTGTCTGGGTGTTGGGGAGAGGCAGGGTGGAATAGTTTATCACTCTGTTTCCTGGCGCATTTAGCAAGTATCTTTAGGCAATTGGTGAGGGGCGAGGGGAATGAAAGCTATGGCCCCCTTCAAAATACACATTCTCGTAAACACAAAAGGTCGCATGCACTTCTGCGCCGTTTATTACCCTCCCCCACCCCAGCCCCACTCCTAAGTTAAAGACTCAAGACGGCTGTGGACCTGGGGTTCCGTCCTTGCACACCCCACGTTATTTGCCTCAATTTATGTCATTTGTGCCCCTGCCCCATGTAGATGGGTGCTTAATCTGGTGTGGCTTTTATTTCCCTAGGAGATGATGGAAAATGGAGGCCACCAGTTGATAGTAAAGGCAAGATTCAACTTTAAGCAGACTAATGAAGATGAACTGTCAGTTTGTAAAGGGGACATCATTTATGTCACCAGAGTTGAAGAAGGAGGCTGGTGGGAAGGCACATTAAATGGCAGAACAGGCTGGTTCCCTAGTAATTATGTCCGAGAAATTAAGTCCAGTGGTAAGTGGATCTCTCAAAAGCCTTTTGGAATGTGACTCATGTACTCTCTTGTATTCCTACTGACAATCTTTTTTTTTTTTTAATTTTTTTTTTTTTTTACCGTTTATTCAGTTTTGAGAGAGAGAGAGAGAGAGAGACAGAACGTGAGCGGGGTAGGGGCAGAGAGAGAGGGAGACACAGAATCCAAAGCAGGCTCCGGGCTCGGAGCTGTCAGCACAGAGCCTGATGTGGGGCTCGAACTCACAAACCATGAGATCATGACTGGAGCCGAAGTAGGATGCTTAACCGACTGAGCCATCCAGGCGCCCCTCTATTGACAATCTTGTAGTTTTAATTGGTCAACAGAAAATGTTTGTATTTGCATTTATAAGCCGACAATTAGGGTAGGAGGGAACTGGGAAAAATCGGTGATTAGATATTTTGAAACGAAGTTGCATTTCGATTACATCAAGACAGCAAAAACCTAAAAAAGCTAAAGAATTCAAAGCTCAGACAGCTGTTCCACCTTAACTATGTCCCCTTCCTGCCACTGTAAGAATCACCATGGTAGAAAAGAATAATAAGAGAGGCCATGTGCTAACTTCCTTTTTTTAGCCCTAAGCTCTTTAAGCAGACCTAAGTCTAAATGCCTCAGACATGTGTTCGAGAAATAACAATCATAGGGCTGCAGGAAGCCGTCTGGCTGCTTTGATTCTGAATAAAATTGCCCTTAACTCTTACGTACTGCTAACTGCTTATCCTCTTTTGTAATAATATCGGGAGAATGAAATCTAAGAATTCTTCAGTAGTCTTTCTAGAACTTTCTTAGGTCACTTCCTTGCCTTTTGTTATTTAAGCAAGGAGGCCCTGCCTATATCACCAAAAAAACCCTGATATATAAAAATATGTCACAATACAGATAAAGTAGTGTTCGCTTATTCACATTGTTATATCTCTTCACTTCCCCAAAATATTTACCCAAGGGCTCCTTTGAGTGGTTAGCTGCTCAGTGCGCTTTTTCTTTTGTAGACGTCTTCATTGCTTTTTTAATGACTCAAAATTAATACTATCGGCTAATATAATCATAGGCTCATCGTAAAAAAACTAAAAAATTACAAAGATGTATAATATAGGCGATACAAATTCCTCTCTCCTTTGCATCCTCCCCCAGATAACCCCTCTTAGGAGCTTTTCCCGAACGCATTTAAGAGAAAGTTTGGTTTGCACGCTTTCCTGTGTCGTGTGTTGGTTTAAGGCAGGGGGCACCTCCCTTAATGGAATAAATGTTTACTAAAAGATTTATAGTTATATATGTATGTGTAGACTTCTTAGCATTTTTTAGAAGATTTTATTTTTGAGTAACGTCTACACCCAACATTGGGCACGAACTTACAACCCCAAGGTCAAGACTTGCATGCTCTACCGACAGAGCCAACCAGGTGCCCCTTAGCTTTTTTTTTTATTACTGGGAATTGAGATGTTTCTGTTGATCCCTGAAATATTTTCACAGGCCTTCTTGGAATTTCCTTGGTTTTGATGGTTCTCACAGCTGATTTTTACCCCTCGCTACATCTTTCAGTTGCTTTGGTCTGGTTGTTACGGTCTCTGTCTTTCCAGATTCACTCTAGCTTTGTTCATTGATTCAGTGTCTTCATCCCCCAGATTGAAAGCCACAGGTCTTGCCGCCTTGCCTGGGGATTCCCCAAGGCATTGTCCAAGCATTGTTGCGAGGACACCGGAAGTGGACAGACAGCATGCCTTCATCATCATGTCCCTCGCTGAGATGCCTTGTAGCACAGTCTGGCTGCTGCATTGTGGACTGCTCTGGGCTGTTTGTTCTGGGCTTTGGACCCTTCCCTTAAGGTTTCTTCTATACTCTCTTTGGTTTGGAGCTCAGTTAAGGACTCACGTGGCAATCTCTGGCTCTGATTTGAGCACCTAGGTAACCCTTTGAAGCGTCTTACCCAGCCATCAAGGATAGGTCTAGACAGCTGGGGCCAGGAAGCCTGCTACTTAAATTAAACCGAATTTAAACTCAGCAGCCAGACTGATTCTTTCAAAATGGAACTTGGGTAATGGCTCCCCATCTCAAAAAGAGTAAAAGCCAAGGTCATCTCACTAGCCTACAAGGTCCTTCAGGATTCAGCTTCCCGTTGCCCCTCTGACCTCCTCTCTGACCTTTCTCCCCCTCACTCATTCCACTTCAGCCACACTGGCTCCTGGTTTCCTGTGCCAAATGGGCACCTACCTCACTTACTGATCCTCTGCCTAGGACGCTCCCTGGATGTCTACATGCCTGGTTCCCTCACCTCCTTCAGGTCTCTGCTTACTTGTCCGCTTTGCAGTAGGGCCTTCCCTGGTCACCCAAGAAAATTGAACCCTATCCCCATTGCCCCTCTCCCCCTTCCCTGCTCTGTTTTTTGTTAACCATTTCTCTCCACCTAACATAGTGTACGTGTGCTTATTTACTTCACTTACCATCTGTATATTCCCATGAGAATGTAAGCACCATGAGGGCAGAGATGTTCTGTTTTGTTTAGGCTCTCTAAGTATCTGTAAAATGAATGGATACCGTGGGGCAGGTCATTATATTCTGTTCAGCTTGTTCACTGAGCATCAGTTAGATACTTGGTAGTAGTGGTGGTGGGGCTATATTAGTCTGTCCTCGGGGACCCTGCCTCTAATGACCTTACAGTCTAGTGGTCAAGATAGGTGTGTACATAGACAACTGTAACAGGGTAGCACGGGATAAGTAACGCAGACAAAGCTCTAAGTCTAGACAAGATGCTATTGGTGCAGGCAAAAAAAAAAAAAAAAGATTCTATGAACAATAACCTCGGCGGGAGGGGGAAGCACTTGAATCGGGCCTTGAAGGATGAAAAGACGCTTCTGACAGGTAGAAGGTTAGAGGGCATTAGTAAGTTAAAGCATGGAGGTAGGAAGGTGTGGAGTGGGTGGTAGGGTGATTTGGGTTGAGGGTAAGGCACGTAAAGAGGAGTGGGGCTTCGGCTGGAGCTATATAAAGAAGGGTGTCAACACAAAGCAGGGGATAGTAGGGGACAGTATGTGGTTTCGAAAGCTGTTTCTAGTGGTCACGTGGGGGCTGGATGGCAGAGAAGTGGTAGGGGTAACCAACGAGGATGTGGGGAAGCCAGTAGAGACTCTTGCTGAGATCTTGGCAATCCAGAGAGCCGTGCGGGCTGCTTTTGTGATAGTGGAGCGGAAAAAGTGGGCGGATGCAGTAGATACTGTTAAAAAACAATCAGGAAAATTTGCTGATGATTTGTGATGAGCAGAAGGGAGGAGGTGAAGATAATTCCAAGTCTAGAGGTCCAGCTTGAGGGTGAGCTCCTTAAGGGCATGTGGCGTCATGCACCCAGCCAGCCAGCAAAGGTTTCTTTGCCATGACTGGGATATCAGGCTCTGTCCCGGCACTGGTGAGGCAGAGAAACCTAAGACATGAGTTTTGTCCTCATGTTTATAGTCTAGTGACGGGGAGATCTCACTGAAGATGATGAGTTGCTTTGGACATGTTGAGTGGAGGCACCAGAGAGTCATCGTTTTGAAGATTTCCAGCAGGTAGCTGTCATTATTGATTTGGAGTCCGGGGCAGAGCTAACAGCCGGAGATGAAACTGACAACTGACGCCGTAAAGTCGTAGATGATAAAGCATAAAAATACATAGCAGATTGTCAGCGGACAGAGAGTGTGCTGTGGCTGGAGAGGTTGGAAGTGGCTTCGTGGAGGAGGTAGGGCTTGAGACATGTAGGCTGTGGATGGGTCCAGATGAGAGGGGAGGACAATCCAAGCCATAGTGATTGGTCAGGGAGGACCAAAGCCACAGAGGATCCGTGGTAGGACTGAGCAGAGGGAGCTTGGGGTGATGGAGGAGATCAGCTCGGTGTAATGAAAATGTCTTGTTGGGAAGGAGGTGATGAGTCTTTGTTGACCCGAATTCTTGCCCATACCACCTCTCGCTGCCTCCACAGGGTGGCAAGTTGTCCGGAACCTATTTAGGATGCTGCCGAGGGACACGTTAAGTTCAGTGTTGTGCTATTTTATGTTTGGTGTAGAAAATATACCTGTCAACATTTTCTTTCTTTAAAAAAAATTTTTTTTTAATGTTTACTTATTGAGAGACAGAGAGACAGAGCATGAGCATGGGAGGGGCAGATTCTGAGGGGAGACACAGAATCTGAGGCAGGCTCCGGGCTCCGAGCTGTCAACACAGAGCCTGACGAGGGGCTCGAACTCACGAACCGCGAGATCATGACCTGAGCCGAAGTCGGATGCTTACCCGACTGAGCCACCCAGGCGCCCCGCAATGTTTTATTTCTTTTCATGAAGTTCATACTGATGTGTATGCTTAGGGAAGATTTGTGTGGAAGGAGTTTTAAAAAAAATGACTCCTAGATTAAGGGCGTCTTTCGTTGAAACGAAACCATCCATTTAGAGTTTTAAACCCCACGGCCACACAAACTCTTGGGTCGTTTGGGAGGTTGAATCAGGCATGGAAGTCAAGAACTCCTGTGATCTCCATTTACTCTTGGGTCAAGCGGGTAACGCTGAGGTCACTTGAATAGTCAGGGATTCTGACCTTCATTCGTGGTAGCCTGGGGTACTTTTCATTCGGGCCGGTATTCCACGTGCCTTTGTATTGTCTTCAAAATGGAACAAAGCAACCCTGGCCCTGTGCAAACCCCCACCCTGCAGATTTCAGTGCCATGGGAGTACTGTGCCCACTTTTCTTCCCTTGAGCCTGCTATGGACAGGAGCACTTTGTGCTCTGGTAAAGTCGCCCTTGGGGAGTGGCATGTTAAGTTTGAGATTCCAGTGTAACTTTTGTCTAGAAGATGATTATGGTCAAGGCCCTGGGGACAGCTTCTTCCCTCCCATCAGGAGGAGACTGGTTTCAGAGGACCTGTGAAGCCACCAGTCTACTACCGTAGGAAGTGAGGAAGTAGAATATTTGAGTATCTCGTGCATGCACACGCACGCACGAGACTCCTTTCAACATGAGCTTGAGGCTAAAGGTAGGGTAGGATTTGGTGACCGTGATAATAAAAGCCTCTCACCAAGAATGATGGGACCTGGACGGTGGTGACATTATGGAGCCATTGTTCCCAGTCCTGCTTGCGTACCTCTCGTTTTCTTGTTGCACAAGAAAAATAAACCCTTTTGAACAAAAACATTTTCTCAAAGATTTTATTTCATGAAAAATATATGTATGAATCAATTAGGCGTTATATAAGCGTCAGAGGATATATTAAGGGCCTTTGCTCCTTTGTTTGAGTCAGATACATTATAAATAAGAAAATTAGCCATTGGTAACAATTTTCAGTCCTTTATTTAAAAATCAGTGGTGACCTGTAAATTAACGTGTTATTTATGCATGAAAAAAAAATTCCTGCCAATACATCAGTAACACCATAAATTGTATCTTTTTTTCCGTTTTTGTCTTAGAGAAAAGCTAAGGACTTTGCATTAAAATTTTCCTGGCAAAATGTCCATGCCAAGGAAGTATTGAAGCACGTATGATCAGAACAGATATTTTAAGCAAATTCTGTTTTCTACAACTGGTTCCGTTAAAGGGTCATTAAATCTAAGACTTTTTATTAGCAGGTAAATATAGTTATCAGATGAGGAGATTAGGTAGCTGGCTAATTAAATTTGTATTAAGGCAGCTTAAGAAATGACTCTTCCTGCTGATTGTAAACCAAAACTAAGATTGAGCTTTATATTTAGACTTCCTGTTGTAATCCCCTGGGTATGTCACATAGATGTTTCATATCCAGAGAAACCCATTGTCACTAGATTTCTTTTTGTCCCATCACCACCAACAGGCAATAGGAATCTGTACAGCAGCAGGGGAGGGGAAAGAACCAAACGTTAATTGGAAAAGGCTCTTTATATCAGGATTAGGAGGGTTTCTTATGGCTTTATCTGTGGGATAGTGCTGTTGTTGGAGTTATCTTATGCCAGGTAACCCATTTGAATTCTTCATGACGTTGGTTGATGTCAGCGATTGAGTTGAATTGAATTGAATTGAATTGAGCTGAACTGAATTGAATAAGAGGTGGTGACAGAGACCACCTTGCCTTGTTCCTGATCTCAGGGGGACCACGCTCAGCCTTACATCTTGTGCCATGTATGTCTACGCCAGCTGCAGGTGTTTGGTAGATACTCTTTATTGAGTTGAAGGAGTTCCACTTTATTCCTATTTCAGGGGGGACAGGAGGTGGGAGTTTCTTCCCCTTGAGGGATTGTTGAGTTTTCTCAGGTGCTTTTTCTGCACTGATGGGTATTATCATGCGATTTTTCTTTGTAGACTGTTAATATTGTGGGTTGCATTGATTGATTTTGGAATGTTTAACCAACCTGGCGTCCATCGGGCTGGATTCCATGGTCTACAATGCTTTAAAAATGTTGCGGAATTTTATTTGCTAATATTTTGTTAAGGTTTTTTGCATCTATATTCATGAGGGCTATTGGTCTGCAGTTGTCATTTTTTTATACTATCTTTGTCTGGCTTTGGTGTCTGTGTGATAGTGACTTCATAAAATGAGTTGGAAGGTTATCCCTCCTCTTATTTTCTCTAAGAGATTGTGAAGAGTTGGTATTGCCTCTTCCTTAAACGTGTGATAGCGTGCTCCAGTGAAACCATATAGGCCTGGAGATTTCTTTTTCTGGAGTTTCAAGTTTAGAAATTCAATTTCCCTAATAGTTCTAAGTCTGTTCAAATGGTCTAGTTCATACTGGGTGAGTTGTGGTAGTTTTTGTTTTCCGAAGAGTTGGTTCGTTTCACATCTAATTATCAAGTTAATATGTGTAGAGTTGCTCAAAGTATTGCTTTATCATCTTTTTTTTTGTTTAAAGAGAGTGCGAGTAGGGGAGAGGGGCAGAGAGAGAGAGAGAGAGAGAAGGAGAATCTTAAGCAGGCTCCACGAGCAGCCTAGAGCCCGCCGGGGCTCGATCCCATGACTCAGGGATCATGCCCTGAGCTGAAATCAAGAGTCAGATCATAAACCGACTGAACCACCCAGGTGCCCCTGTCATCTTTATGATAGGTAGTGACAGCCCCTGTTTCACTCCTGATATTGGTAATTCGTGTCTTCTTTTGGCCTCTGTCAATCCTGCTAGAGGTTTGACAATGGTATTGATCTTATTAAAGCACCAGCTGTTTTTTTGCATCCTGTTCAGCCACCCAGGAACCTCCATGCAGCCAGTCCTTTCTTTTCGGTTCATGTTTCTCTGTCCTACTCTGCATAGGTAACATTTTGTTTCCATTGCAATCACCCATTCCTGTGGCCTTTCCTTCCTGCTTCTCCATCTTGGCAGGCTCTCCATTACTGTTTACCCTCTCGTTCAGCCTGGCTTTTGAAAGCTGACCCTATCTTGCCGGTACCTCTAGAAAGTTTCGTTTTTATCAAGACTGGCTTACGTTACAGTCGCACAAAACGATTGTGCGTTCTTTTAGAAAAAAATGTTTTTAGGTTTGTTTGTTTGTTTGTTTGTTTGTTTATTTATTTATTTATTTATTTTGAGAGCGAGCGAGCAGGGGAGGGGCAGAGACAGAGGGAGAGAGAGGGGATCCAGGTAGGTTCCGCACCATTAGCACGGAGACCAGTGTGGAGCTCGAACTGATGAACTGGGAGATCATGACCTGAGCTGAAACCAAGAGTCAGGTGCTGAACCGACTGAGCCACCCAGGTGCTCTCGGCTATGAGTTCTAAGTAGAACCATTATCACTACGTTATAGGAAACTGGCCTCCTAAACACTGAAAGAATTTGGTAACTGTCAATTTCAAATAAGTCTAAGAGTCCAACAGTGGTGCCTGGGAAGCACAGCCGGCTTGGTACAATACTTGATTTCAAGTCCTGGCTCTGCCACTTACAATCTTGTGAAGCCACCAGGTAGATCCAGGAGGATCTTGAAATGGCATGAAGCTTCCAGCAACTGGCTGTACCCCACTTGTCATCACTCGGACGTGACACAGTTGGCCCAGAGGGCTGCCTTTTTGCCTTGTTTTCACCCTACCCAGCAAGGCCCAGCTGGACAATTGATTGGCACAGGAACAGTTCTGCCTTGAGCATTGCCATGTCTACAACTGTGCTTCTGGAATCTTCCCTGCCCAGAAAGTTCTCTACTGTTTTCTCTCCTGGTTTGAATTCTCACCACCCTCCAGGACTAGATCGAGTGCCTCCTGCCCAGCAAGGTCTTCTCTGAGCATCCCAGCTCAAACTGATGGCCTCTCTGAACGCCAGTAGGAATCACTGCAAATGCCATTGACCAAGCCCTTCTCGGTAGATTTACCTCTGGACATCATATTGGTTAGGAGCACAGGCTCTTGTCAAGGCACACCTGAGCTTCAGTCTTGGCCCTGCCATGTCCTAGATACATGCCCTTAGGTAACTAACTTCACCTCCCTGGACCTGAGTGACCTTCTCTGCAAAATGCAATCATCTCTGCCTGCTAGGGTCGTGAGGCTCAAATAAAATGTCTGAAAAGCTATTAAGTGCCAAATAAATAAAAGGATTATTTTAATATAATAATATTTTAAATATAATAATAATTAAAAGTCAAGGTTAAATGAGAAAATATTCATGCGATAATGTGATAGAATTACAGAGGAGCGCCTGGCTGGCTCAGTCAGTAGGGCATGTGACTCTTGACCTTGGGGTCATGAGTTGGAGCCCCACACTGGGGTTCGAGCTTACATAAAAACATAAGATTAAAGGGGTACCTGGGTGGGTCGGTCGGTTAAGCGTCCGACTCTTGAATTCAGCTCAGGTCATGATCTCACAGTTGGTGGGATCAAGCCCCACATCGGGCTCTGCGCTGATGGCACGGAGCCTGCTTGGGGCTCTCTCTTTCTCTCTCTCTGTCAAAATAAATAGAAAACACTTAAAAATAAGTAAGTAAATAAAAAATTTTTAAAAAGGTTGTTAGGAGAATTACAAAACCATAAGTAAAGTAAGAAAGATCCCTCTGTGTGTATGTGTGTGTGTGTGTGTGTGTGTGTGTGTGTGTTCACAAATACATATATAAAAAGAATGAGAAGACATGCTTTATAATGTTACTCTGATGATGGTTAACTCTGACTAATCATTGGTTTTTATGTTTTCTCTATAATTTGCATTTTTTAGGGTTGGGATGTAATAGATTTAAAACTAGAAAATATTTTTTAAAAAGAAAAATCAAGTGTGATGATATCTTATGAATTGGTTACTTATATGTACTCGACTATACTTCAGAAAGAGTTTAAAGCAGCATATAATATAGCAAGATAAAAATGGAATGTAAAACAAAATGAAGCAAAGGAGAAAATGAGGGGAGGAACGATAGTGTTAGTGACACTGTTAAACATTTATGATCGCCATCTTGTATTTTCCTGAGGTGTGTTTTTTTTTTTTAAAGAAAGAATGCGTTAGGATGTCTCTTAGTCATGAGTTTAATAGGTAAGATTAACTTGGTAAAAGAAAGGCAGCATTTTGTAGCACGATGTCATGATACTCAAACGATACATAAAAGAAAGAAGAATTTTCTGCTCGTTTTCAGTGTGTTAGAGATTCTGATTATTTTATTTTTGGCACAGTAGAGAGCCCCAAGAAATGATGGCTGCTATTACCTATGTTATAATATATATCTATACTATACTTGTATAGTAACTTACAAGTTACAAATATGTGTATTTGGTTAGCATTAATTTGGCTTATCTGTTTTGAATGAGGTGAGTGGAGAGGCAGACTGGAGTAAAGAAACGAGCCCAAATGGAGTGAAGTTCTTGGTCTGGCCCTGCCGTTCATTAGCTAGGCCTTAACTTCTCGGAAATTGAAGGGGTCTGGACAAGAACCCTAGCTTGGACCATCTAGAGTTTAGTAAAATTAGAGTGTCACTTGTCGGGGAATGTACATTTCCACTGATCCTTCCATTTGACAACATTTATAGTATGTGAGTCGACTTCAGTTATAAAATGTTCATCTTAGATCTGTGTGATCTTAACATAATTTAAATGTCTATTCCACAGAGAGACCCCTCTCCCCCAAGGCTGGCAAAGGATTCGAAACTACTCCACTTACCAAGAACTATTATACTGTGGTGAGTGTTCAGATCAGAACTAACAAAATTTCTTGACTCTCTGTATGGAACCTTTTCACTTGCTGAGCCACTGATGCGTTGAGGTGACGCTCATAGGAGACTGGGTAAAGTATCGCAAGGGTCTAATGTCAGCTGTGCTACCGTGGAGCTCTTCTGCTGGTAGGCCTCTTACAGATGTCTAGAAGTTTTACATCCACTGTACTGAAAAATTCCAAGGTAGCCCAAAGAGAAATTGGTTCATAAGTAGGCGTGATGGGGAAACCCAGCAGTTAGATATAGCCTTACCAGATATTAAGAAGGTGAGTTCCCACGTTCCTCTAATGCTATTAGTTTTAAGTGATCGCATACTGTGATTTTATTTTCGAATCAATCAATCCATTATGGTGTCCTCCAAAATATTATGAACCTTGTATTTGAGGAGAGCCCGGAGGGAAGACTGCCCTCTGGCACAGCGGGAGGCATGGAATGACTCTGGCTTGAACACAGACATGTCAAAATATATTAGCTATAAATAGGACAGATACAGTACTCAAAATAAGTTCCCATTTGAGAAAAAAAAAATTGTATTATTCTCCTTAATCTTCCCTCTGCTTTCCTTCACGTCTCCTTTCCAGACTCGGCCCAATCACTAATGAAAAGGACTAATCATTGTAAGCTCTAAGTTTTCTTGTCTGAAATAGTGTCACTTTTGAGAGAGAGAGAGAGAGAGAGGGAGAGAGAGAGAGAGAGAGAGAGACAATCTCGAGCAGGCTCTGTGCCATCAGCACAGCTCTCACGAACCGTGGGATCGTGACCTGAACCGAGATCAAGAGTCGGACGCTTAACCGATTGAGCCACCCAGGCGCTCCTTAGTGTCACTTTTCACCCGATATTGGATGTGCATTTGGACTGCATACTCCTTTCATTTTGCACATGGATAATCTTGTTCAACATCTCTATACGTAGCGTTCCAAAAGTCAGAATTGCACCCTTCCACGAGTTTGCTCCATAATGATGACATGAGTGGTCGTGGGTATGAAAACTCAAGAAGAAGCTTCATAGGGGACATGGGCAATAATCATAGGGGACAATCTTGTCACTATTTTTCTTCTTACATTTCTTTTTTTTTATTTAAAAAAACTTTTTTTTAATGTTTACTGATTTTTGAGAGGGAGAGTCAGAGCATGAGCGGCAGAAGGGCAGAGAGAGGGGGAGACACAGAATCCAAAGCAGGCTCCAGGCTCCGAGCCATCAGCACAGAGCCTGATGCAGGGCCCGAGCTCACGAACCGTGAGATCATGAACTGAGCCGAGGTTGGACACTCGACCAACTGAGCCAGCCAGGCGCCCCTCTTCTTACATTTCTGAGGTTAAAATGTATTACCCAACAGAGCTAGGCTCCCTTCTTCCTTCCTCCATGACCATTTCTTCCAGTTTCTAGATGACCCCCCCCGTGATTTAATTTTTGTTTTAATTTTTAAAATGTTTGTTTATTTTTGAGAGAGAGAGAGACACAGCACGAGCAGGGGAGGGGCAGACAGAGACACAGAATCCGAAGCAGGCTCCAGGCTCCGGGCTGTCAGCACAGAGTCCGACATGGGGCTCGAACCCATGAACCATGAGATTATGACCCGAGCCCTAGTCTGGCGCTTAACCGACTGAGCCACCTAGGCTCCCCCTCCCCACCGTGATTTAATTTTTAAAGAAAGTATGCAGTCAAATGGTGGATGAAAACGTTGCAGTAGCTTCTTCTCTCTTTGCATCTGGAGTATGCCATCACACGGCTTTGGAGCTGTCTCTGCCTCTGCTGATTCTATTTATTTTTTTAAGTTTGTATTTAAAATCCCGTTACGTAACATACAGTGTTATATTAGTTTCAGGTGTGCACTATAGTGGTTCTACACTTTCATAAAATACGCCGTGCTCATCACAACAAGTGCCCTCCTATCACCTATTTAACTGTGCACGTCCATCACCTATTTAACTGTTCCCCCCCACCTCCCCTCTGGTAACCGTCAGTTTGTTCTCTATGGTTGAGAGTCTGTTTCTTGGTTTTCCTCTCTTTTATTTTGTTCCCCTTTGCTCGTTTGTTTTGTTTCTTGATGAATACAATTGTATGCCATTTGTCTCTCTCTGACTGACTTGTTTCTCTCAGCATTATGCTCTCTAGCTCCATCCGTGTCATTGCAAATGGCTCGATTTCATTCTTTTCATTCTTTTTTATGGCCGAATAATATTCCAATGGTGTGTGTGTGTGTGTGTGTGTGTGTGTGTGTGTGTTTAACTCAAAGAGTTAAAAATAGAACTACTTTACAATCCAGCAGTTGTACTACTGGGTATTTACCCAGAGAATACAAGAACTAATCCGAAGGGATACACGTACCCTTATGTTTAATTGCAGCATTATTTACAATAGTTGAGATATGAGAGTCATGTGCATAGCTTCTCGTACCTTACTACTCTAAACAATTCTGCAGTGAACATCTTCTACGTAGGACTTTGGCAAGGCATATAAAGAGCTGTAGCTGGATTCCTGGAAGTTCAGTTATCCAAAGGCCTGAGGGCCAGGAGAGCCAATGGTGTAAATTCTAGTCTGAGGGAGGAAAAGACTGATATTTTTAGCTCAAGAAGTCAGGCAGAGGGAGCAAATTCTCCTTTCTTCTCCCTTTTTGTTCTTTCCAGGCCCTCAAAAGATTGGATGATGCCCAGCCACGCTGGGGTGAGCAGTCTGCTTTCCTCAACCTACCAAAGCCATCTGCAGACACCCTCCCAGACATACCCAAATAATGTCTAAGCTCGGTACCTTGTGACCTAGTCAAGTTGACATGTAAAATGAACCAATCGCATCCGATAAATTTGGGCAGGATAGAGACTCCTTGAATTTGCAAGTCTGTAGATTTGTCTCCCCCTTTTCAAGTTTCCAGGGGACCGGGTGCTGATTTCTGCCCCACCTGGGCCTTGATGCAAGTTCTCCAGTGTGACCAAAGTGGCTTTGGGTACCCAGCCCAGACCTGCATGTGCCATGAGCCACGTTCAGTGTGTCTAACTGAGGCTTGCCCACTCCTGGCCTGGTGCTTGGAATAGGTGCTCAGGATCCTTTAGGGCCGTGGCAGCCCAGAGGAGGCTTTTGCTGCCCCTGACCGTGGTTCCTTCCGCGTTCTCAAAATTCACTGCCGTTTGTTAAACTTCTCTCACTACTGAGAAACAGCATGCCATTTTTCTATCCATTGTTTTTCTAATAATCTTATGCTGCTTGTTGGCTTTCTCTGCCCTTCATAACTTGCTGTGACGTGCCAGGAGGCATTTAAAAATAAAGAACAACAACAACAAAGGAAAATGGTAACGATGTGAGGCGCTGGTGTTAATTAGCTTGACTGTGGCGATCTCTGCACACTGCGTACCTATATCAAAAGCCCAAGTTATAGGGGCCCCTGGCTGGCTCAGTCGGAGCAGCGTGTGACTCTTGATCTCGGGGTTGTGGGTTCGAGCCCCCTGTCGGGTGTAGAGATCACTGAAAAATAAAATCTTTCAAAAATATATCAAGTTATACACCTCAAGCATAGACACTTTTTATTTGTCAATCATACCTCAGTAAAACTGAGAAAACAAAGAACAGGAAAAGGGATCTATGTGGCTTAGCGATCAGGCTGAATCTGTGCACAGCGCTTAGCTCTTCGCGCCCATGGTCTGTCTCACTGGGAACGTAGGACAGACGTGATAGGAAGCCACGTGGCAGAGAATGATGCAGTTATAAAGTGTCCTAAGATGGGCTTCTCAAAACGTGGTTGGGGGATCCTGCCTCAGAAGGCCCCGGGGAGCTTGTTAAAAGTGCACACGTCCGGGCCCCATACCGGACTTGCTGTATATCAGAATCTCTGGCCATAGATCTCAGGAAACAGTACTTTTTTTTCATGTTTATTTATTTTTGAGAGAGAGACAGACAGAGACAGAGCATGAGTGGGGGAGGGGCAGAGGGAGAGGGAGACCCAGAATCCGAAGCAGGCTCCGAGCTGTCGGCACAGAGCCCGACGCCGGGCTCGAACCCACGAACCGTGAGATCATGACCTGAGCCGAAGTCGGGTGCCCAACCCATTGAGCCACCCAGGCGCCCCAGGCAACGGCTGATTCTGCTGCTCACTAAACTGAAGTTGGAGAACCAGTAAAGGGAAAGGTTCAGTGGAAGACGGGATTCAAGCGTGTCGAGACTTAGCTAAGCAGAGAAGAGCTGGAAGGGAATTCAGGCAGGGGGGCTACATGGGCGCATCCCCCTGGGCAAGAGTGGGCGCGCCCGCGATCCCTCCCTGCTGGTCATAGAGTGGACTGCACTGTCTTCTTTGCCCGTCAAAATGCCCCCCGGGAAGGTGGAGTGCTGTATTCACACGCAGTGATCCGAATATTCGATTCTGGGCGCGAGCATCTATCCGTCTGCAGAGGGAGAGATGATCTCTCCCTACCTCCAAACAGGAAGGTACAATCAGTAGCGGCCAGCACAATTTATTTTTCTCCTAACTTTCTTCTACTTCATTGTAACTTGTGGCAGACGCCTAGAGGGTATGCCTTGGAGAACCCGTACGCAGTGGGAAAGGTGGGGAGTGTGTAACATGTGACCTCACATAAAAATCCCAGGAAGCCTCCTGCAATTTCTGCTTTTACCACCCACCTTCTGCTTACCCCATTTTCCCTCTTACTCATCTCTCTACCCACCTGCTCCCACCCGGAGTTTTCTCTACCTTTTTAGCGCTTATCCGCCCCCCCCCTCTTTTTTAAGACTTTATTTTACAGAGCGGTTTGGGGTTCACAGCAAAATCGAGCGGAAGGAACAGAGATTTCTCACGTACCCCTCCCACCCGCACACACGCACAGCCTCACCTGCTACCAGCGTCTCCCACCAGAATCGGTGACAACTTGTGACAAGCGAAGGATCTACACTGACACGTCACGATCTCCCAAAGTCCATCGTTTACATTGGGGTTCCTTCTTGGTGTTGTACGTTCTGTGGGTCTGGACGAATGTATAATGGCCTGTATCCATCATTATAGTGTCACACAGAGTATTTTCACTGCCCTCAAAATCCTCTGTGCACCTTCCCCTTTTAAATCCACCAGCCTGAACTACTCCCTACATCTGCCCATTTATTCCTTCTCCACATTCCCTGTACTTTTTTTTTTTTTTTTACCTACCCATTTCCTGTCTTACTCATCCATATACGGTTGACCCTTGAACAGCTCGGGAGTTAGGGGCGCTGACCCCCTGCACGGTCGAAGATCCATGTAGAACTCTTGACTCCCCAAGAGCTTAACCAGAAGCCTTACCACTAACATGAACAGTTGATTAACACATATTTTGTATGTCATATGTATTACATCCTGTCTTCTTACAGTGAAGTTAGCTAGAGAAAAGAAAATGCTATTTAAAATATCATAAGGAACAAGGGGGTTCCCGGGTGGCTCAGTCGGTTAAGCGTCCGACTTCAGCTCAGGTCACGATCTCACGGTGCGGGAGTCCGAGCCCCGCGTCGGGCTCTGGGCCGACAGCTTGGAGCCTGGAGCCTGCTTGGGATTCTGTGTCTCCCTCTCTCTCTCTGCCCTTCCCCTGCTCACACTCCGTCTCTCCCTCTCCCTAAAAAATAAATAAACTTAAAAAAAATGTAAATATCATAAGGAACAGAAAAGACATTTACAGTAAGCGGACCCGCAGTTCAAAGCTGTGTCGTTCAAGGGTCGGCTGTTTATGCATTTTAGCCTCTTAAAATAATTTCTTCATATTCTATGACTCTTTCCCTTTGGAAAAAAAAAAAAAAAAGAAGAGTTATAAAAACGAACTCACTCTAAAGCCTTTCCAGGAAATGTGGGAAATATATTTTACTGGAAAATCAATAGCCCAGGATAGAGGCATAAAAGGCTGCCACCTGTTTTTCTATGGCTTCTTACCATCTGTCTCGCTCTGAATTTAGTCAAAGGTTAATTGAGCAAAAGAATACTCCGTTGCCCTTGTGAAGACAGAGTCAGGGAGGCAAAGGCAATGTCTGGATGCAGTCTATTTTAGTAAGTTTGAATGGATTTCATCTCGATCAAACTGTGCTGCTGTTTGGCTTGCCAAACCCCTTGCTTTCTGACTCACCACTGAGGCCTTCTGTTTGGGAACACATAGCCTCCTCTGTCTGCTTCCCTTTTTATCCCTTTACAGTACATGCCCTGTGGCCTGAAAAATAAAGAACCAGTCTCAGAAGTTCATCAGTTGGTCTTTTGAGATTGAGGAAAGCAATAAAAGCTCAAATGAATTTGAGAAAGAATCCTAAGTGTCCACCCTGATGAGCATTTCTGCTCGTCAGACCGCAGCCAGGGCAGCGCTATTTAACATGTTACCGTTCAATTGGGTTGTTGTTGTTGTTGTTGTTGTTGTTGTTGTTGTTTGCATTATTAAGTGAAGGAATCGTGGATCATCTCTGTCAGTTTAGTTTTGTAAAGTTGGCATTCAGCCACCCTCAAAACTTTCAACAATAGGAGTTAAAATATGTTTTCTCTTTAGCTCTGAAGGAGGAAATGTTTAGCTATGAAATTTGTTTCAGTTTTGCTCACTGAAAGGCGGCGGGAGATATCCGCCTGCTTCCCTCACCTTTGCCTTCTGCGTGTCCCAGGCTGGTGGGTCCAGCGAGAGTGGGACTTCTAGAAAGTGCGCCGCCTCACCTGGCAAATAAAGCCACTGGAGCAGGACAGTTGTCACCTTTCTTGCAAAATCCTACTGATTTCTTGTGAAGGAGCCCCAGATGATAGCGTTTTGAAGGGCGTTGAAACAATAACGCTGTTTCAGTGGTGAGAGGGAGGTCGGTTTCAAACAATGCTGTGTAATTGTGTCAAGAATCACATCTTATGGGGCGCCTGTGGAGCACCGTCAATTGAGCATCCGACTCTTGACTGGGGCTCAGGTCATGATCCCAGGGTCATGGGATTGAGCCCCACATTGGGCTCCGCTCCGAGCGTAGAGCCTGCTTAAGATTCTCTCTCTCTCTCTCTCTCTCTCTCTCTCTCTCTCTCTCTCTCTCACTCTTCCCGTCTCCCCCAGGCACATGAGTGCACGCTGTCTCTAAAATAAGATCAAAAAAGTAAAAAAAGCAAATGAAAACCTCATTTTACGAGGTAGATAACGCCTGCAGTTTCTAATTTAAAAAGTTCCTTCGGGCAATGGGTGAGCGGATTCGGTTTGATTTTTTTTTTTCTTTTGTTTTTCTTATTTTCAACAGACGTGATGATTTGGGTAGTGTCACAGCTCTAGGCAACAGTGCTTGAAAGGAGGGTGAGGATGTGAGATGGCTCGTATCCAGACCCGGTCTTTTTAGAAAAATGTGAACAAAAGGAGATGATTAGATGATTTCATCCCTTCCTGAACATTAGCAGGAAGGCACGCTACCAGCCTTTTCCCACCCTTGATACAAATGCTGTAGACGAATAAATCTTGTTAGTGAAGCAGTCTGCGTATGTTTTCCCTCTTACTTACTAAAAGACGGTGCTGCTGAATTCTGGTGTAGTTCTCCCCATTTCTAAGAATACAAAATGAATATGAGTGCAGCGCATTTATGTAAGCGATTAGCTGAGGTACCACAGGCGACCCCAGCCCAGCTGGGCAGGCAGTTTCACTGATGGACAAACTAGAGTTTGGAAGGACCATCCTGGGTAAGGACGTGGGGTCAGGGAGAAAAAAACGTATAAAGAGTTTCTATTAACAGATGAGAAATATGTGCTTTGAGTCTTTAAAATCGCTTTTTTGGCCATATAATTTCTACACCACAAGACTCACCGTCTTAAACTTGCACGGGGGCGCCTGGGTGGCTCAGTGGGGGAAGCGTCCGACGCTTGATTTTGGCTCGGGTCGTGATCTCACGGTTTGTGAGTTCAAGTCCCGCATGGGGTCTGTGCTGACAATATTTGTTGCTTTGTGTCTAGCTTCTTTCACTTAGAATAATATTTTCATGGTTCATCCATGTTGTAGAATATATCAGTGCTTCTTTCCTTTTTGCGGCTAATATTCCATTGTATAGACACACGAGGTTTTGTGTAGACATTCACCAGTTTATGGACCTTCGGATTATTGCCACTTTTTGGGTGCTATTAATGATGCTGTGTGAAAATTCATGTGCAAATTTTTGTGTGGACATAGGTTTTCATTTCTCCAGTGATTGAACTGCTGCGTCATATGGTAACTCTAGGGCTATTCAAATCCTCAGCCAACTTTTTTTTTTAATGTTTGTTTATTTTTTTAGGAGATAGAGAGACCGAGTGCAAGCGGGGTAAGGGCAGAGAGAGAGGGAGACACAGAATCTGAAGCAGGTTCCAGAATCTGAGCTGTCAGCACAGAACCCAACGCGGGGCTCGAACTCACGAACCGTGAGATCATGACCCGAGTCGAAGTCGGAAGCTTAACCGACTAAGCCACCCAGGCGCCCCCTTAGCCAACTTTTAATTAATTATTTTTACTGTTGAGTTGTAAGAGTTCTTTATATATTCTGGATACTGGATCCTTATCAGATATACGACTTGTAAATATTTCTCCCATTCTGTGGGTTGTCTTCTCACGTCCTCGATAATGCCCTTTGACACACATAAGTTTTTAATTTTTATGAATTCCAATTTATGTATTTTTTTTTCTCTTGTTGCTTGTGCTTTTGGTGTCAAATCTGAAGTCGTGAAGATTTTCTCCTCTGTTTTCTTCTAAGAGTTTGGTAGTTTTAACTCTTGAGTCCATTTTGACTTAATTTTTGTATTATGTTATAAAGTTGGAGTGCAGATTCTTTGGCATGTAGACACCCAGTGGTCCCAGCACCATTTGCTGAAAAGATTCTTCTTTCCCTATTGAAAGGTCTCGTACACTTGTCAAAAATCAGTTGACCAGGGGTTCATTTCTGGACTACTCCGTTGATATATGTACCTATCTTGTTACTGTAGTTTTGGAGTGTGTTTTGGAATTGGGAAATGTACCCTGTACTTTGTTCTTTTCTGAGATTATAAGAATTTGTGAAGGATTGATATGAATTCTTTCAACTTTTGGTAGAACCGACCAGTAAGGCCATCTCATCCTGGGCTTTAAATTATGGGAATTGTTTCGAATGCTTTATTCAATGGCTTTACTTGTTATAGATGTATTCAGATTTTCTATTTCTTTTTTTTTTTCTTGAGGCGGGGGAGGGGCAGAGGAAGAAGGAGACAGAATCTTTAAAAAACATTTTTTTTTAACGCTTATTTATTTTTGAGACAGAGAGAGACAGAGCATGAATGGGGGAGGGGCAGAGAGAGAGGGAGGCACAGAATCAGAAGCAGGCTCCAGGCTCTGAGCCATCAGCCCAGAGCCTGACGCGGGGCTCGAACTCGCGGACCGCGAGATCGTGACCTGAGCTGAAGTCGGACGCTTAACCGACTGAGCCACCCAGGCACCCCAGAAGGAGACAGAATCTTAAGCGTGCCTCATGCCTAGCACGGAGCTCCATGTGGGGCTTAATCTCATGACTGTGAGATCATGGCCTGAGCCTAAATCGAGAGTCGGGCGCTGAACCGACCGAGCCACCCAGGCGCTCCTGGATTTTCTATTTCTTTTGTGAGTCGGTTTTGGTAGTTTGTATCTTTGTAGATTTTTTTTTTTTTTTTTTTTACTTTTTTGGGTGGTCGACCTAGAGTTTGCAATATATATTTAGAAGGAATCCGGGTCCATTGTCACAGAGCACTATACCGCTTCACAGGTAGCACAAGCACCTTATAATAACAAGAGTATACCTAATTCTTCCTTCCCACCCCTGGCATCATTACTGTCATTCATTTCATTTATACATAAACATACGTAGGCATCATATATATGCTTGTAGATAAGCATATATAATTGAATACATTGTTCCTGTTACTATTTTGAACAAACTGTTATCTGTTAGATCAATTAAGAATACAAAAAAAGTAGATGGGGCTCGGTCGGGTGGCTCGGTCGGTTAAGCGACCCACTCTTGGTTTCAGCTCAGGTCATGATCTCGTGGTTTGTGGGTTCGAGTCCCACAGAGGGCTGTGTGATGGCTGCACAGAGCCTGCTTGGGCTTCTCTCTCTCCCTCTCTCCCGTCCCCTCCTCCCCCTCAAAATAAATAAATAAATAAACATTAAAAAAAAGAATACAAAAAATTCGAGTTTTTATTTTATTTCATTTTTTTTTTTATTTTAGAGAGAGAGAGAGAGCGTGCAAGCGAGAGAGATGGGGAGAAGGGCAGAGGGAGAGAGAATCCCAGGCAAGTTCCACACTCAGCGCCTGACTGACGCGGGGCTTGATCCCATGACCCTGGGATCGTGACCTGAGCTGAAATAGTCAGATGCTTCACTTACTACTTCTCTCGTACTTTCTTTCTTTATGTAGATCTGGGTCTCTGACCTATATAGCATTTTCCTTCTTCCTGAAGAACCTTTTGGGAAACATTTCTTGCAAGGCAGGTCTACCGGCAACAAATTCCCTCAATTTTTATACGCCTGAGTTCTGAAGGAAAATTTCACAAGGTACAGAATGCCAAGTTGGGGAGATTTTTTTTTTCTCAACACTTTAAACATTTCTCTCCACTCCTCTCTTACTTGCATAGTTTTTGAGGATAAGTTGAATATAATTCTTATCTTAGTTCCTCTCTAGGTAAGCTGTTCCCAACCCTCCCCACCCTTCCCCCTGGCTTCTTTCAGGACTTTTTCTTTATCATTGTTTTTTTCTGCAGTTTAAATATGATCTGCCTGCTTGGTGTTTACGGAGCTTCCTGGATCTGTTGTTTGGTGTTTGACATGAATGTGGAAAAATTCTCAGTCATTGTTGTTTCAAGTAT
Organism: Acinonyx jubatus; assembly: GCF_027475565.1. Taxonomy (NCBI): domain Eukaryota; kingdom Metazoa; phylum Chordata; class Mammalia; order Carnivora; family Felidae; genus Acinonyx; species Acinonyx jubatus. Next base: position 109,596,903 of record NC_069389.1, on the reverse strand, counting down.
TTCTTCTGTCCCTTTCTCTTTGTCTTCTCCTGGTAGCCTCATTAAATATATGTCATCTTTGGTATCTTGTTCCATTTTCTTTAGTCTTTTTTTCTTTCCTGTTTGCTTTTCAGTTTTGAAATCTTGTATTGACATATCCACAAGTTCAGAGACTCTTTTTTTAATTAAAAATTTTTTTTTTTTTAATTTTTGAGAGACAGAGAGAGACAGACCATGAGCAGGGAGGAGCAGAGAGAGAGGGAGACACAGAATCGGAAGCAGGCTCCAGGCTCCGAGCTGTCAGCACAGAGCCCGACACGGGGCTTGAACCGTGAGATCATGACCTGAGCCTAAGTCAGAAGCTTAACCGACTGAGCCCCTCAGAGATTGTTTTTTTAGTGGGCCAGTGTACTAAGGAGCCCACCAAAGGCATTCTTCATTTCTATTAGAGTGTTTTGGACCTCTACCGTTTCATTTTTATTCTAAGTATTTCTCTCATTCTGCTTACAGTTCCCATCTGTTCTTGTATGTTGTCTACTTTCAGTAGAGCATGTTACATAGTTATATTAAAATCCTAGTCTCATTAATTCCAACATTCCTGCCATATCTGACCATGGTTCTAATGTTTTCTCTGTGTCTTCAAACTGCGTTTTTTGCCTTGTAGTACGCCTTGTTGCTTTTTGTTGAGAGCCAAACATGATGTACTAGTTGAAAGGAACTGCAGTAAATAGGTCTTTAGTAATATGGTGGCATGGCATGGGGGGGCAGGGGCAGTATTCTGGAGCCCAGTGATTAAGTCTCAGTCTTTTGGTGAGTTTATGTCTCTGGATTACGAACTTCACCAGTGCTTCTCAAGCAGCTTTCCTCCCTTAGGTGGGACAGGAAGGCTAGAGGGACTGGGATAGGGTATTTCCTTTCCCCTAGGTGGGTTAGGCTCTGACGAAAAACCCGATAGATCAAGCTCTGGTCAAATAGTTTCTCTCTTGAGGGCAGACCTTGTTAGGATGAACAGAATGCTGTGGCGTATTTCAAGATGGCTCCCCTTCCTTTCCCCCTTCTGAAGTGGGACGGAGATTTTCCTCCTACTTCACTGAGACAACCTGGTGGCTAGCGGAGGTAAAACAAAAGATGGGCGGGCTGTCCCGTGACTGGGCCCCCTGGGGTTTTCAACTCTCAGACTGGGCCACGCTGAGCCCCCCAGCAATTCGGTCACAGTTCGGATTCTCCTGCCCTGCTGCTGAGTTCCGCAGAGGCCTCTGCTCATGGGTTTCTGCTCCAGCAAGTTTGATTTTCAGTGTCTGCTTGTCTGTCTCTCCAGTTCTGGGGGTAGCATTGTCCCCTGTGACCTCAATTCCCTGAGAAGAAGAGTTAGTTGTTGTTTTTTTTTTTTTTCCCAGTTAGTTCAGCTAGTCTGCTGATTGTTAGGCTGGAGTAATGACTTTCAAGCTCCTTAAATGCTGGCCCAGAAACCAGAAGTCCTGTTGCTTATTTTTCGATAGAGACATTTATAGCTACATATCGTCTGCCTTAAGGGCATCCCGTGAGTGTTTTTACGTTGTGTTTTCTTTTTTTGTTCATCTCAGGGCAGTTGCTGACTTCCTTTGGGGTGCCTAAACTTTCTATGGGGGGGAGGAAAGCATCGCCAGCCCGGCACTGGATTAATTTCAGGGAGCAGTGGAACCTCCAGGCCCCAGGATTTGTTTCCACTAACACCTTTCGACAGTGGTTTCTGAGGAAGACAGGAACTGAAAGGAGACAGAAGTGGCTGAGGAGAAGGCTGTGTGACCTCAGTCCTCGCTTCAGAAGCCACCCTGTGGGCGGCTTCCCTCTAAAGCAGGGATTCTGACCTAGGGCCAGTATTGTCCCTCGGTGACACTGAACAATGCCGGGACACGTGTGTCATCACCAGGCTGGAGCAGGGGTTGGCTAGTGGCGTCTAGCATCTCTCGGGTAGAGGCCAGGGATGCTGCTAGGCATGCTGTAATGCACAGGGCGCCCCCTCAGAGCGGACAGTTATCTGGTCTGAAATGTCAATAGCGCTGCCGTGGAGAAACCTTTTCTTGCCCCCTTACGTTGGTGGGACTGTCTCCTGCTCACTTAGCACCTACCTGTCCAGTGTCTCAGTGCCTCTTCACAATGGTCCCTGAGGTAGGTGAAATGTCACAATCTGAGGTGAGGCGGGTGAAGCCTTAAAACTGTAGCCAGGCTGTCAGTCGGGAGCAGAGCCCGGACGACCACCCTCCAGTCCGGTTGTGTCCCCCCAAACGCCCACAGTCGCCCGGGCCTCCGCTCGCCTTGCTCACTCCACCTTTCGAAGGCAGATCGTCATGGACTGTCCTGTGAGTACACGTCCCAGCTAAGAACGCCTCACGCTGTCTGGCCCTGCGAACGGAGTGGAAGCTCCCGGCAGGCCGCGCGGCATTCGGCCCAGAGTAGGCGTTCGGTACATGTTTGTTGAATGAATTAGGAGGTAGGAGAGAAAAGGTACGAAAATGTTAGCTTGCGTGTCTCGAGGAGCTTGAAGGGAAGGTTGGAGCTGCCCCCGGAAGAGGCTGGGGGACGGACCGGGCCCCTAGCACTGGTGGGGCAAGAGAGACTGTGGACCGTACGTGGGTTGTTTTGCCCAGAGGATTTTAATTTGGTTTTAATTCATAACACCGGTAGGCTTTGTTTCCCTTGCCAAATTCCTCACACTCCTGCTTCCTCTTCCCTTTGAATCGTTCATCCCAGCACCTTTTACCTTTTTTGAAAGACTAGGTTTAACTCTACTTAAAAATTCACCGTGGCCTCAGATTTTTGTCCCCTAAAGGTCTTACCAAAAACATAAAGACATTTGACGGCATTTGACGTCCATTTTCATTAAATTATCCTGACATTGAATCTGCGCATTCTAAGGTGGCTGGTCTCCACGTTCTCCTCCATAAAATGGGAATAATGATCCTTTGTTAGCTAACTGAGCCCTTTCCCGAGGATCAATGATTTAAGCACACAAAAGCATTCTCTCTCTCTCTCTCTCTTTTTTTATTAAATATATTTTACTGTCAAATTGGTACCCAAACAAAAGCATTCTCAACAGTACTGTGTAAATGGCCAGGCCCCTCCGGTTATGGGTGACTTTGAAAAATTGTATTCATATGACTTATGCAATATAACCATAATCATTAAAGTAGTTTGCTAGAATGAAACAAAGGGCATTCAGATTTTGTGCTTCTCACTTACAGTGCTAGCCTCATAATTTGGTTAAAAGCTCTTTCTTACCTGGGACTGTCCTGACAAATACAAGACCCTGACCTTTGTTTCTCCATAGGTGTTACAGAACATTTTGGACACGGAAAAGGATTATGCTAAAGAACTTCAGTCTCTACTTGTCACTTACTTAAGACCCCTGCAGGCCAATAACAAGTAAGATTTACGTTTTAAACCCGTTGCTAAATAAAGCAAGATAATGTCAGCATCGAGTCATTACTCTTATGTCACTGAATAATTGATTTTGCCCTTTAGAAGAATTTCCACAGATCACAGGTTGCCAAGAAACACGGTCAAGGCAACGGAAATTACGCAAGACGTTGCTGCTGGAGAGCTTGGCTTTCTGTCTCTTTGGGCTGTGGAAGGAATGAGCGGATCCGCATTTCTGTCTGTCACAATTTTTATCTTGTACATCCTAAAAGCGACACATGCGGTTTTACCTCGCCCCAAGAGGGCCTGCTGGTGTTTCTATGCAGCAAACATGTAAACTGGAAAGTTTCGTGCTCCCCGTAACCTTTTCTGGCTAGGGCAGAAACTCTTTCCCGCGGTCTGAGAGCGGAAAGAGTGTGGCATTTTGTGAATGCTCATAAGGGCACTTCAAGCCTGTATTTCAGCCAGGCAAAAAGAGAATGATAGAGATGTTAAAATGTTTTTGTTTTTGTTTTTGTTTTAAACAAAACATTCAAACCTTATTCTGGTCTTCGAAGTGACTGTCTGAGGCTGGAATTGAAAACTTAGTCTTCGTGAAAGAAAAATATCGACCGCTCATTTTGGGTGTGTGTGTGTGTGTGTGTGTGTGCTTCTAGAATAGCATATTAAACAGTGGCTAACTGCATTTGTTTGTGTTTATATCTTACTTGATTACCCTTTTCCTTGGGAAGAGTTTACTTTTGCTGGACAGCTGCCTAAAGTATTGGGCTTCAGTCAGGGAAATATGTTTCATATATTTCACGATTTTTCTCCCTTTTTTCCACATCATGTTTGCTAAGGCGTAAAGCCTGGCTGAATTTCCCAATTGGGAATTTTCCACGGCACTATGGGAATATTACTCCAGCGTGAAAGGATTTTATAGTCCTATGTTTTGTAAGAGCTTAAACGCGATCAACAACAAAGTGTCCTTTGTTATTATTATGTAAAGCACGAAGTGAATTCTGTGAATCATGCTTCTTTGAGCTGAATGGAAGGAACCCCAGTGAATCACTGGGTCCAGCGCCCGGGAAGAAATCACCATCCCCATTGAACACATAAGAAAACTCAAGTCCAGAAGGGCTTACTGCCGTACCCATCACACAGCCAGGAAGTGGCCACGCTCGACCCACTGTGCCTCCTGCCACCAGTGACATGTGCCTTCCGTTTCGCGGAGGTGACAGGCAGAGGCAGGACACGGAGGCGGTGACCCTGGGAGGGGAGATGGTGAGATTTCAAATGAAGGAGTGACTGATTAGCAAGCTGGAAACAGTAAGAGGAAAGGGAAGCTGGCTGGCTGAAGGTTTTGCTTTTGACTCCCCATCATAGGGGTTTTCCAGTGTGTGGTTCAGGAGGGCGATGGGGCAGAGAAGCTGGCAGCTTTTTATGCCCGAGGGGTTTCGGGTAACGTTTGTTTGGGTGTTCCTTTTCTTTGTCAGCAAAAATGACTCTCTGGGAAACACGCCCCTGGTATTAATACATGAAGAAGAAAGGCCTTTTAAGTCTTCAGAGAAGCCTCCTCCCCGAAACGGTCTAAGAGTATGGACTCTGGAGCTAGAACGTTTTGATTGGCATCCTGGCTTCACCCTTCACTGGCTTTGTGACTCCGGGCGATTTGCTGGACCTCTCTGTGCCTGGGTTTCCTGACCTGTAAAACGGAAGCAACAGGGGCGCCTGGGCGGCTCAGTCCGTGAAGCGTCCGGCTTCGGCTCAGGTCATGATCTCACAGTCCGTGAGTTCGAGCCCCACCTCGGGCTCTGGGCTGACAGCTCCGAGCCTGGAGCCTGCTTCCGATTCTGGGTCTCCCTCTCTCTCTGCCCCTCCCCTGCTCATGCTCTGTCTCTCTCTGTCTCAGAAATAAACTTAAAAAAACAATTAAAAAATTAATTAAAAACGGAGGCAACAGTCCCTACCTCATAAAGTTGTGGGCAGGTTACGATGCGTTATGTGTGAAACGCCCGCCTCCGTGTTAAGTGCCGGGTGAGTGTGGTTGGCGCTTCTTGTTACCACGTACTGTCTGGTAGGGGGGGAATGGACAGAAGTCACAGCGCGGAAGCTCTGGATAAAACTGTTCCGTTTGCCTTTATCTGCTCCGTTCCACTCCACAGACAAATCAGTACTAGTTTCTTATCCTGGACCTCCTCTCCTAAACATTTCCTTTCGTTGATTTATGAGCATTGCAAATTGGGAGAAACTGGGTTTTGTGATTTTTCCCCTGTGCATTCTGCGAGCATATATACTATCCTTTGATTGCTCTCCCAGTGGCGCTAGAAGACTCAAAATGCTTTACGTTTATCCCCCGTTATGATGCATTTTGCCTATTAAGATATTTAGATAGTGTGCAGTTGTAATTCGTTCACTCGTTGCACTGTAAAATGCCTAAATGGCTTTTATAAACCCTCGTTTGCTTGACGATCATTATTCTTACTGCAGGATAAGAAAATCAAGGAAAGACCCTTTCACTTTTATTTTTTTTAAGTTGATTTACTTATTTTGAGAGAGACAGAGACAGCATCGGGGGGCGGGGCACAGAACGAGAGGGAGAGAGAGAATCCCAAGCAGGCTCCATGCTGCCAGTGCAGAGCCCGATGCTGGGCTTGAACTCACGAAACCGCGGGATCACGACCTGGGCCGAAACCAAGAGTCGAACGCTTAACCAACTGAGCCACCCAGGCACCCCAAGTAAAGATGCTTTTACAAGTTGTTTAAGAACACGGACTTGGTGTAAATTAAAAAGCCAAAGTTAAAATCTAGGGGTTGCTTTCCTTGTCCCCTTTGCCAGTTATTAGCAAATCATCAGCTCACTAGACCAGAGATAGATAACTAGAATCATCCTTAAATTCTAGCCACTGAAACTATGTATGTTTTTTTTTTTTTTTCCAGTCTGAGTACTGTGGAGTTTACATCTTTATTGGGGAACTTTGAAGAAGTATGCTCATTTCAACAGACGCTCTGCCAAGCCTTGGAAGAATGTTCAAAGTAAGTGTCACATATTGCCATCAAGATAGCCAGCAACATCGCTTCCTTGGCGTGTTTTGTTTTCCTTTTAACTGTTGTCTTAGATTAAGGGCATTTTATGTTTACTCATTTGTTACAACTCTGATAAACGGTCCCGGTACAGAGAAAATACACTACGTGGTGGCATTCACAGGGCCAAACCATTAGTTGTATATATCAGGGCTCTACGTGCAGTAAATTGTTCCTGACTTTACTGAAAAATTGTATTGCTTTTACTGCTCCTGGGCAGTGTAAGAGCCAAATAAGGTCTCGATTGACCGCGGATGATGCCTTTGACATTGATTAGATATTTTCTTTTGTACATTGCAAATGGAAAATTAGTCAGGTGACTCATTTGGTTGCACAAGCTGCTGCTTCTCTTTAAATCACACCCAGGATCTTATCTGTTATATTAACAGTTGAAACTTGAAGAAGTGGGGAAAGGAAAGTATATCTTTGTGTGAACCACAATACATATTTGATGGCTAGCTCGATAGTTGAAGTGTTCAACAATGGAATGGGCTGTAATGATCATCAGGCAGTATATTTCTGTAGCAAGATTCATTTTCCAAGCAGTGTATCTTGGAGAAGTTGGCAACTTTCATCGTCTATAGCGAAACTGGAGGGATTGCCTGTTTCTTGAGCTTTCTGGGACACGGGTGGTCATCCAGGAAGGAAGATGGTAAGAGCCCACACCAAAGAGACCTGTGGAGCCATCCTCAATGCGCATAGGGATCCCACTTGTTGATGAGGGAAGAGAAGTCACCAGGTGAGAAGAGCAGATCACAAACTAGATTTGTAATCTTCGTTTTCCATTTTATAGAGAAAGAGGTAGGAGGAAGTCCAAGGAAAATGCCAAAATTATTATAATAGCTTTCCCTGAATGGTGGGGTTCTGGGTAATATTTTTTCTTTCTTGCACGTTTCTGATTTTTCTACAAATAAAAACAGGTGGCTTGTAACTTAAAAAAAATTAATTAAAAAAATCTTGAGGCCATCCTGCCTAGGGACCAGCAGGTCACTAAGACTACATAATACTCTTTTGTGATATGTCATTTTTGGAGTTGATTAGTTGTGTCTGTACTTGAACTTCATATAAATTAGCCGACAGTATTTTTGTGTGTGCCTGGCCAAAAATTTGAATATTATAATTCGAATAAATACCTTTTTTGAGAAAGAGAGAGAGGCACAAGTGAGGGAGAAGCAGAGAAGGAGAGAATCCCAGGAGAGGCAGAGATAGAGAGGCAGGCTCACCCGAAGCAGAGCTTGAGCTCACCCGATGTGGTCCTCGAACTCACGAACCATGAGATCACGACCTGAGCCAAGTCAGATGCTTAACGACTGAGCCAGCCAGGCGCCCTTGAATACATATCTTAAAAAAAAACCCCAAAACACCCTACTTCGTAATTCCAGGTAAGTACCTGACCTTATGTATCGGTGCTGTGTTTGGTGGTCAAGAACTTCCATTTCATGGAGGAAGTGATTATAATGGAGTTTCTCTTTTAATTTTGGCAAAAGAATTCCAAAGGTTTGCACGTTGCCAGGTTTGATTGGAGCCATCTTCCTTTATTGCGTTTATTATTTTACATTCTGTGTTTCATCTGTTTTTACTTACAGGTTTCCAGAAAACCAACACAAAGTAGGAGGCTGTCTACTGAGCCTCATGCCTCATTTTAAATCTATGTATCTGGCTTACTGCGCAAACCACCCTTCAGCTGTCAATGTACTCACACAGCACAGGTAAATTGTTACCATTTCCCCAACTAGGCTGCTTTACAGCAAGATCCTTTCCTAGGACTGCTTCGTTTGGACGTCCAAGGTCGCCAGCTGAACTTGTGATGACTGAGCAGCTGCTATGTGCAAGGTCCTGTACTGGCTGGTGGGGATACAGCAGTAAGCAAGGAAGAGGAAGTCCCTCCCCTCAGAGCATAGACTCTTGAGAGCAATGCAGACGTGAAATCAAACACCATAAACATGTTGTAGGACAAAAGGGTAATGAAAAGGATGGGGTGAGACTGTGAAACATGGTATCAGCTTAGTGTGGGGGCAAGGGAGGCTCAGGGAAGGCCTTCCTGAAGCGAAACTCTATTTGGATCCTCTGGTGTAGTCTTCCGGTGCCCCCATGAATGGTTTTTCTGAGTTGCTGACAAATAGCTCAAGTGCCAGGGGTCATCTCGTTTTCACTTTCTCTGTCTGGTGGGGGACGTCTCAAGCAGTGCTGTGACTGGAAGGCAGATATTTACTAACATGGAGGGCGGAAAGACACGAGCGGTGTGAACTACCTGGCAGGTACTTTATGCAGTGGGTTGTGATGACAATTGTACAGGATTAGAAATTGTTTCAGATTCGTGGGGAATAACAGTACAGTGTCTCCTTTCAGAGTCCTTGCAAGGGACCTTGATAAATGCTTCTCTCTCCTACCCCTCCTGACCCTCGGGCTCCCTGTCCCTGACACATTTACTGATGCATTCATCTGGGCCAGCACGCTGTATAGTGGGTTTCTTTTTTGTAAGTTTATTTATTTATTTTGGGGGAGAGAGAGAGAGAGAGAGAGCGCGCACGAGCGAGGAGGGGAGGGGCAGAAAGAGAGGGAGAGGAAGAATCCCAAGCAGGCTCCGCACTATCAGCACAGAACCCAGCATGGGGCTCGATCCCATGAACCATGAGATCATGACCTGAGCCGAGATCAAGAGTCAGGTGCTTGACCAAGTGAGCCCCTCAGGTGCCCCTGTACGATAGGTTTAAAGATGCCGCTCGAACTTTGAAATCATGTGCTAGAAATCTGACGTGGTGGGGACAGTAGCAAGTACAACACACAGGGTCTCTCAGGACTTAACCTGGAGACTAGATTCAGAATGGATAGGAGTTGTAGAGACTGCTCATGGCCAAAAGGAATATTCTTCTCTCAATCTGGCTCAGACTTGAACTCCCAGAGCCGGACTGGAACACTAGTCAACACCAACCCTCGGAGGTGGCGGAATTTTGGGTTTTGTCCTGCTCTGTTAGGAGCGTTATTGACTTCATAGAGCCGTTAAGTAAGGGCATTTTTAAGGTAGAATTCAGTGGGTCCTACTCGAAGGTCAGTTTTTATTTCCCTGACCAACATCGTGAATTCTTGTAGAATAGCAAACCCGGAAGTTGGAGTTTAAAGAAAGTGGAGCCGTGAATCTGAGTTATTTAGGCAAGTGGCTCAACTCCTTAGAGCTAATATTAGCTAATAATAGCACTGATAGTGTGCCAGGCACATGATGTAAGAGCCTATGAGGGAATTACTATTATTACCGTCTCTGCTTTACAGATAAGACGTTGGAAGGTCAAGGAATCTGCCCGAGAACCCATAGCCGTTAAGCGGTTGAGCCAGAATTAGAACCCGGGTCTGCCAGACTTCTAAACAGATATGTTTGTTAAGATATATATTTTACCTACAAAGAATAACTTAAATGCAAATTTAAGGAATTGCAATAAAGTGAATACCCATGGTACACACCACCCAGCTTAAGAAATAAAACATTACCACTTCCTTTTTTTATACACCAGGCTTACTGGGTTCGAATTCACATACAGTTAAATTATTCTTAGCATATTCAGAGTTGTGCAACCATCCCCACAATCAATTGGAGACCATTTTTATCACTCCCGAAACAAACCCATCCTAATTGCCAGGCACTCGCTGGCACTCTGGACATTTCATTTAAGTGGAATCACACAGCACAGGGCCGTTTGGGTCTGGCTTTTTTCCCTTCTCGTAATGTTTTCCAGGTTCATCCGTGTTGTAGCACTTATTAGCACCTTGGTCTTTATTAATTTTTATTTTTTTTTAAGTTTATTTATTTTTGAGAGAGAGAGAGAGAGAGAGAGCATGCAAGTGGGGGGTGCAGAGAGAGAGAGAGGGAGAGAATCCCAAGTCGCCTCCACCCTGTTGGAGCCCAATGACACGGGGCTCGATCTCAGGATCCGTGAGATCATGACCTGAGCCAAAATCAAGAGTCAGGCACTCAACCGAGTGAGCCACCCAGGTGCCCCTAAGTACCTTGTTTTTTAAATCACCAAAAAAAAAAAAAAGATTCCATTGTTTAGATACACAATATACAGCATACAATATACAATATACTATATGCAATATACAGCATAATATTCTTCCATTCAAGGTGGTGGACATATGGATTGTGAATAATGCCTCTATGAACATTAGCTACAAGTCTTTGTGTGGACATGTTTTCATTTCTCTGGGGTGGACACCCAGGCGTGAAATCGCTAGGTCATATGAAAACTTATGTTTCACCTTTAGAGGAGCTGACAGACTGGTTTCCAAGTTGGCTGCACCAATTTATATTCATTCCCGCCATTTTTTATCATCAGCGTTTGTGATTGTAGCCATCCTGACGGGTGTGAAGTAATATCTCATTGTGATTTGCTTTGCATTTCCCTGATGAAGGATGCTGTTAAATATCTTTCATGGGCTTTTTGGCCATTTGTATAGCTTCTTTGGGGGAAATGTCTATTCAGATCTTTGCCTATTTTATTTGTTTTTAATGTTTACTTATTTTTGAGGAGAGAGAGAGAGCGCGCAAGTGAGTGGGGGAGGGGCAGAGAGAGAGGGAGACAGAGGATCTGAAGTGGGTTCTGCGCTGACAGCAGAGAGCCCAATGCGGGTCTCAAACTCATGAACGCTGAGATCATGACCTGAGATGAAGTCGGATGCTTAACCGATTGAGCCACCCAGGTACCTCCATCCTTTGCCTATTTTGGGGGCGCCTAGGTGGCTCAGTCGGTTAAGCTTCCGACTTCGGCTCAGGTCGTGATCTCACAGTTCGTGAGTTCAAGCCCCGCATTGGGCTCTGCGCTGACAGCTCGGAGCCTGGAGCCTCCTTTTCTCCCTCTCTCTCTGCGCCTCCCCTGCTTGCACTCTGTCTCTCTCTCTTAAAAATAAATAAACATTAAAAAAATTTTTTTTAAATCCTTTGTCCATTTTTCAGTTGGGTTATTCCTCTTTTCATTGTTGACTTGCAATACTTTATATATTCTTCTTTATATCCTCTTATTAGATACATGATTTGCAGAAATTCTCTCCCACTTTGTGGATTTTCTATTCACTTTCTTGACGGGGTCCTTTTTTGTTTGTTTTTTGATGGTGTCTTTTGAATCACAAAAGTTTTAATTTCGAATTTGTCTTCTGTTGCTTGCACTTTTGGTGTTCTATCTAAAAAAACTATTGCCTAATCCAAGTCATGAGGATTTATGCCTGATTACGAATTTTATAGTGTTATCTCTTACCTTTAGCTCTTCAATCTATTTTTAAAAGATGTTTATTTATTTATTTTGAGAAAGAGAGAAGCGGGGGAGGGGCCGAGAGAGAAAGAGAGACAGAGAATCCCAAGCAGGCTCCACAGCTGTCAGCGCAGAGCCCGATGTGGGGATTGAACTCATGAACCTTGAAGTCATGACCTCAGCTGAAACCAAGAGTCAGATGCTTAACCGACTGAGCCACCTATGTGCCCCTGTTTAATCTATTTTTGAGTTAATTTTTCATATGGTATGAGGTAGGGGTCCAACTTCATTCTTTTGTGTGTGTATGTCTAATGTCCCAGCACCTTTTGTTGATTTCTATTCTTATAAATTTGTTATACTGTGTCTTATGTCTCAGAATTGGGTCTATCTTGGTGAATGTTCCATGTGAGGTTGAGAAGAATTTATATTTTGCTGTGATTAGATAAAGTATTCTATAAATGTCAACTAGATCACTAGATTGATGGTGCTGTTCAATTCAACTATATCCTTACTAATTTTCTATCTGCTGGATCTGTTTATTGGTAGAGAGATGTTGAGGTTTCTAACCATAATAATGGATTTATCTATTTCTCCTGTCCGTTCTATCAATGTTTGCCTTGTGTATTTTGATGTTCCCTTCTTAGGTGTATTCATGTTAAGGATGATTTTGTCTTATTGGGGATTGGCCCTTTTATCTCTATGTAATGCTTCCTCTTTATCCCTGACAATTTTCCTTATTCTGATATCAGCTTTTTCTGAAATTAATATAGCTAATCCAGCATTTTTAAAAAAATTTTTAACGTTTATTTATTATTGAGAAACAGAGAGAGACAGAGCATGAGCAAGGGAGGGACAGAGAGGAGGAGACACAGAATCAGAAGCAGGCTCCAGGCTCCGAGTTGTCAGCACAGAGCCCGACGTGGGGCTCGAACTCAGAAACCCAGAGATCATGACCTGAGCCGAAGTCGGATGCTCAACTGACTGAGCCACCCAGGTGCCCTGAAGCCAGCTATTTTTTTGATTACCGTTAATATGATATATCTCTTGCATCCTTTTCCTTGTATTCTGTCTGTGTCTTGTAGACAATATGCAGTTGAGTCTTGTTGTTTAACCCACCCTGACAGTCTCTGTCTTTTAATTGGTGTATTTAGACCATTTACATTTAAAGTGCTTATTGATATAGTCAGATTCATGTTTACCATGTTTATAACTTTTCTATTCATTGCACTTGTTCTTTGTTTCTTTACTATCCGCCCCCCCTCCCCGCTTTTACTGACTTCTCTGATTTTAGTTAAATGTTTTATATGATTTCAGTTTATCTTCTCTCCTAGCATATTATACTTCTAAAAAAACTTTAGTGCTTTAGAGTTTATAATATCCATTTATAACTAATCTAACAGCACTTTCACATAACACTTTACCATTTCATAGGTAGTGTAGGTACTTTATAAAAGAGTATTCTCAATTCTCCCTCATCTCTTATAACATTGTGCTCATTCATTTTATTTTTCCGTAAGGTAAAACCACCTAATATATTGTCACTATTACTACTTTTAAAAGTTATCTATTAGATCCACGAAGAATCAGAAGAAGAAAAGGTTTTCTTTTACCTGCATTTATTATTCTCTAACACTCTTCCTTTTTTAAAATTTATTTATTTTGAGAGATAAAGAGAGTGTTCCCACAAGCCAGGGGGGAGCAGAGACAGAGCGGGGAGAATCCCAAGTAGGCTCCACATTGTCGGCACAGAGCCCGATGTGGGACCCGATCCCACAATCTGTGAGATCATGACCTGAGCCAAAATCAAGAGTTGGACGCTTAACCAACTGAGCCACCCAGGCACCCCAACACTCTTCCTTTGGTATGTAGATCCAAGTTTCCTTCTCTCCGAAGAACTTGTTTTAATAATTTTTGCAAAGGTGGTCTATTGGCGATAACTGCCCTCAGTTTTTGTGTGCCTGGGGAAGTTTTATTTCTCCTCTACTTAATTTTTTTCTCTTTTATTTTTATGGTGACCAAAAAAAAAAAAAAAAAAAAAAAAAACCATGTAGCATGAGATCTGTCCTCTTAACAAACTTTTAAGTGTAAAGGTAAAGAACAGCATACGAGAGGATTTTCCCCTGATCTTTACCGTGAGAACTTGCTTGGGCTCTTGGATGCAAAACCCACAAAAATATTTGGATCCTGAGACTGAGTTGCTGGGGTTTTTTTTTTAACTGTCCAGGTCGTCCACACTTAGACTCTTTAAAAAAATTTTTTTTTAATATTTATTTTTGAGATGCAGAGCGAGACAGAGCACGGGCAGGGGAGAGGCAGAGAGAGTGCTGGGGTTGGGGGAGGACACAGAATCCAAAGCAGGCTCCAGGCCCCAACAGACTCTTAAAATTAGCATTTGAATGTTTCTGCCAGTTACTGGAGCCAGTGGTTTGTCCTTCAGGGAAACATATCTCTGTTTTAAGTCTCTATATTTACCTGTCTTTCCAGATTTGGGGGTGGTGGTTTCCCTGTGATCCCAATTCCTAGTAGATCTAAGAAAAGTCATTGATTTCTCAATTAGTTTTTTACTTGGGAGAATAGTAATGATGCCTTCTGAACTCTACATGTCAGAGCTGAAACCAGAAGTCCTCCAGTGATTTGGTTTTTTGTTTTTGTTTTTTTTTTTTTGAATTCTGTCTTTGGTAGTTGCTCTGATGCTTTCCATATATATCTTATCAGAATCTCCTTTATAAGTCACACTAAGTTAATTCTAGTGAGATATACGAATGTGACTCCTGGTATAATTCTGTTTCCTCTTCCCTTTTTGGGCTACAATTGTTATACATATTACATCTGTAAGTTACAAGCCCAATAGTATATTGCTACAAATATTATTTTATGTGTAATAATGAAAATGAGAGAAGAAAAGAGGGCAAGGATGTATTTATAGCATCAGTTACATTAACATTCTCGTTGACTATGTGTTTATTTCTTCCTGTGGATTTGAGTTACTGTGCTCTGGTTGTAAAATACATTACATTTCTATATGTTGCAGGCTTTATGCAATTGTTTTTACATTAGTTAAGAGAAGAAGGAGACATATGTATTTTTACTGTCTTTTATGATAGGTCGGTTTACATCTCTCTTCTTCTTACAGGTAAATTTGAGTTTACATCTGGATTTACTTGATTTTCTCACGTAACTTTAGTATTTCTTGTAAGGTGGGTCTTCCAGCAAAGAGTTCTTTCAGTTTTTGTTTATTGGGGGATATTTTCATTCCACCTAAATTTTGTTTTAAGTTTATTTATTTATTTTGAGAGAGAGAGAGAGAGAGAATCCTGAGCAGGCACTGTGCTGTCAGCATGGAGTCTGACTCAGGGCTCTATGTGGGGCTCGAACCCACAAACTGAGAGATCATGACCTGAGCTGAAATCAAGAGCCAGATGCTTAAACAACTGAGCCACCCAGGTGGCCCTTTTCCACCTAAATTTTTGAAAGATAGTTTGGATGGATATGGAATTCTTGGTGGGCAGTTTTGTTTCTTTACTTTGAGTATATCATTTCGCTGCCTCCTTGCCCTTATTAATTCTGGTGAGAAATTAGCAGTTAATCTTATTCAGGTTCCCTAGCGCACCATGAATTGTTTTTCTCTTTCTCTTTTTAAGATTTTCTCTTTGCTTTTGTCTCTCAGCATTTTTACGATAATTTATATATGGATCTCTTTGCATTTTTTCTACTTGGAATTCATTGAATTTCTTGGATGTGTAGATTAATATTTTCCTCAAGTTTGGGAAAGTTTTCAGTCATTATTTCTTCAAATATTTTTCTGCTTCATTCTCTCTTTTGGGACCCTCATGATGCACGTGTTGTTGTGCTTAAAGATGTCCCACATTTCTCTGAGACTTGTTCATTTTTCTTTTTTTCTTTTAAATGTTTATTTATTTTTGAGAAAGAGAGCAGGGGAGGGGCAGAGAGAGAGGGAGACAGAATCCGAAGCAGGTTCCAGGTTCTGAGCTGTCACCACAGAGCCAGATGTGGGGCTTGAACTCATGAACTACGAAATCGTGACCTGAGCCAAAGTCAGAGGCTTAACTGACTGAGCCATCCAGGTGCCCTTCATCTTAATTTTTTAGAAAAAAATGTGTATTTATTTTTGAGAGAGAGGGAGAGAGAGAGGGAGAGAACGCGCACGCACACACACACGTACACACACATGCACAAGCGGGGGAGGGGCAGAGAGAGAGACGGAGGCACAGAATGTGAAGCAGGCTCCAGGCTCTGAGCCGTCGGCACAGAGCCCAGTGTGGGGCTCAAACTCGCAAACTGAGAGATCGTGACCTGAGCTGAAGTCGGATGCTTCACCGACTGAACCACCCAGGCGCCCCACAATGATTGTACTTTATAGCCTGAATTTCCATTTGGTTCTTTTTTTTTTTTATAATTTCTATCTCTTTACTGATACTCTCTGTTTGATGAGACATTGTCATTATAGCTTCTCGTAATTCTTTAAGCATGGTTTCCTTTTGTTCTTAGAACACATTTATTATGGCTACTTTGAAGTCTTTGTTAAATCTGACATTTTGTCACTCTCACAATTTCTGTTGTCTCTTTTTATCTCCTGTGTATGGGTCACACACTCCTTTTTCTTTGTGTGTTACATTAAAAAAAAATTTTTTTTGTTAACGTTTATTCATTTTTTGAGAGACAGAGCACGAGTAGGGGAGGGGCAGAGAGAGATGGAGACAGGATCCGAAGCAGGCTCCAGGCTCCGAGCTGTCACCACAGAGCCCGGCGCGGGGCTTGAACCCACGAACCACGAGATCGTGACCTGAGCTGAAGTCAGACACTGAACTAACTGAGTCCCCCAGGTGCCCCAGTGTCGTACATATTTTTTTTTTTTTTTAAAACTAGGCACTTTATGTAATTTTAGATTTAGCAACTCTGGATACGGATTCTTTTCTCCCCTCTTGGAGGGGGATGTTTTTGTTGTTGTTGTTGTTTGCCTATTTGTTTGTATAGTGACTTGACTGGACTGTCTTAGTGAGGTCTGTTTTGCCCACAGCGTGCATCCGCTGAGGTCACGCCTCAGAGGGCACAGCCTTGGTCATGCGCACACAGTCACCCCGAAATGACAGTGGTTTTAGCGGGGTTCTCTTTGACCGTCTCTCCCTGATTTTCCTGTTAAGCTGTTTACCCCTGGGGGCATAAATTGATCTGTCATCTGAGCCAATTAAGTTCGCGCAGGGGTTGTTTTTGAGACCAGTCTTTGAAGTTTGTTCTGACCGTTCTTAGCTGTCTCTTTCCTTGGTTCTGTCTAGTGACCTCAGTGGCCTATGGTTTACATTCTTGCTCTTAATTAAGAAAAGCTGCCAGCGCCCTCTCATTTGCTCACCACCAAAATCTTCATTGTTTTTGCAAGAGCCTTTAGGCTTGGATTTCTCCTCTCTCTCTCCTTTTCTTTTCTTTTCTTTTCTTTCTTTCTTTCTTTCTTTCTTTCTTTCTTTCTTTCTTTCTTTTCTTTTCTTTTCTTTTCTTTCTTTCTTTCTTTCTTCTTTTTAAAGTAGGCTCTGTGTCCAATGTGGGGCTCAAACTCATGCCAGAGATCAAGAGTCTCTGGGTGTCTTCTTTCTTTCTTTCTTCTTTCTTTCTTTCTTTCTTCTTCTTTCTCCTTCCTTCCTTCCTTCCTTCCTTCCTTCCTTCCTTCTTTCTTTCTTTCTTTCTTTCTTCTTTTTAAAGTAGGCTCTGTGTCCAATGTGGGGCTCAAACTCATGCCAGAGATCAAGAGTCTCTGGGTGTCTTTCTTTCTTTCTTTCTTTCTTTCTTTCTTTCTTTCTTCTTTCTTTCTTTCTTTCTTTCTTTCTTTCTTTCTTCTTTTTAAAGTAGGCTCTGTGTCCAATGTGGGGCTCAAACTCATGCCAGAGATCAAGAGTCTCTGGGTGTCTGTCTTTCTTCTTTCTTCTTCTTCTTCTTCCTTCCTTTCTTTCTTTCTTTCTTCTTTCTTTCTTTCTTTCTTTCTTTCTTTCTTTCTTCTTTTTAAGTAGCTCTGTGTCCATGTGGGCTCAACTATGCGAGATCAGAGTCTCTGGTGTCTTTCTTTCTTTCTTTCTTTCTTTCTTTCTTTCTTTCTTTCTTTCTTCTTTCTTCCTTCCTTCTTCCTTCTTCTTTCTTTCTTTCTTTCTTTCTTTCTTTCTTTCTTTCTTTCTTTCTTTCTTTCTTTCTTTCTTCTTTTTAAAGTAGGCTCTGTGTCCAATGTGGGGCTCATACTCATGACCCAGAGATCAAGAGTCTTATGCTCTACCGACGGAGCCAGCCCCGTGCCCCTCCCCACGCTCTTTTTCAACTAAAACCAGTTCCTTTGGGGAGAGCTCCAGAGCCCTCTGTTCTTGTAGGCTGCCCTCCTCCCCTGGCAGAATCTTTGTGCCAGTGGTCTGGGCAGGGCACTAGCCTCTGCCCTTCTCTGCTTGCCTCACCCCGCACAGAACTTGTGCCCAACAGTGAGTGGGGGTGAGGGTGCGGGGCCCCGGTATTTTCAGCCTGCCACTCCTGGGGTAGAGCCCCCTCCCTATGTCTGTGGGGGTGCTGAGCACAGAAGGAAGCCTCCGGCCTCTCAGCCACCCTTGCCAGGAATTAGCTTTTTCAGTTCAACGTTGAAGCACATGAGATATGCTAGCGAGATATGGTGTCCTTGGATTGGAAGCGAAGGGGAGAGGGACACCTGTCTTCTTGGCCACTAGGGTCTCTGTCAGGCTGAGCTGGGAAGGAAGGAGAGGCGAGGGGAGCAGGTCCTGGCTCAGAGGCCATGAACTCTCCCCGTTCTGTGTGAGTATAAGAATGTTTTCTCGAATACATATTTTTTCACTTATCGTTATGCCATTAGGACAGTTTCTAGAGGCCTTAAATGGTTGCTTTTATGGTTTCCACCAGCTTGCAGGTTTGTGGGTTAAATGAAGTAACGTATACCAAAGTCTCTGGCTTCGGGCCCCCCCTGGCTGGCCCAGTCCGTCGAGCGTCCGACTCTTGATTTCGGCTCAGGTCATGATCTCTCGCCCCCGCCACTCGCTTTCTCTGCCTCCCACCTCTCTCTGTCTCAAAATAAACAAATTTAAAGCAAAACCAAGGTAGTCGTCACCACCCCTTATTTCGACTTTATTCATCTGCTGCGAGCTGCTAGTTCCTTTTTAGAAAAAAGGTGTGTAATATTTCCAGCACACAAAAACCAGACATAAAATAAATCCCATCCAGGTAGCCACCATTCAGCTTATAAAACAAAATATAGCTGCAGCTGGAGTTCTGTGTGTGTGCTCCCTCGTATTTCCTGCTTCTCCCTCCCTCACCGGAGGGGACCGCAGTCCTGGATTTGTTTCTGTCATTTCCAGGAACGCTCTCATACTTTACCACCCATCTTCAATAAAGAAAAAAAAATGGTTCAGAGACATTTTTCTTGTGGCGGATACATAAACATCCTGTGTGTAAAAGGGCAAATTTCTTTTTTTTTTTTTTTAAATTTTATATGTTTGTTTATTTTTGAGAGAGAGAGGGAGAGTGTGAGCAAGGGAGGGGCAGAGAAAGGGGGGCAGAGGATCCAAAGCAGGCTCTGCGCTGACAGAAGAGAGCCCGACGTTGGGCTTGAACTCATGAACTGTGAGATCATGACCTGAGCCCAAACCAAGAATTGGACGCTTAACCAGCTGAGCCACCCAGGTGCCCAAAGGGCAATTTTTTTAATACCAATAAAAAGAGATCCCTCTGGGGCGCCTGGGTGGCTCAGTTGGTTAAGCGTCTGACTTCGGCTCAGGTCATGATCTCCCATTTCGTGAGTTCGAGCCCCGTGTCAGGCTCTGTGCTGACAGCTTGGAGCCTGGAGCCTGGTTCGGATTCTGTATCTTCCTCTCTCTCTGCCCCCTACCTGCTTGCTTTCTCTCTCTCTCTCTCTGTCTCTCTTTCTCAAATATAAACTAAACATGGAAAAAAGAGATCCCCCTCATGTTCGCTTACCATTTTTATGAGCACATATTCTTTTCCTTTTAACCTGAGAGTAGCAATTCCAGAAACAGCCTCAAGTAACAGAGCTTCTGTAGTGTTCAGAGAAGTTTCTGTTGTAACTGTGTGTTAAAATGTTACTGACTGCATTTCCCCATATTCGGAATTTAGTTTTATGAATAACCGTAGAAACTCCTTCAAACATGATGATTTAAAGTTTGTCACGTAGTTAATTTAGAGGTTCTCAACTTTGGGGGGGGGGATTATATCCGGTTTGCTTCCTTTGGGTTGGTGATGTTTTTTGAGAATTTTATACTATCCCTTGAAATGATGGAGGACTCGTTGGAGTCCCATAGAATGGAATTTTTATCGAACCTTTGATTTGCATGTAAGGAGTGAAAATTAAATTGAAATACTCGGGGGGTTTCCCCAGACGTGGTTCTAACATAATCTCAGCTGTTTTGCAGGCATTTTGTGGCGATTTATGCTGACACAGTAAAGGCGAGGCGTAGTTGAATGAAACTTCCAGAAATTTCAGTCTAAAATCCCGTTTTAGACGAAGCTGTCAGCTGAAATAAGGACTCTGGTGGGTTTCTGTTCTTTGCCTGCCGAATCTGTGGATGGTCAGACGCTGGAAAATCACTGGAGCCTGGGCAGGCCAGTCAGTCGAACTTCTCCCTTTCAGCCTGCAGGTGGCAGTATCATACCAGAAATGCGCCTGACAATGGGCCATGAGGTCTAAGGCTTTAAAATTCATGGCGTGTTAGCACCTGGTGAAAAATGCAGTAATGTATTATCTGAATTTGGATATAGAGGCAGACCCCCACCTTGATGTGTCCCCATATTTACATATATTTGAATGGCTGCCCCAGTCTTTTGTTATCCCCTGGTTGAGGTCTTTTGGGATTTCCCCTCTCTCTCCCCTTCAGGCTTATTACTGAAGCTCTTCCTTCTTCCTGGGATTAACCTCTCCCTTACAAAAATACCCACTTCTCTCCCGCGCTCTGGTGTGGCTCCCATCCTTTTGACGAGAGAGAGGGGCCCGGATTTAAAGAGAGAGCAAGGAGATGGGAGAATGAGCGCTAAGACAGGTCTGAACCCTACCTACTTCTGTCTCCATTGCAGCGACAAACACCGCTGGGCCCTTTCCCTCTTGTGAGTTTTCACCCTCTGTTCACCATGTTGTCAGCAACAGAAGACTTTGAGAAAAACCCAAAGAACTGTGTTGTGTATTTGCTTCGGGACAAGGAGCGTTGGGAACATTCTGAAAGTGGCTTCTGTTCCGTTTGTGTCTTTGAGGAACCGGGGAAGGAGTCAAGTGAGACTGGTCAGAAAAAAAAAAGTGGTGGGAACAAAAAAAGAAGCAGACAGCCTGGTCTGTGGGACGAGGTGCATGAAAAAGGAATAATAGGGATCCACCCAGCCCAGTTGAGTGGCATCCCTGGGATCTTCCACTGGCCAGACTCCCCACCCCCACCCCGGGGCCTCCAACAGAGTGATTTCCATGAAAGGGGAGTGGGAAGGAGGGGGCTGTGGAGGGGAGATCTCTGATCCTTTTCCAGCTGCTCTAGGTAGACCTCTCATCATTCAAAGTAGAAATCTCTGGGGCGCCTGGGTGGCTCAGTCGGTGAAGCATCCGACTTCAGCTCAGGTCATGTTCTCACGGTTCATGGGTTCCAGCCCCGCGTCGGGCTCTGTGCTGACAGCTGAGATCCTGGAGGCTGCTTCCATTCTGTGTCTCCCTCTCTATCTCTGCCCCTCCCCTGCTCACACTCTGTCTCTGTCTCAAAAATAAATAAATGTTAAAAAAAAACAAACAAAGTAGAAATCTCTGCAAAAGTTCCACAGAAACACTCTTATATGATGTGGTTAAGCTCTGTATAGGTACTATAAGGTAAGATAGTTTTCTGGAGCTTTCCAGCCCAACCCAGAACGTCCCAGAGCCCCATCCACCATGCATTCTGTGACGTACACTATATGTTGAGTCTAAAACAGCATCCATACCTTGACAACTGCTTGTGTTTTATAATATCACGTGTACAGAACATGTTAAGCTTGAAAAACAAGTCAGCCCGTTGACATTTCCAATAGGCTGCATAAAGTTAAAAACTGCATTTTCAAGACAGCTTGTTCTTTGGTATCACAACATATATTTGAGTGTTTCATTTTTGTATAACGATATTAATTTGTGCATTAAATTTATCGGGCTAAGTAAAATGTGTCTTTTAGGACCTATTAATTGTAATGGGCAGTGGCTTTATTAAGTCCATTTTGTTCTTCCGTTGCACTCGTCAAGTGTTCATTTCTTCCTGATAGCCGATGATCTCATGTTAAATGGAAAAAAAATTTTAATTCTCTTATAATATTAAGCAAGCCTAGAAGTTGGAATGCTGCACGGAAAGTAATAAGAAAGTACACGCTAACATTTGCTTTTAATTGTTGTAACCCCTGTATCAATTAGAGTTAGAATATTGAGGATGCGGGCAATTCTGTAGTCACAGAAAGACTTGTTTACCCAATTGAAAAGAAATTAGGAAAGTGATTTTCTCTAAATTACATTTCTTCTCAGATGCGTTCTCCAAATTCAAGTTATTTTCCTAATTATATTTTTTATGTGATGAATTTTTAAACCTCCTTGTGCTCTTGGTTGGAAACTTAACATCAATTGAGTTTCCATTAAGCTGGAAATCACAGCTTAATGGTAGTTTTTAAAGATGTGATTTTAGCAAAAGGTATTTGCCTTGGCATAGTAATAATAGTAATAAAGATGCATTTTCAGGCTGAAGTTTACAAAATACTTTTCTGTACAGAGGCAGCTACTTACTCAGGAGTACTCTCTCTTCCTGAATCTCAGGTTTCTCATCTGTAAAATGAGGATAACATCTGTTTTGAAGTGTTGGCATCCATATTAAATAAGAATGAATGTGTGCAAAGATCTTAGCATGAAACAGTAGCCTTCTAAACCCCAATACCGAATCTTCAGAATTTTAGTAGGGAGTAGGTTTTTTTTTGTTTGTTTTTATCTTTTTTTTTAAGTTTATTTCTTTATTTTGAGAGAGAGCGTGAGCGGGAGTTGGGAGGGGCGGAGGGAGAGAGGGCGAGAGAGAATCCCAAGCCCGTTCCTCACTGCCAGCGCAGAGCCCGACTGCGGGGCTCAAACTCACGAACTGTGCGATCATGACCTGAGCTGACACTGAAAGTTGGACGCTGAACTGACTGAGCCACCCAGGCCCCCTTGGTTTTTTGTTGAAAGTGTTTATTTATTTTTGAGAGAGAGAGAGAGAGAGAGAGAGAGAGAGAGAGAGCGAGCCCGGGCTAGCGGGGGAGGGGCAGAGAGAGAGGGGGGACAGAGGATCCAAAGGGGGCTCTGTGCTGACAGCAGCGAGCCTGATGCGGGGCTCCAACTCATAAACCGAACCGTTACTCACGAACCAAACCATGAGATCATGACCTGAGCCTAAGTCGGGCACTTAACCGCCTGAGCCATCCAGGCGCCCCTAGGAAGTGGGTTTTATCTCTGTTGTACGGATGAGTCAGCTGAGGCTAGGTAAGCGATCCAGGGTGACCAGACCTGTTTTATGACTGCAGGTCAGGGTACTTCTCTCCTCTCAGGGGCTTCGGGGGCCAGACTGCAACAACCGATGACAGTACTCGGTGTGGATTGTCCGGTGTGACCTCTCCCATGCGATCCAGCTTCCGTTAAGGCAGTGACTCCCAGCCCGTTTTCCCTGCACGGCATGTTCCTGGGACATCAGCTGAAACGCCATCCTTTTCTCTCTCACTCACAAAAGCCCCAGGAGGGAGCGTGTCTATTAATAGCGGTGACCTGCCATGCACCCCCTCCCCAAGTTTCCTTGAACACAAGGAAGTAGGTCATTTTGTAGGAGAAGGTTCCTGATCGAGGGTGATGAGAAAGATTGGTGGGACCAGTAGCAGAGGTTCTTGAGTGAGAAAGGAAGGGGCTTAGAGCCGTGGTCTGCAGGACGGCTTGGAAGCAAAAAGGCCCGGAAGCCAGGAGACCAGTTGGGCTCTTGGAGTGAACCAGATGGGATGAAAGAAAGGTCCGAAGCAAGGCAGTGGCAGCAGGAATGCAAAGGAATAAACGCGAGACTGATTGGATACGCCCGGGCAAGCAAAGAGGTCAAAGGGGCCAAGTAATAAGCAGAAGTTCCAGAATAGGCTGGCAGGTAGGCAGTGGGTGTCCTTCTTTAATTTTATTTTGCATAAATGAATATTAAAATGATCTTTCAGCCCCAGGCCTCAATATCACGCCGGGGGAAAGGAGACAACCCAGACGGTGCAAAACGGCAGAAGAAGCTTCCTGGGCACAGTTCACAATATATGAATAGCCTTTTGCTTTTAACCGAGTTGTTGCCTTATGGGAATTGTCTGTGTCGCCTGCTGCACTGGTTTCACATCCTAGGCTCCGTGACTTTGTGGTTAGTCACACAAACACGCAGCTATCCGAATTTTCAACTTGATTCTGAACATTATGAGTGGGTGCCCGGTGATAGGGAGCATGTGGTGAGTCGCTACCCTGCGCCTTTGACCAGCCAATAACTTGAATGTTTGCGGCAACTGAGAAAATACTTTTTAAAACCATATGTTGGGGCGCCTGGGTGGCTCAGTCGGTTGAATGTCCAACTTCGGCTCCGGTCATGATCTCACGGTCCGTGAGTTCGAGCCCCGCGTCGGGCCCTGTGCTCACAGCTCGGAGCCTGGAGCCTGCTTCGGACTCTGTGTCTCCCTCTGTCCGCCCCTCCGCCGCTTGCACTGACGTGAATGGGGCAGCATTTGGATTAGCGCGACTAACTTCTATTTGGTTCTATGTTGTACGAAATATAGGAAAATGATGCTTGGTTGATAATTCTTTGCATAGAACATGAAGCAATAGCAAAGCCATGTTCGTTCTTTTTCTAGCGATGATCTGGAACAATTTATGGAAAGTCAAGGTGCGTCCAGCCCAGGTATCCTCATTTTAACAACCAGCCTCAGCAAACCGTTCATGCGACTGGAAAAGTATGTTACTCTCTTGCAAGAGCTGGAACGCCATATGGAGGTAAGGGAAGGCCACGCATGGGCCTGTGCTCTGGAAGAAGCAGCCAGTCTCCTTCCAGACTAAGCTTGCCGAGGAATTCAGAAAAGGCCTGGGTTTCAAATTTTACCTGATTCAATCTTCCCGCTTCCCTGGGCTTCTAGTTTTCCTCATTATGCAGCAAAATAAGGGGGGGGAAGCATTCCTTTATTTCCCCCTTCTGGAGATCTTTTTTTAAAGTTTTACTTAGTTTATTTAATCTTCCCACTTTTACTGGGGTCTGATTGACAAATAAAAATTGTGTATATTTAGGTTGTACATTGTGAGTTTTAAAGTGTTACAATATGATGGTTTAATATATGTATACATTGTAAAATGATTCCCAGAGCAAGTGAATTCACACCTCCATCACCTCACAGAGAGGATGAGAACACTTAGGATAGACTCTCAGTAAATTTCAAGTATACAACACAGTGGTATAAACTGTGACCAGCACGCTGCACATTAGATCCCCAGAATTTATTCATCTTATAACCAAAGGTCCCACCTCCTTCACTACTCAGTATTCATGATCGTTCCCCTTCTCGGTCCAGCTGCTTCTCTCAAGCCCATGCTAACCGGTTGACTTAGGTTTTCTTCATCTGTAGACGGCAGTTCAATCAAAATCGACCAAGATCTTCCGTTGTTCCGGTATATGAACCAACCTGACTGTGGGAGACAAACAGAGCAAAACGTCAGAAAATAGAAATACCGCTTTCACTATAGACAGGGGTCGATATCTCTACAGCCCTGTGATCACTCAGCTTTCTGACCCTGGATGACACTGGAAGATTCTGGTATTTCCTTAAAGATTCATAGACGGGTCCAATATTAGTTTATCTGTCTACGCATCACAGATCTACACCAAAGTTACCTCACATTTTTGTTTATAAACTTCTAGTTGGCTTGCCCCAGCCGTGGCATAGCTATAATCTTCTCTGAATATTAAGGTTTGCACCGAGGCCTGATAACTGAATATTATTTCATTGAGAGGCCCAATCCTTTTCTTAAAAACCAATCAACAGGGATAGCTTCTAGAATTGTCCTTGTGCCATCGAGCATGGGCGCCGGAGGTGGTGTGGGTGGGAGAGGAGGGCCCTCTGGGGGAGGTTGCTCTTCCTGTGTCTGGGGAAAGGTTTTGAGGTTTTCAAGGGCTTGATTATCTTTAAAGAAAAAGGTTGCACACTGCCCGTCTCGTCAGCATTTGTAAGG
This sequence comes from Acinonyx jubatus, assembly GCF_027475565.1. Lineage (NCBI taxonomy): Eukaryota > Metazoa > Chordata > Mammalia > Carnivora > Felidae > Acinonyx > Acinonyx jubatus. Next base: position 109,570,986 of record NC_069389.1, on the reverse strand, counting down.
ATTGAAAGCATGTACTCTGAGCAAAACCACATTCTCAGGTTATTTGACCTGCCGGAAAGCTGGAGGCAGTGGGGAGCCCGTGAGTGAGTAAAGCCTGTCGGGGTGAAATTTCAGTTAGGGCTTGGGAAGGTGTTGACCTCTGGATGCCTTTCCAAAAGCTCAACCAGTTTGCCGAACCGTTTGAGGTTTGCCCCTCCTTGCTTATCACAAAAATCCAGAAAGCAGCAGCATCAGTTTCTGTTACTGCTCAGGGCTTAGGTACTAATATGCACTCCGTTTGAGGAGAAGACTCCCCAGATGCCCCCGCTGCCGGGATCCTCTCTCTTGACCTTCCTTGAAGTGGAACCCGTGTTCCCTCCTGTCTCCCTTTTCTGTTGCTTCCAGTTCTTGGCTTGGGGCAGACCCCTGGTCTGTTCAGGTGCGTTTTGTGACCCAAGGCTGGCTGAACAGCGGATTTTCTCCTTCCATTTATTCCAGCTGAATTCCAAAGGTTAGGTGTACATATACCCCCAAGGTGGGGTACGCAGCTGCACCCCATGTGCCCCCCACGTTAGGTATACAGCTTCCCCAAGCATCACCCCTTTCCCTTCGTGGACAGTTACGGAGATGTGGATCCCTCCAAGCAGTTTTTGAAGCTGTCCACTCTTCGGGGTTGTAAGTACCGTGGAATTGTGGACCATACGTAAGAACCTCGCTTGCAAAAGAACACACGGTATGAAGCTTGGAATTGTTTTCCCCGTCTGCCACGTTGAACCCGCCAAAACAAAATGGAGGCATTTTAGCAAATGAGATTGGATTGATTTTTCTCCGACCACTCCTCTGTTTCCGCAACTCCCTGCCTCTGGTCACTTATTAACAACATGGCCTGACGATGCCCCCCGCCAACTAATGGTTATTTCTTATCTCAAGTATACCAGCAAAAGGGGAAACGAGAGCTCTTGCCCCAATAACCGCACCTAGTATGTTGTTGCCAAACCCATGATGTGTTACCGGCTGTCTTAATTTCTTGCTCGCCTGATAATCGGAGGTGCTGAGATTCCAAAGGCTCAAGTGCTGTTGTATTATGTAATCTTTAAACTTGTGTTACCACCGCCACAACGGGGATCCAGAACGGTTCCATCATCCCCTCGGATTTCCTCTCTCTTTGCAGCCGCAACCCTCCTCCCACCCCTAACCCCTGGTGACCGCTGATCTGTTCTCCTTTAACATTGTTTTACAATGTATTCCTTTACTAGGATACGCATCCAGACCATCAGGATATTCTGAAAGCAATCGTAGCATTCAAAACTCTCATGGTAGGTGATGCTCTCAAATTATAATTCTCCGTTGTGTATGCGTTGTTCCTAAAAGAGTGATTTGTGTGTAACGTCTCTTTCCCAATGCAAAGGTCTTTAGAGTGGAAACAATAAGCTTTAGCGACAGTATCGCAGTGATTGTTTCATTTAATTTTGTCTTCCAAAAATCATGCTTACCTATGAAAGGTTGCCAGGCTGAGGGTATAAAGCACTCACATTTGAAGTCTCTGCCACATTAAGCATTGTTGTGTAGGTGGGGGGTTTCCTTTTGTCTCTTTGTCTTTACCCCCGTGTCGTTCACCTTGTGTCTGCGCAACTTGTCACTCACTGATTGCCATCGATGCTGGATTCATCTATTTATGCCAAAGGGTGTGAGTTTGACTTTTTGCATATGAAAAAGAAATCCTTCATCAAATCTAAAAGGAAAAAAACGTACCAAAATGCAATTGTTTTGTAATCTTGTATCTTGAGCATGATTGTTAATGTCTTCTTGAACCCACTGATGTAAAAGCACTTGGTGGCCTTTTAGGAGAAAACAAAGCATCACTTTGGGTGATTGATTTAGTTTAGCTTCATTCTAGACATTTCTTTTTTTTTTAATGTCTATGTATTTATTTTGAGAGAGAGAGCAAGCAAGCAGGGGAGGTGCAGAGAGAGGGAGAGAGAGAGAGAGAGAGAGAGAGAGAGGAGAGAGAGAGAGAGAGAGAGAGAGAGAGAGAGAGAGAGAGAGAATATCAAGCAGGCTGTCAGTGTGGGCTCGAACCCATGAACGGTGAGATCATGACCTGAGCTGAAACCAAGAGGCAGACGCTTACCCTAGTGAGCCACCCAGGTGCCCCCATTCTAGACATTAATGTAGCATTCCAAGGGATTGGGATCCATGGTTAGTTGTCGGTTCTTGCTATAAGGTTGTGATGCAACATTCGCCATCACCTCATTTTTATTGCTGTTGAAAGATCAGTACCTGATGCGTCCACAGGTAAACAGCAAGTTGAAGTCCAGAGTAAGGTATTACATTAAATACCTTTTGTTGTCATAGGTCACAAACAGTTTAATCTTGGCAGTTTTACATGGCATTTATTACTATTTGGGTCCCTTTTATTTTATCCTACGTAAATTGAATATAAAATTCCTTTTGAAAACAATATTTCTTTCTGACCATAGTACATGTTGTGAAGCTTGCTTTGATGGTTCTAGTATATTTATTCCCACTTTAGATGCTTCAGAAACATGTGTCCAGTGAACTGATTTCTTCAAGTTTCCATTTAGCCGAAAGGGGCAGCAGAGATTTTATAGAAAACACGGCCCCCAAGGAACTGTGACATTTATTTGGAAACAGTAACATAACTAACCATATGCTTATTTTCATATTCAATTTGGAGTAAATGCTGTTACATTTTTTAACAAATGTGTAAATACTGTTAAAAATTATTCTAAGATGACTTCACACTTTCTGAAACAGTGATGTATATCTATCTATATGTAGATAGATAGATAGATATAGTATTCATACCCCACATTTTGTTTCCTGGTTTGTATTTTCACTTTGTATTCATAAAATTCAGTTGTATCTCTTTCTTGCAATTCTTTTAGGAACAGAATTAATGTAGTATTTTTTTCTCCATACCAACCTACTCCCAGTCCCTAAACAAAGTATAGGGCAGTGCCTCTGTTTCGTTGTAAGGTCTATTTGATTCACTGCGGCGGGAGAAATTTAGTTTTCCCATTTTCTAGAGCCCCTGGAGTCATTTTGTGTTTGTTTGCTTTACTAAGCTGTCGCTTGGTTGGAAACTGAGCATGTGTTAGGAAAATAAAACGGCTTGGTGACGAGCTGGAAAGGAGCTAGAGCAGGGACCCCAGCCAGCCACTCATCTCCTCATACACCTGTGGTGATGGAGAAGCAAGCCCGTTCTGCCATTTTGTCTTGCCGTTTTGGCACAGCGAAAGGTGGCTCTTCCTCGCAAAACCTCTGGGGGCCCCAGGCTAGAGCTTCAGGGCCGTGGGTCTCTCTGTCCGTGAGGAACGGATCTGGTGATGGGATTCGTGGTAAGGAATCAGGACACTGTGGAAATCTGAGAGCCCAAAGCTTCCTCTAACTCTGCTCTTGTTTTGGGTCTGTTTCGCAAGAATTCCTCTTCCAGTATGTTCTGCTTTGGTTCCATAGGGGCAGTGCCAAGATCTAAGGAAGAGAAAACAGCTGGAGTTGCAGATACTTTCTGAACCTATTCAGGCGTGGGAAGGAGAGAGTATTAAAACCTTGGGGAATGTTCTGTTTATGTCACAAGTAATGGTGCAGTATGGAACATGTGAGGTAAGAGGTTTCACAGCTCAACGCCATTGCTGCCATCTTTCTTGTTGTTCTTCTTTGATTCGTTCGTCCGTCCAGGCCAGGTTGCTCGAACGTGCCAGGAAACCGAGTGCCTCTTCTTTGCCCCACACTCTGCTAGGTGCTGTGGGAGAGAGGAGGAGAGACCACGCGATGAGCCGTGCCTTAAAAACAGATGAAAACACAGGCTGCGGCCAGAAAACGAACCCAGCCAGTCAGTGTAGATGGTGCGCCTCAACAGTGGGTTGCACAGAAGCTCAGAGAAGGGAGAGAGCAAGGAGGCTGTGGAGAGGGGACTCGAGGAGGAGGGCCACGAAGGGAAAAGGCGAGCATGTCGTAAGGTAGAGGTCATTCTTATCTCAGGAGAGAACAGGAGCGTGGGCTTTTGCTGCAGGAAGGCGAGGAAGCCGGTCTCTCGGGAGCAGAGGAAGTGTGTTGGGAGAGGGAAAGCCGTGGAGCGAGACAGAGTCAGGTTATGAGAACGCTGGGCGTCAGGCAAGAGTCGTTCAGATCCACCCAGCAGGCAACAAGGAACTGTTAGAGGCTCGAGTAGTAGAGAAACGGAAGCAAAGGGGTGTTTATGATACTTAACCTGACTGCCACGTACGTCAGGTAAACAGAAGGACTGGCTGGGTTGGCAAGTGAGCAGTACCCCCCCCGCTTCCCCACGAAGCTGGTGGGGGCAGGAAATGAAACTTCAGGGCCAAATCTGAGCCCCATTTAGGAGGGGGCAGTCCAGCGAGGGGGGGAAGGTTGGTTATGTCACCTGGCCTGATTTATCGGCTGTTAGAATTGCCTTCCCCGTCCCCAGACATCTTCCTATACTCCCTGGCAGGTCTCTGTCAGAGATTCATTACTTTGGGTTAATAAGCAATCTCATTTAAGACGCAGATACCCTGGGGAAGGTTGGTGGGTGCTGCAGAAGGTTCAAAGGTCAAGCAGTATGGAGACCAAGAAGAAGCCATTGGATTTTGCTAGAAGGCAGTTATTGATGGCTCGGAGACAGCGGTGGGGCTGCAGTTAGGGAGGAATCAATGAGGAGAAAAATGAAGGCAGCAAGCCATTTGGCCATAAAATACCGAGAAACAGGGTAATGACATACCTCGGGAGATCCTGGGGGTTTGGTTCCAGAGCGGTCTCTCGGTGTGTATAAAAGTTATCTCTACGCTACGCAGTGGTTTATTAAGTGTGCAGTGCCATGTAGTCTACCAAACGGGCCTACCTTAATCAAAAATCCTTTATTGCTACAAAATGCTAAGCATCGTCTGAGCTTTCCGTGGGTCATAATCACTGATCTCAGATCCCCATAACAAATACAGTAATAATGAAAAAGCTTGAAATATGGCAACAGTTACCCTAACGCGACAGACATGAAGCGAGCAAATGCTGCCGGAAGCATGGCACTTGCACACCTGCTCCACGCAGGGATGCCACAGGCCTTCAGTCTGTTAAAGAACACGACTACCTGTGACGCGCAATGAAGTGAACCGCAAGAAAACAAGGCAGGCCTGTATTATATCGAAGGCGCCACAGGGGCCCGGGAAGGCCTGTTAGGACAGGAGATGTGCGTATGTTAAAGGCAAAAGAGGAAAAGCTCATTAAGCAGGCGACGCTGCTGGAAAGAGGAAGAAGAGATTAAGTGTCTGTAGAAGGGCATGGAGATAATTGGAGCTAACATGGCTGGACATGTAAGCCGAATGTAATTTAAAAAAATTTTTTTAAATGTTTATTTATTTTTGAAAGAGAGAGAGACAGACAGAGACAGGGAGACAGACACGGGGAGACACAGAATCCGAAGGAGGCTCCAGGCTCTGAGCTGTCAGCACAGAGTCCGACGCGGGGCTCGAACTCACGAACCGTGAGATCGTGACCTGAGCCACCCAGGCACCCCTGGATGTAATTTTTTTCGCATCTACTACCTGTGCATCCGTTTGTAGAGTTTAGAGAAGCCCTCACGTGTAAAATCTCCCTTGGTGCCAAGGCATTAACTGTGTGACTGCTCAGGCATACATACGTGGGAAACAGGCACGTCATTTGTATTTAACCGTTATGTATAGGAAAAAGAGGGATAAACTGTGGCTTTATATTCACTTATATTCACTTCGATGTCGAATTCAACGTCTTGTGCTTTTAAGTTGGGTATCTTTTTTAAAAGGTCACCGTTCATGTTCCGTTGCCTTCGTGACTCCAGAAATTCTTAACGAACAAAATGGCCACTTTCTGTCCTCCACTTAATATTTTCCATTTCACTTTAGGAAAAAGAGGAGCGGTACCTCATGTTGTTTTCAAGTGTCTTGATAATGTTATCCGCAAGTCCTCGGATGAGTGGCTTTATCTATCAGGTCAGTAGATTTCATATAAAACCAACAGCAGGACCCAGAATGCAAACAGGTTTGCATCCCGTTGCAATATCTGTTCTATGGCACTAAAAGCTCCAGCCAGAAAATGCAGAATGTTCTGACCCTTTGTTGTAATTATACAGCTTATAAGAGCAGATGTTCCTTAGATGGAAAACCTTTGTATTGCTGTAATGAGTTTATCTTGAACGTCCATCGTGCTGGCTGTGAGCTAGCTTACGAATGTTCCGACAGAAGTCCTTCCACTCATTGGGAAATTAAACTTCCTTCAGTCCGCTCCCCAAATATGGAGTGCTATAAGTTACTGTTGCCTATTATAGCTGGCCTAGCAATGACTAATGTTCATGAAACTGGAAAAAAAAATTTTTTTTGAATCTTTACTCTGTTGACTGATTCTTCGGAAAATGTGTTAGAAAACAAGTAAGCCTGTTTGTAAATCCTGACCGTATGGTTTAGGATGTGTTAGCAAAACACAAGCCACATTGCCCCCTTGCTTTCTTGTCTGATCACATTTGAAAGCAGGGAAGCATGCAGGCCAGAGAAATATGTCAAGCCCTGAATCAGCAGTGATTTCCGAGAGGGTCAGAAAATCTAATAAACATAAGCCGGGGCACATCTAACCGCAGAACTGATGGGAGTGTTCTTTTTCTGATAGGGAAAAATACCAGTCGCGGGAATCGTGGTGACCAGATTAGATGAAATCGAAGGAAATGACTACACATTTGAAATCACAGGTAGGCACTCTTGTCTTTTTCAAGTAGCTACTTTCCTTTTTGGAATGAAGTGGGGTTCGAGTAAGTAAAAGCTATTATTTTCTGCTCTAAGTCCGTGAGCAAGTTTTACCTGGCCACAGCAAGGTGTCTTCCATTTTCTGGGATAATTAGGGTCTGGCGACAGAACCAAGTCTCCTGGCCACTCAAAAGCCTCAGCGTGGCCATTGGTTTCAATCTTTTCTTGCGTCGGAGCTACTTGTTAGAACTAACAGAATGGACTGATGTAGAGGCACAAATTGAGCAGGCCTGGTAAGGCCTGACCTTTTGGCCTATGGTCCCTTTTGCCAGGCCCGTGTGATTTCCATATGACGGTTGCACTCTGCACCGAGAGGGGGCAGCAGCTCACGCTGAGATGGTGGCCCCGGGCCTTACCCCCTTCGTTCCCCAGTAGGGAGCCCGAGATCGAATGTTGGCCTTGCTTCAGCAGGGGTTTCAACAGGGGTTATCTCATCGGTGTGGACACTCATGGAAACAGACACCCCAGCCTTAGTTGCTCGACGTGTGTTTATGAATGAGGTGAACTCAAGGCCCTCCGTGTCTTTTGTCTCCAAATGCTCCCAATGGGGCAATGCAGGTAACCTAGTAGAGAGGACTGTGGTCCATTGCAACAACAGCCAGGACTTCCAGGAATGGCTGGAGCAGCTGTGCAGACTGATCAGGGGACCTGCCTCTTGCAGCTCATTATCCAAAACATCGTCGTCCTCTTCTGGTGCTCATTCCGTAAGTTGTCCACTTGTGCGGTCCGGGGACTACTGAGTCTCTCGTCACACCTGCCTGCAGAGGACTCACAAGAAGCAGTGAGCATGCCCTTAGTCTTTGGGTTGTCTATATTCGTAGGTCTTGAAGTACAGTTAAACCTCACTAATTCTGATTACTTGTGGAGGGAGGTCCATCCAAATTAATGAAAGGTTTTACGTAGAGGCGTGCGGCTTTGTCGGACGGCGCTGAGGAGCTCCCGCCAACTGCCCGCAAAGTTTTGTCTAATCAGAAGTCCCACTGAGATGTTTTAGCGGTAAACGAGATTTATTTTTTTTCACTTTTTTTTATTACATATAGTTTATTGTCAAATCGGTTTCCATACAGCACCCAGTGCTCATCCCAACGGGTTAATTAGCAGCTGTTATTCTCCTATTCATTGTGTGCTGAGTCAAAAAACAGATAGTTTACCTGCCCAAGTACTTCACCATCTCCACGTAATCTCATTTAGGCTACCACATTCACCGGGCAACCTTCAAGGGTAAACTTGCAGCCGCTGCCTTCTTCCAAGTCATCACGAATTTGGAATTCCTGGACTTGGAATTGATGAGATTTTACTGTACTTGTTGAGTGAGAGCGAAGATTGCAGTGCTGTTAATACTCCAACCGGTGATGCCAAAATTCCAGTCTCAGGCACTGTGCGATGTGGTGGGAAGAACAAGGGCTCCGGCATCAGATCTGAGGTCAAATCTTGGCTTTGTCAATTGCCAGCTAGTTAGTTATTTCACTTCACTAAGGTTTGTCGTAGGCAGTTCTGCTGAGATAACCTATTTCAGCACCTGATAGAGTGCCAAGCGCCCGACTGAAGCCATCCAGTGCTGACTCCACTCTCCTCTCTTATGAAGGAAAGCCACCCCTGACTTTAGTGAATCAAATTCCAGAAGAGAGAGGGAAGACAGGCCCGTAGGATGTTGAGTCGATTTTGTGCCGTTCCTTAGAGACCCCATCATCTGGACTTTTGTTTTCCCACCTTTCCTTTCCTGTGGTTGGCTTTGCTGATCCAATGAAACTATTGTTCTCTTGCCGTGTGGCACAAGGTCGGGTTCAGGTGGCAGATCGCCAGCATCTCATCAGACATTTTCCCAGTCTTTTAGCTCTACCGGACAGCCCCGAGGACCCTTGGAGCCTCCTCAAATTATAAAACCGTGGAGTTTAAGTTGTCTACGACCCGCACCTCCACTTAGACCATCAGCAGCACTAGGTTATAAAGAGGTAATTTTGCTACATATGGTATAAAATGTGTCTGTCAAGCTAATGTCACAGCTTATTCCGAAGAGTTCTGTGGGGATGTGCTAGAATTTATGCTAGGTGATACATGTCAGTCAGTCGTGAATCGTTAGACTCGGGGATGTTTTTATTTCTTAATTTTCCATTTCCCCATTGTCCCTGTGCAAATATTTATCCAGAAGGGTTTATGTGCACTGCCTGGGTTCCCCGGTCCCTTCCTGATAATTGTATATAATGTCCACACATCTTAAACAGAAGCCACTTCCTTGGAGTTCAGTTTGCGACCAAGCAGACCCAGTTCTGCATTTTGGATCATTTTGATCTATTAAAGCCAAATCAGGAAAGTCTTATGGGACCAAGCCATAAGTCTGAACTATGAGAGTCTGGACCTTCTGCTGCAGTTGGAAAGGGAAAAGAATTTAATGAAAAGAATGTCTTTTCAAGTGAGGCTTCTAAGCAACGTTGGATATTTGGGTAGTGTGGGGACTTCAAGGTTCTTTCTATTTTTTTCCTCAAAGTCGCAGTCAGGAAATGTCAGTCACTGGCTTCTGTAACTGTGTGGAGTGTTAGTTTTTCCATCCAAATGGTGTTTTGTTTTGTTTTGTTTTGTTTTGTTTTGTTTTGTTTCCCTAAGATGTTAATCATCATTTCAGCTTTCAGTAAAGAGCCTCATTTATAAGTAACTGTTCTTTAACTAGGTCTTCCTGAGTGAAGGTTTAAGATCGTGGCGGTTATGAGACGCATCTTAGAATTAGGGAGCAAAGACAGCATATATTGCCATATCGACTGTGTGTTTTGATGCGCGACACAGATTTAGCTCAATCTCAAGTTTGTTTTGATTTCAAACAGTGTGCTACTGTCTCGATTAATTGTTGCCTCCGAGTGCGGTAAAAATAGAGTGGTATTGACACCGGAGGAATTTTTGATTGTTTCAACTGGGCATGACAGGAGAAATAATGCTTGAGCTGAATCCTTATTATGTACCTCTGTTCAGAATTGGGCCAGGAAACAGTCCCACAGGTTTGCTGTGGAAATCGACCCGGGAAAATCGTAGTTATCTGGGTTCCCTTTTTAACGATCGCTATTTTGTAATTGTCAGTTCCTAAGTTCGAATTCAGGTGAGCCTTGAAGGGTCCAGTTAACTTAATCCTTCGCAGAACTAATCCATTAAAACTAAGGCATGATCACGTTGTTTCTGCTGGGAGAAGAGAGCTATTAATATACTCTTACCGTATAGTGTGTATTTCAGTTATTTTCAGTATTTGTTATTCTGCACAGAACTGTATTCCTTGGGCTTTCGCATGACAATATTGCATCTGAGACTAATGCGGGAAACATGATGATGTTCTGTGTAATTGATGATGACACTAACATTTGACTGTTGTTTTAGAATTACTGATAAATGGATTTGATCATTATAACCATCGACCTCTCACGCTCATTTTCTCTTTCTTTACATATTCACTTTAGAGGATGTCTTATATCTTAAAGGTAAGGGTAGAACAATATCTTTGGCTTACAGTGGCCTCATAATGCTGTGCTGTCACCTCTGATGAATGAAGCTTTTCCTTTATGCTTGTTTTGTCCCTTGTTCTCATTGGTGGCTAAAGTACGAAGATGCAGTTCTGACATGTAAGTACTTTCTTCAGAAAGCAGCCTCTTGTGAAATCCACATGAAAATGTTGTCTTAGACGCCTTGAAAATGCCTGTTTTCCTTGTGTCTTTTTGGTAAACGCTCTTTTTCCGATCCTTTTTGTCACATGTGAGTTTTCCATGTCCGTTTTCAAGTCTAAGTGGGTCGCTGTGGCTAAGCGGAAGAAATTAAATTCTTTTGTCCCATATATTTTAAGGTACTAATTATGACCCACACATCACGTATATACCTTGCATGGAACATTGGGATAAGACGGTCACTAGGGTCTGAGGTTCTCATCTCTTTATTTGGATACCTGATAATGAGCACCCGTTACTTATCCGGCAAAAGCAAATTCAGTAATCCATGGCTCTTTTATCTGCTAATTAAAAATACGGCTTTCTGTATGTACATTTAAGCTTCGGTCTACACCCATCGCTCCTGACGCCAAATTATTTATCAGGACATCCCTCATTTGGCTCTTCTCTCTGAGTTCAGGGAAATTATTTGGTCCCTTAATTTTCCCATCTGACAAATGGAAATTAATATTCTTCTTTGTGGGACTGTCGCTAAGGAAAATGTATTTAAAAAGCTTTGAAGCTCCTTGAAAAGCAGTATGTACCATATTAGTATTTACAACTGTTACTTGATTCCCTGGAAACTGTATCAGCGAGGACTATAAACCAAGTTAGGAATGCGGTTGTTTCCCTAGGATCTACACCCACTATTTTCTCTGCACACGGCACCCGTCCCTATGGCGATTGAGAGGCCAGTGTCACTGCCTCTGTTTTATGGAAGCTTTTAGAGTTTCTTGGAGCCATTTTTTATTGTGTACATTATTAAACTTTGATGCCCTTTTGGGACTGTCAAAATAAGAGACAGCCATTCGGTTTCATTTCATTTGCTCTTTTTAATTTGTCTTGGGGGGAGAATTTTAATTCCTAAACAAACCTCTGTCCTTACAGGAGTCTAGTAAAAGCCCCAAAACGATGAAGAAGTTTCTTCATAAAAGAAAGACGGAAAGAAAGCCATCGGAGGAGGAGTATGTGATTCGGAAAAGTATGTGTTTTGTACTTTTGGAAGGTCGGTTATGGATGAACTAGCAGAAGGATTTTTTTGAAAGCAGATGATTAGAGCAGTTTGTCCTCCGTACCCCCTGTTTCATGAAGAAAAAATGCATGCATTCAAGGGTTTGGTCACCTCTAAGATTTTTGAGTCAGCTGCCGCCTGTATGATTTCGTTTCGAATATTTTGCCCCGCCTGGTTGAGAACCACTAAAGGGACCTGTTTGCTACGGATACATTTTTTCCCTTAGTTTCTGATGCCCAAGATATTTTCCTCTACCAGGATACACTGAATAGACCTGAAGGCTGAAATCCTTCTGGAAGGTTAATGCTCAGTGACGTTCTCTGAGTTAGCCGAGGAATCGGGCAGCTGCTGCGTAGAAGCAGCTGGATTCAGAGTCAGGCTGCAGAGTCGGTCAGCCAGTGGATATGTATGTATTTGCCTCTATGGCTGGGAACGAGGTCCTTTGGGACACACATGAAGGAGTAAGTGATGTATCACCAAGGGGTGACGGATCTGTGCGTCCCGGCCAAAAATACAGTCTGGAAAGATCTGCTGGACTCCAGCTTCTGCATCTACCCCACCCCACCCCCCACCGGGATGTGTGCATCCGCGGCGGCTAGCTAGCAGGGTTTCGCCCTCCAGTCATTTCAAGAATGAGTTGGAGGAGGAGAGACAGGAGGGGGAATCAGTGACTCTGCTGGCTGGTTGGAAAAACGGGTGAGGTCTATGGGGGAAAGCTTCCTAGAGAAGGGAAGCCTTGAAGTTTGAGGGAGAGGCAGGTTGTGGTATATATCGGATGAGAACTGAGGCTAGGGCTGTCATTGCGGCCTCTAAGAGTCTAGTACAAGCCCCAGGGCCGCCTGGGTGGCTCAGTCAGTTAAGCGTCCGACTTCAGCTCAGGTTGTGATCTTGAGGTTCATGAGTTCGAGCCCCGCGTCGGACTCTGTGCTGACAATGTGGAGGGGACTCTGTCTTCCTCTCTCTCTCTCTCTGCCCCTTCCCCGCTCTCGCTCTTGCTCTCTCTCTCTCTCTCTCTCACACACACACACACTCTCTCTCTCTCTAAAAATAAACTTAAAACCAAAAGCCCCAAAGTGATGAGGACATTTCTTCAGGAAAGAACTCTGGAAAGAAAGCCACTGGGGGAGGAAGCTTTCCGGTCAGGGAGGCCAGTCCCTAGCAGTTGAGTGCAGTGCATGATCCTGAGGGTCCAGGGGCGTAGATGTCTCTGCAAACTCATTGGTAATTAAATCTCACAGGTACGGCTGCTCTGGAAGAAGATGCTCAGATCCTGAAAGTGATCGAAGCCTACTGCACCAGCGCAAACTTTCAACAAGGCCATGGCTCAAGTAGGTTCCCCCAAACCACTTTCTCTAATGAGCCCTGTTTCTTCTTTACTGCTCGGCGCCTCTTTGAAGAAGAGAAAAGCAGCCCAGCTGGGTTGCAGGGCGCGGAGAGCAGGTGACTTCGTGCCGAGGAGCAGCGAGCAGAAGAGCAGAACTGCATCTTTCCGATAAGGGGCTTTTAGCTGCCCGGCGGTTTGTTTACGCAGTGTTTTCTTTTCGCCCGGAGAGAAAGAGACACGCAAGAGTAAAAAAGCTGGAGGTGATAGAAATGAAAACAAAAGAAGTTTTTTAAAAAGTCATTCTCCTTTGAAGTACGCAGATGCCTTCACCAGCACTAGTTAGGAATTAAAGAACCCAGAGAGTTCCTGTGCCTGTGAACTGATGCTAATCTCTTCTCATGGGCAGATTTGGAAAGGAAGTCACAATACTATCTCCGATCAGCTGCATATTTAAGCGAACAGTGCTTCACCAAGCTCAAGTTTCAAAGTTGCTCTGAAATTCTGGAAATGTAGCTGCTTAGCCGGGGCTGTTTGGAATGTGTGCAATTTACAGGGAGCTATTGGGGGAGGGTAATCCCCCCCTCCCCGCACCCCTCCCCCCAGCAACTTTCAGGCACCAAAGGAAAGCAAGCGGATGTTTTCTGATTGATCCTTGAGCTTTTTTTTTTTTTTTTTTTCCAAACCGAGTCACATAGACACGAGTCTTCCGTGACTATAGGCGTTCAGGGGACCACAAGTGAGGTGTCTGCTGTCTGCATTTGCCTAAGACACTCGATGCCTTCGGAGTAACTTGTCCCTAAGGCTGGCGGGAGGAAGAGGTTTGATGTCGAACTTGACACGTTTGGTGGTGAAGGGAGGACTGTCACACCATCTAGTTCACAGACAAATCCTGGCTGTGGCCTTGGGCATGGCCAGCTCTGAGGACAAGTTTCGAGGAGTAAAGAAAGGAAAGGGAGAGCAATGTGTGTCATGAAAACTAGGAAAGCGAAGGGGACAGGGAGGCCCCAGAAGAAGCCTCCCTCGTGCAAAACCTGACCTCACCCGCTCCCCGAACCTGCTCTCTTCATGTCGACAGTGTCTGTCGATGTGTCACAGGGGCAGGCAGGTGTTGTGGCCTAAAGAGTCACGTTTCCGCCCCTCCTGCCCAGACTGCCCCTGACACGTGGCAAGCGTCTAGCATCATGGTGACCTCCCATCCTCTGTCCCTGTCTGGCCAGAAGTGCTTCCCTGGAAACGACTGCTGTTGTTTCCTGCTGCATTTAACCGATCAGTCAGTCGGTCCGCTGTCTCCTTATTAGGCACCTACCAAGTGCTGGGCCCCGTGGAAGGCAGACACAGGGCCACCTCAGCAAAGGGGAGGCAGTGAGCACTCACAACTTGAAGGAATTAGGCTTCGAAGAGAGGACGCCAGTGGCTCAGGGAGACTGAAGTTTAAGGGCTTGAGCTCTGAAAGGAAGGATCCAGAAGTGAGGGGGAGGTTGGACATAAGGAGAGCTGTTTGGCCAGGTCCCTTGTCTGTTCCGTCACCTCTTCTGTCCCAGAGCCTCGAGGCAGTCTGAGCAGAGCCCTAAGGATGCCCACATCTTTGAGCTGATGTGATAATCCCCAACCCCCACCCTACCCTTGACCAAAATGGCCTTGACTGACTGAACGCACCCCACCCCGGCCCCCCGCTTCGAGACTGAATCGGTGTATTTGGCCGTTTCCTCAGTCGGGAAGGTGTAGTCACCAGATGTTGGGTGACTGCTCTCTGGGGTGCAAGGCAGCAGCATGCCATCCACAAAGACCCCTCGATGACAACAGTGGAAGGGGCCAACACCTAGAATAGTCTCCAGTAACTGTCCCCTTTCCGCCCTCTCTCAATCCTTCTTTGTAGGTGCTCGCAAAGATTCGCTTCCACAGGTCTTACTCCCCGAGGAAGAGAAGCTCATCATTGAAGAAACCAGGAGCAACGGCCAGACCATCATTGAAGAGAAGTGAGTAGAGCAGGCTGCTGTTTCTGATCTGTCTGGGGGCCAGAAAGAAGGTTCTGGCAGGGCAGTGGGTCTCTTGCGAAGCCTGCACTGAAGGATAGTCCGTCCTTCTCCGGGAATATACCCCTCTTTGCTCTCATGCAGTTGGAAGCAGTGGGAGGGCTGCCTCCCCCCCCCCCCAACAAAGGGAAGGGGGAAAGGGAGGCCAAGCGGGCAGAACTCTCTGCTTGGTGGCTGCCCCTGGGATCAGCTCCCTCATATGGTACGGTGCTTCAGGGCACACAAGAATAGCACTCTAGATGAATCTAGATGGTGCTGGGGAAGGCCACAGCACCAATTTCCCTGCCCAGATGGATGCTTCTCATGCATACTGAGTCAAACACCGGACTTTCACATACTTGACCTATTTAGAATCCTACAGAAACCCAGTGAGATAAGCTTTATGTTCATCACTTCTATAGGCGAGGAAGCTGGGGTTCAGGGAGATGATGTCCCTGGTCTACTTTTGCACAGTAGTGACGGTGACCTAATGGGCGAGAATCAGGTTAAGTACCCATGGGCTCATAAAATAAACACAAAGTGGCCAGCCAAATGGTTTGTTTAAACTTGAGTCATTTCTGAAGTCAGGCCTAAATTTGCCTAGGACAGCATATTTCAAAGTGCTTGACATCGTTGATGTGTTTTTCCATCTGGTACATGAAGTGATGTGGCAAAATGGTAAAGCACTTGGGCTCAAGGGGACAGCCCTGGTTCAAGTCCAAATTCTGCATCATGTTAGCTGTATGGCCTAGGTGCAAACCTCTTTACCTCTCTGTGCCTCAGTTTCCTCATCTGTAAATGGGTATGATAGTACTACTGTAAGGTTTGTTGTGAGGTTCAATGGAAAAATAAATACAAAGGCTAGCACATGGTAATCACTTAATAGATGATAATCATTGTCATTATAATTGTCGTAGCTATATTAATCCCCATGATGACTTTGTGAGGTTTTGGGGGAATGTACTCAGCCAGGGCACTTCAATTCTCTTTGGGAATAGATGGAATCTTCCAGAAATAATGCCTCTGACTTTGTGTCATGTAGGGTCAGAGAGGTGAAAAGCGCAATGCCATGGCACAGATCTTGTAGGATAGGCAGGACCTCATGACGGCCCTCATTGTATGTTAGGTGATGTTCATTCCTGCCCCAGAGAAAGAATCGAAACCTTTTGATGAGCCCTAGTCTCTTCTTGTGTGTTCACCCAGCTGGGAAGCAAGTGGCCAAAGAGGAGGGCAGTGTAGAAAAGGTGTAATGACATCGTGTTTGAATGACCACGTGTGCTGATGGTTGTTCACCCACAAAAATAGGGCCCCACGAGGACCGTTCTTGGCGGTTATGTCTCCCGACCAGCTGGAAAGCCCACTGCTTTTCAGGATCTGTATTTCTAGAAAGCTGCTTTTATTGTTACGTTTTGCTTAACAGTGTTTCAGTGCCAGCTGTTAAACTCCGAACTTTATGTTCTAGGAGTCTTGTGGATACTGTTTATGCCTTGAAGGATGAGGTCAAAGAACTGAAACAGGTAATGAAATATAAAAGTCATTTTCTCAGCTCAGAGAACAGGACCACGCACTGGTAGGTGTTCTCAGGAGAGGTCCAGGGACAAGGTGATGAGGTGGGGATTTTTATTTTCCTTGTGTCTTCAAGGTGGGTCTTGTTGGTTTTCCCATGTGGTCTTGGGTTTAAATTTCTCAGGATTACTCATATACCTATTTAGCAGTTTACAAAAGGGTCCCCAACTTAGTTATAACTTTCACGCCCTCAGACATTTGTAAACAGAATTTTTTTTGCAAAGCTAAGTCATCCGTGAGTGGATAAGTGTAAAGAGAACCATAAATCTTGAGTTGTGGGCTCCTCTAGAGATGTGATCCGCTGTTTCATGATGCACACTCTTCCCAGTGTTTGGGGACTGGCTGTGCCTGGTGACGGGGTAAAGGATGGACTGGAGGGGGGAGAACAGAGACTGGAAGAACACTCGGGAGGTTGTCACAAAACTCAGGGTGAGACAGAGGAGCACGAGAAAGGAAAGTACAGTCAGTGGTGACGGCTGCTAACAGGATAAGCAGGAGGAGCCCTGAGAAGGGGCCACTTGGTTTGGGAATTGACAAGTCTTTTCCCATTACAGGAAAATAAAAGAATGAAGCAATGCCTGGAAGAAGAATTGAAATCAAGGAGGGACCTAGAAAAGCTGGTCCGGAGGCTGTTGAAGCAAACTGATGAGTGTATTCGGGCCGAGTCCAGTAGCAAGATCTCCATCCTTCCATAACCATCACTGTGCAGCTGGGCAGATATTGCCTTCGGGACATCTTGAAATGTCCAGCTTCAAACGCTCTGTTTGCTCACTTCTTCGGTTTTCATTTTGTATCGGAGTCAGTCTCTCTTTCTCTCTCTCTCTCTCTCTCTCTCTCTCTCTCTCTCTCTCTCCTTCGCTTTCTCTCTCTGTCTCCCTGTTTGCTTGAGTGTTGGTTGGTTGGTTATTGGTTGGTTGTTTTCCTTCTGACAGATCCTTCTGACAGGTGGTAGAAATCTCCCCAGAGTCTTTTCCATCCGATGCGAAAAGGGAAACCTAGTGTAGGCAAGTGACTTAAATGGTCTTCAGATGGCCTTCAATTCATAGTGCCTCTTTACCAGCCATTACCCCTGGGTCACTCTTTTGCGGCTGGCTACCAGAGCAAAGTGGCTGGCCATGGCTTAGTAAATGTGAACTTGACTTTTTCTCGAACGCTTTCTTGTATCTGGAAGCCCCTCAGTACCCAATTTAATGAAGGCGAAGCTCCCCGAGCTGTGACTAGGGTAGGGTGAGTAGAAGACTAGCACATTTGCCCAATGACCCAGCCACCCTTCCCCGGGTGATCATGTGCCACCCCTCAATGCACACTTTTTATTATTATTATTATTATCATTATTATTATTATTATTATTGTTACCGCCCTGTGTTGTCTGTAGGGCCAAGAAGACAGTAGCACCCTTATTTCTTTCGTGCGGGTTGACATTTTCACTCTACGGGGCAGAAGCCCCACGCATCCATGCCAACACCAGACCCATTAGCAAATTGCACTAGACAATCTTCCCCTTCAGCAGCAGAGCTGGCCATCTTTCCCCAGCGCATGATAGGTTTCCTCCCCTAACCTTCTCCCTCCCGTGTAAGGTTTATGTCTCCCCAGTGCTTTAAGCCAACCATACCAAGTGGTGCGTAAACTAGTAAGTGTGCGCTTTGCTTACTTTTAAAAAATACGGACTGTGAGCCGTTCCTTCATCCACACTGCGTATTCGCCTCGCCACTTCTCATCCTTCAAAACGATCTGCATTGAGGAGATATTGTGCCCTAGTAGACAGCTTTAATTCCCCGTATTGCTCTCCCAGATACGCTGTGAGAAGCTGTATGTTCATCAGCCTCTTCGAGTAGGGCTCGAAGCATCATTTGCAGAGATGTGCTATTGGTCCGGTTTGTATATCCAGAAAGAAAGGACCCCTCCAGTGGTTGTGCGCTGGTTACTAGTGAAGCTGAGTATTTGGAACCGGTTTGCCAAAGTTGCCCTTCGAATCAAGTGATCGCCTCTGTAAGTGTCTCAAAAATGAGCACCACGTAAACCCGGTTTAGAAGAGGGTCACAGAAGAGCAGCATCCATCCGAATTCGACACAGTCGAACGTTGGCACGAGGCTCCGGGACAGAGCAGCACAACCCGCCCCTCTCTCTCCCAAAGACAGGTGCCCTTGGGCAGGCAGGGACGATCACTGGAAAGAGAGGCAAAGGGCCAATGGACCGGTCAAGGTTGTCTTCCAGATACGTTTGACGGGTGCCTATAAATGTGGGTTTTGCAAGTGTTGTCTAGAAACCAAACTTGAAGCTTGAACACCCCCAGCCTGCTAAGCCCGTTTTCCTTTTTTGGTACCGGGGGTCTCAAGTTCCCACAGCTACACAGTACGAGGCTGTTGACTGCTTGCCGCCCGGCAGAAATGACACCATCCACGGGAAACGGACTATGCCCGCCGCCCACCATCAGCCAACCCCAGGCGGCCATCTTTGGAAGCTGTGTGGAAGCCCAGCAGTCTAGATGTGCCGTCCTTCACCTAAAACTTAACAACAGCCACACAGATCTTAGCGTCCGCCCCGTCTGGGGTTAACCAATGGCTTGCAGTGAATGGCACAAACTATACCCCTAGGGAACATTGTTGCGATTGCGAAATCCTTTAGTTGATAAGGTGTAGGATTGCTTTGCATAGCGAAAGGTCTTTATTTTAAAGTGACGTGTACCTATGCATGTGTCTGGAACCCGGCCCTTCTCAGGAAAGGCCCTCGGTACGCTGGGTACTGAAGCTTGCGCCGAGTGATGTCCGCACTCGCACGTTAAACAATAATATAAAGGAAACGAAGCCATGTTAGCCCGAGAGCAGTGTCTCCGTAGTTGTGTCGTTGACAATACTCTATAAGTGGGTTCCTGTCACCCTGTAATTAAACCGCTGCCCTTAGAGGCTTTGTAGCTCCTCTTCCGTCGCGTCCCTTCTGACACAAGCTCAGATTTTCTAACTTGTTTTTATTTTGAAGACTTTTCCAACGGACATTTTCAATAAACAAGAATAACAGTGCTTTATAAACTAAGTCCTGTGTTTCTTTCCTTTTCTCCCCCCGCCCCCACCAGCTGGTGGCAGTTTCCCCCCGCGTGTCTCCACTCAGGGCAGGGGACGTTTGCTCCCCACTTTACAGAGATACTTCATGCCATGAGACGGGACCTTCCTTAACCTCTCCGCCCCTCTCCTTCTGGCCCCAGCCTACGACCTGTCTACACCATTTTCCGCCCGGTATAGGGCTTTTGTCAACCAGTGGTAGCCTCTATCTTGCCCACAGTTGGAATGCTGGTGTCAGCAGTCACGATGAAAATATTTGCTCCCCCTCGAGACAGATGCATCTGGTCCTGCCCCCTTAAAAAAATTTTTTTTTTCATTTTATTTAAGTCCAAGCTAGTGAACATACGGCGTGGCATTGGTTTCGGGAGTAGAACCCAGGGATTCATCGCTTACGTATAACGCCCAGTGCTCATCCCGACAAGTGCCCTCCTTCATGCCCATCTCCCCACCCAATACCCCTCCAGCAACCCTCAGTTTCTTCTCTGTATTTAAGAGTCTCTTATGGCTTGCCTCCCTTCCTGTTTTTATCTTATTTTTCCTTCCCTTCCCCTATGTTCATCTGTTGTGTTTCTCAAATTCCACATATGAGTGAAATCATATGGTACTGGTCTTCCTCTGACGGACTTATTTCACTTAGCAGAATACCCTCTAGTTCCATCCACGTTGTTGCACGTGGCAAGCGTTCGTTCTTTTTGCTCGCCAAGTAATAGTCCACCGTGTATACATACCACGTCTTCTTCATCTATTCGTCAGTCGATGGACATCTGGCTGTTGTCAATAGCGCTGCTATAAACATTGGGGCGCCTGTGCCCCCTCTGAATCATCATTTTTTGTATCCTTTGGCGAAATACCTAGTGGTGTGACTGCTGGGTCGGAGGGAAGTCCTACTTTTAATTTTTTGAGGAGCCTCCATACTGTTTTCCAGAGCAGCTGCACCCGTTTGCATTCCCACCAGCAGCGCACGGGGGTTCCCCTTTCTCCGCATCCTCGTCAACACCTGTTTCCTGAGTTGTGCCCCCTCTTATGTTTCTCCCCAGAAGCCTTAAAAAAAAAGACCTATCCCAGGCTCCCTTGCAGCTAAGGCTCCGTATACAATGTGGGTGGTTCCAGGGACGTGTTGGTGGTTTCTGTACCCCAGCTTCCAGAGGGTGCAGTTTTGTGCATGAGAGACCGTAGCAGCAGCAACCATGACCTTGAATCCATCCGTCCAGTGGAGGCCCCCCGACTTTCACTTCCGTAGCCAGTGACTTTGCAGGCACCTAGTATTACCTTTCTGCTCACCATGCCTTTGGCAGTTTACGTTTCCTACTCTGAAGTCGTAGCTACGACGCAGCACCTCCCGGGTGCTAGGCTCTATCCTAAGTGTTTTACATGGCTAAGCTCACAAAACCCTCCCAGCGACCCTATGGGGTATTGGTTATCCCCATCTTACAAATGGACAGAGGCGCAGATGTTGAACAAGATAGCGGGGTGTGTGGAGCCGGGACGTGAAACCCTGGTCTGTCTGCCTCTTGGATCCGTGCTGTCTCTACCATGTTTCCTCCTCTATACTTGGCACCTGCTAAGTAAGCTTCTGCCTCAGCCATCTACTCTCCTGAAGTCACTACTGAACTTTTTTTTTTTTAATATATGAAATTTATTGTCAAATTGGTTTCCATACAACACCCAGTGCTCATCCCAAAAGATGCCCTCTTCAATGCCCATCACCCACCCTCCCCTCCCTCCCACCCCCCATCAACCCTCAGACTACTGAGCTCTTAATTGGAAAATCCAGGGAAGCCTTTTCAACTCTTATCTTGATCTCTCCACAGTGTTTGACCCTCGCCTCCTTGATAGATCTTCCTTGGCTTGCATGAGCCCAACTTTTCTGGCATTCATCCAACCTGACCAACCCCATCTCCTTTGCTGGCTCTGCCTCCTTTGCCTGTCCCTTGAACATTGGCTGATCCTCGACACTTTTCTTCTCCTCTTCCTTTCTATAGCCTCTTCCTGGACAGTCTTGTCTACTCCTGTAACTTCATTTATCACAACGCAGGTGACTCCCGCGTCCGTATTTTCCCATCGCGATCTTTCTCCTGAGTTCCAGACCCATGGATGCAGCTTTTTGCCGGACGGTCTCAGCTTGGGTGTCCTTCAGCACCTCAAACTCAACATATCCAAAGCTGGACTCCTCATTTGCATTCCCGGGTCTGTTCATCCAGTGTTTCCCATCCCAGTGAACAGCACCCCTGGCCACCTCGTTGCCCCAGCCAGGAAAATGGGCATTCTCCTCCACTCTGCCTTCTCCCTCAACCGTGTATAAGTTTATACATCAATGCTTTATAAGTCTAGCCATCCATCTTACCAGTTTTAACTCTCTCGTATCCTCTGAATTCCTCTCCATCCTCCTGACCATCGCCTATTTTTAGCACTTGTCACCTCCTTCCCTCTTGTGTCACCTTCTCCGGTCTGTCCTCTTTCGTGCCAGGTGAGTGATTACCTGCAAGATATATGTCACTCCTCTGCTTCAAAATTTAATCTCTCGCTATTCTCCAGCACACAGCAAAATTTAGTCTCCATGAATTTCCCCTAAGTCCTGTAATATGCCTTTTGTCCTTCCTAAAATCCCTTTCCCATACCTGTCCATTGAGCAAATTCTTCCCTTTCCATTAGGGGGCAGCTCAAGTATCTATGTGAACTCACAATTTCTAAAACGCGTGCATATAGGCGTGTCTCTGCATGTGAATGTGTGTCTGTATGTATTACGATTGCCAGACAAAATACAAGGTGCTCAGTTAAATTTGAATTTCAGATGGGGCACCTGGCTGGCCCAGTCCGTAAAGCATGTGACTCTTGATCTTGCGGTCTCGAGTTCAAGCCCCACGAAGGGCGTAGAGCTCACTCACTTTTTAAAAATTTGAGTTTCAGCTGTACAACAAATAATGTTGGTAGAGATCATGTCCCAAACATCGCACGGGATGTACGTATACTAAGGTTTTCAGTGTTTACCTGAAATTCAAATATAAGTGGGTCTCCTGAATTTCTATTTGCTAACTCTGACAGCTTTTGTATGTGTGCGTGTATATAAAATATATATTTATATTTCTTAGTTTATTCTTATATATATTTAGTCTCTCACTATATAATTAGTGTATATATATGTTTCCTGGGAGCAGTAAGCACTTCTACTCTGTGCTGAAAGTCAGCAGAGCTCCTTGGAGAAATGGCTGAGTCTATGGCTAAAGCAGGGAAGGTACTAGATGAGCGTGGAACATCTTGTTGTGCCAGAAAGTAACAGAACGCTAAAAAAAGAACCCGATGGAGCCATGTTTCAAAGACGCAGGGGCCAACTTGAAGAGGCTCCCACTGGCCACATAAGGGAAAGTTTGGGCACCAAAATAAGGACAGTAATGAATTAGAGAGCATTGAAAACAGTAGAAGTCTGTGAGTCCATACTAATCAATAAGTGGGGAGAAACAGCAAGCTCTTGTGTACAGACCCTGGTTAGTGTTGACTCGTAAACGCGCAAGGGACACGGGAGCGGGAAAGCCATCACGTCGCCACCAGCGTACTAAAGGCTGATTCAGGCAAAAATGACTGTCAGATGCTGAATCAAGGGGGAGATGATGATGCGAGAGATACTTGCGAGTGATCAAAATTCACATCAGCGACGAGAGGCTGATGGCCATTGTGTGCGTCCAGATGTGGTAGGAACCCTGAGAAGCACACAACATCGTGTATGTAGTTTTCCATCCAGGAAGGCATAACTGGAATTTAAGCATGAAGAAACATCAGACAAAATAAGGAACATTCTTTTTTTTTTAATGTTTATTTGAGAGAGAGAGAGAGAGAGAGAGAGAGAGAGAGAGAGAGAATGAGTGGGGCAGAGAGAGAGGGAGACACAGAATCGGAAGCAGGCTCCAGGCTCTGAGCCATCAGCCCAGAGCCCGACGCGGGGCTCGAACTCCCGGACCGCGAGATCGTGACCTGAGCCGAAGTCGGTCACTTAACTGACTGAGCCACCCGGGCGCCCCTGGAACATTCTTTTTTTGTTTTAAAGGGGAGAGACTGTTATTTAGAAATGTCAATGTCATTAAATACAAAGAAAGGCTGTGGAAATGTTCCAGATTAAAGGTGACTAAAGAGACATAACAACTAGATTCAATACCTGACCCCAGACTGGATCCTACTGGAAGGGGAAAATGATATTAAAGGACATTATTGTATCACTTAACAGAATTTTCAGGAATACAAATGGCAGATCAGTATCAGCGTTAAATTTACGGAAGTTGATTAAGTGTAGAGTTGACTCTTGAACGGCATGGGGGGCAAGGTCGCCAACTGCCCTGCACAAAAATCCACGTATAATTTTGACTGTCCCCAAACGAAACCAACAGCCTACTATTGACTAGAAGCCTTATTGATAACATACAGTCAACACATATTTTGTATGTTGTATGTACCATACACTATATTCTTACAACCAAGTAAGCTAGAGAAAAGGAAATTTATTAAGAAAATCTTAAGGAAAAGAAAATACGTTTGTAGTACTGTACCCTATTTCCTGCATGTAAGTGTGCCCACATACTTAAAACCTGTGTTATCTGAGGCTCACCTGGGCTGTGGTTATAAACAAGAATATCTTTCTTCTTAGAAAATACATGCCGAAATATTCAGGGGCGAGGCCATGATGTACAAAACCTCAGATGGTTCAGAAAAAAGATACACTTGGTATTTATATTAGTATTTTTGCAACTTTTCCGTAACTTTGAAATAATTTCTAAAAAAAAAAAAAAAAGCTCAAGTATTGGTTGCGTCCTCAGGGAATCCAGATTCCAACACCCCTTTTCCGTGTCCCTGCATTGCACTTCATTTGCTTGTGTCTTTTTCCACACCAAACGTGACGTACCTTAAGAGGAGGGCTTGTCTCCTTTCCTGTTTGTAAATTCAGAGCCCGATACAGGGTCAAGTCCGTAGTACCTACGCCGTATGTGTTGAGTGAGTAAGTGTTCCAAATAATTGGGGTGGGAAAGCTGTCTGCGTCCTCCAAGCCTGCAGGGTCCGGTCAGTGACCCAGCCTCCTGGCCGCTTCCTCACAACTTGCCCCGCCGGCCACCTGAGCCACGCTGTCGCGCAGGATGCCGTGGGAAGTCAGCCCAGACACCAAGACTGCCCTGCACACGATGCCTGCGGTGAGCTGACTCCTGCCCGCGCCCCCGGACCCTTTATCCACGCGCACACCTCTGCGGTCTTGTGTGCTCCGTGCTCTCCCCCGGGGGCTCCTTTCCTCCACCCCAACATCCTTTAGGACCCAGTCTGTGCCACCGCTCCCGGAGCTTGCACAGGTGTCGTGCAGAAGACTGCACGTACCGTCGATCAGTGTTGGATGGGTGGCTGGATGGGTAACAACAACAACAAAAAGAAGCAGTAACCAGAAATGGGCATCAGATCTGAGTTAAAGGCTGTGCGTTCGAGACATTCACAGCAGAGAGGTGCAGGAGAGAGGAGTAGGGTTTGTGACGGATTATTGGACTCAAGTGGGGCTCAAGTCCACAGGAAAGCGTGCAGAATTCAGAGGAGCTCCAGGAGCGGGCCGTGGGAAGTTCCCTGTGTATTTCACTGGCGTTCTTGAGAGTTGCCGAATTGCCTGCTGGGGTTACTCAGAGGAGTGTGGTCTGGAGGGGGTACATTTGCGTGCTGATGTCCTTTAGATTGGAAATCAAGGGTCGCAGACTTTTTAATTCATTTTTTGAGAGAGAGTGTGTGTGAGCGGGGCAAGGGGAGAGAGACAGGGAGGCAGAGGGTCGCGCTGACAGCAGCGAGCCCGAGGCGGGACTCGAACTCACAAGGAGATCGTGACCTGAGCCGAAGCCAGGTGCTCAGCCGACAGAGGCACCCGGGCGCCCCAGATTACAGTCTTTTTAAAAAGAAACCTTCCTAGGGGCGCCCGGGTGGCTCTGTTGGTTGAGAGTGTCCGACTTCGGCTCAGGTCGTGATCTTGTGGTCCGTGAGTTCGAGCCCCGCGTCGGGCTCTGTGCTGACCGCTCGGAGCCTGGAGCCTGCTTCGGATTCTGGGTCTCCCTCTCTCTCTGCCCCTCCCCTGCTCATGCTCTGTCTTTCTCTGTCTCAAAAATAAATAAAAACATTCACAAAAAAAATTAAAAAAAAAAAAAAAGAAACCTTCCTAAATACCCTCAATGTGGGTGTGGTCTTTGGTCTACTGCCTGGGCAAGGCCTATTTTCCTTGGTCTCCTACATCTCAACCATTTTAAGATGCCTTCCTGTGCACTTGCACCGCTGGATGCAGGCAGGTGTTCTGGGGGCCGCGTGGAAACCCACCTGAGCGCTGCTGTCTATGACGGTCCGTTCCGGACTCCAGGTTCTGCTGGGCGCTCTCGGGGAACGACCTCATTAAATCCTCACCAACCCTGTCAAGCAGGTATTACCATCCCCACTTTCCAGACGTGGACACTGAGGCCCACAGGAGAAGTGATTTGCCCTGGTTATAAAGTTAGTGAAATAGCAGAGCCTAGATCAAGACTGTATCTGTCTGACTCCAGACACAATCATTACACGGCAGTGAGTATTTCTGCTTTAAAACATTTTTTTTTAATTAGAGAGAGAGAGAGAGAGAGAGAAAGAGAGAGAGTGTGTGTGTGTGAGAGAGAGAGTCGGGGAGAGGGGAAGAGGGAGAGAGAGAATCCCAAGCAGGTGCTACGCTCCGCATGGAGCCCGATGTGGGGCTCGATCCCACAACCCTGGGGTCATGACCTGAGCCAAAAATCAAGTCTGCGCTACTCAGGCTCCCCTCCTATTTTTTCTTTTTTAACTGGAGGTTTCACAGAGAAAAAAATTGTACTTCGTTTCATGTTCTGCGTTTCTGTTGCCTTCGTTTAACTGCGATTTCCCCGTACGAGGAGCACACTGCGTTTTGTAGACATTTGCTTCCTACCAGGTAACAGAGATCGTTAATATTTCATACTAGGCTCATTTTCTCTTTCTTTGGAAATAAAAAGCATTGGTCATTTCAAGCCTTCCCTCCCCCAACCCTTAGAGGGAATGTAAAAGTAACATGTTTGTTAAAAAAAAAAAAATGGAATGAAGTTAGATAATTTATAATCAGAACGTTATAGGTAGACCAGAAACGTCCTCAGGTCCTCCTCATTTAGTAGAACAACTCTGAAAATGTTCAAGTTTGGAACAACTGCATGTACCGTTTTGCGACCTACCATGAACTAAATAATAAAAACAGATTCTTTATTTTTTTATTTTTATTTATTTTTAATTTTTTTTAACATTTATTTATTTTCGGGGCAGAGAGAGACAGAGCATGAACAGGGGAGGGTCAGAGAGAGAGGGAGACACAGAATCGGAAACAGGCTCCAGGCTCTGAGCGGTGAGCACGGAGCCCGACGCGGGGCTCGATCTCACGGACCGTGAGATTATGATCTGAGCCGAAGTCGGACGCTTAACCGACTGAGCCCCCCAGGCGCCCCATAGAAATAGATTATTTATTTTTATCTACACTATAATTCTCATTCTCTACTCCCCGAGTATGTTTTTATCATAGAAATGTTGTCGACAAACTATTTTTACAGTATTGCAAATTTTTTTTTTTTTGCTTTACCCAACCCCCAGAATTATTTCATGAGCTACTTCACCGAGTGATAAGCAGCTGCATTTATTCATTTTTCCTTCATGCGATAAATAAAGAACCAATTCTATGTCAGGCCCTGTGGTAGACACTGAAGTCACCATGAACAGGTGAATAGGACACAGTCTTGGTCCTCAAAAAGCTCACAGAATAGTAGGAACGTCTTCCACTTGGCTAAGAGCTGCGGGCGCGGTGGGGGAGGGGGAGGAGGAGGGGTGTTCCAAGCAGAGTAAACCACATGCGGTACCGAGGGTTGGAACTTAAGACGCTGAGAGGCATATTGGCAGGAGATGCTGAAGCAGGGAAGTGGAGAAATCAGACTTGTGTTTAAGAATTCACCTTGGGGGTGCCTGGGTGGCTCAGTCGGCTGAGTGGCCGACTTCGGCTCAGGTCACGATGTCACGGCTCGTGAGTTCAAGCCCCGCGTCGGGCTCCGTGCTGACGGCTCAGAGCCCGGAGCCCGCTTCGGATTCCGTGTCTCCCTCTCTCTCTGCCCCTAACCCACTCGCCTTCTGTCTCGGTCTGTCTCAAAAGTAAATAAACATTAAAAACAAAAAAAACACACAAGAAGTCACCTTGGCTGTGTGTGGAGGTCAAATGACAGGGAGCAAGAGTGGAGGCGGGGAGGCTGGGAGCCTGGTGTAGCATTCCGGAAGCGAGGTGACAGTGACGCGGACTTAGGATAGTGGCAGCCGAGGTAGAAAGAAGTAGATCAACGTAGGAACTGTTTCAGAAAGAGAGCTGATTGTGTTCATGCCGGTGTGGACGTGGAGTGAGCACAGTGGGAAGGAGTCGAGCCAGGTTTCTGGCTTGGGGAGCACATATCTCGTTGTGTTGGGGGAGGGGTCAACAGTTCCCTTTGGACCCATTGGGCTGGGGGGCCTGGGTCCACCATTTGGAGATGCAGGCAGTTGGGGACAGACTCCAGGGGGGCAGGTCAGGACTACAGGCATGAAGGTGGTGCTCGAACCCATGAGCTGGCAAAGCGGGGGAGATGGCCTGCTGCGAGCATGTGGGACAGGAAGAGAAGAGGGTAACGGGTGGGACCTGGAGTTCTTGGAAAGGACAGGGTGACCTCATGAGGAAGTACTCTGAGGGGGTGAAGGCAGTTGGCTTGGTGAGGCTGACGCTCAGGGGAAAGAAGGTTGTGGGCCGGAGCTACGGGAGGTGTCCTTTAGGGAGCAGTAGGAGGTATGAGAGCAGGAGAAATAGAGTAGAAAATGTAGTCTTTGTATCTAGAGCATTCCTTCTGGTAACAGATGTGGTCAGCAACTTGGTCGCCAGAGGCCAAGATAACGGGGAGATACCATTCCCAAAGAAGAAGAAGGCGGGGTGACGTGCAGGGGCGATGTTTAAACCCGGGGAGGTGAGGATACGAAGACTAAAAGTTTCGTCCAGGCTGGACGTAGGTTCCCTTTGGAGGAAGCCTACCAAAGGGGTGATGCCTCTCGCCCTCCCCCGCCCCCATGACCCCGCCAGGCAAGTGTGGCTGTGCACAAAGTGGCACTGAGCTACCGCGAGGCAGGGAGAGTCATGGCCCGGTGTATGGTCTCTTTTCTCTGGACCAGGCCAAGCCCTCTTTTCAGCTGGACCTGGGGTCCTGGCCTTCTTACGGGAGCCTGACGTCTATAAGAACCTCACGAGCAATGTCTCCTTGCTGTCATGGCCGCTGCCCCACCTCCTTCAAGCGTCCCATGTGGAGGACAATGTGGAAGCAGGATATTCCGCTCCGGAGGGCAAGACGGCACTGTGGACGTATCGGTACGTGGGTCCCCGAGTCAACACATGTCACCTCTGCTCACACCAAAGTTCTCTTGTGGAAGTGCGCAGCCGAGCAAGTACAGCCACTCTGGGTCTCTTACGCGAAAAATCCCTCTATCGCAAGGGACAAAGAATGGCCCTGTCGGCCTCGGTGGAAGGATGGAGGGCCAGTTTCCCAGCTCCAGGCCCTCTTGCCTAAGGTAGAACCACCTAGGCAGCTATTAAAAAGGTAAAGCAGGGGCGCCTGGGTGGCTCAGTCGGTTAAACGTCTGACCTTAGCCCAGGTCATGATCTCACGGCTTGTGAGTTCGAGCCCTGCATCAGGCTCTGTGCTGACAGCTCAGAGCCCGGAGCCTGCTTCGGATTCTGTGTCCCTCTCTCGCTCTGCCCCTCCCCTGCTCATGCTCGCTCTCTCTCTCTTTCTCTCTCTCTCTCAAGAATAAATAAGCATTAGAAAAAAAATTTAAAAATAAAAAGATAAGGCAACTGCTTCTCATCTAAGCACCCCCCCTCACCTCCAGCGTCGCTAAACTGTGATTAATCAAGGGAAAAACAAAGTCTCTTTTTAATCCCCGGCAGCCTTTCCAGAGCAGGCTGGAGATAAAGACCCCGATCGCTTTTCCCTGAACGGGCTTCACATCATTCATCAAAGGCTATCGCAGACCTCCGGGGACTGTGCTGTCACCGAGATACTTTGTGGTGCAACCGAGTTTGAGAACTGAGTTTGCAAAAACATCACCAAGGTCGGAAAGAGACCCCCTCGGAAAGATCCCCCCCCCACCCCCGCCCCCAACCCGGCGGCGGCGGCGGGCTCGAGGGGCTGGATCACAGCAGTAATGTTAAGGGCTCTTTTATTATTCAAAAAATAAATAACAAGATAATCACAAGTTCACTCTGGAAACAATGGAGACTGCAGGTAGATACGAGAGATTTCCTTTAAATACAGTCATTTCGGGAGGAGGAGTGGGCAGGCTGAGAGCGGCTGCCTCTGCTCTCTTCCTCCCACCTACAGTGGTGGAGACGCGACAGGGTTGAAATAAGAGAACCGAGTAGTAACAGCCTGACTGTGTGCGGATGAGGGGGGCGGAGGAGGGAGAGAATGAGTGTGGGGCGGGGGGGGCAGGGTTTTTCAGTTCTCCGCTGCAGCAGACTTTCTAGAGCCTGCCCCCTCCATCGTAGGGGCCGCAGGAACCCGGAACCAACGTCTTCAGTAATCAAAGACATCACCCACGGAAAGACACTGCACGCAAAGACACAAAACTAAACTTGACGAATTTTCGGCCGTTTACTCTGAACTCAATCTGTGCATAATGGTCTCGTCTTTTCATGGGACTCTCCGGACGTCTGCCTCGGGTGGGGGGTGGGGGGGGGCTTGTCGCTTCAGGCTATAGACTCTGACGGACGGGGCCTGCTTGGGCTGCTCGGCCCCGCGATTGGCGAGTCGCAGCCCTCCAGGCCTGGGGGTGTATAATAAATAGTTCTCCGCGAGGAGGATCCTAGGGTTATAAATAGGCAGTTCAACAGGGGGTGGGCTTAACTGCTTTGCTGTACTAGAAGACCACCAGCGTGAGCTCAGCCGCGGCCTGCGAGGTGCCAGTGTTCAGAGTTTGAGCAAGCCGAAAGACGTGAAGCCCGTCCCGTGGCTCACTTGGCTCGGATCAGTCACGTTCACGAACACCGAAGCACCCGGATGCAGTTCGAAGACTCCTCCCAAGTGAATGGATTGCTGCCCACAGGGTTTGGAGGAACTGCGGGCATTTGCAGCTCTGAGTAAGACTCTCTCGGATCCACTCGGGGAATGCAGGCAGAGGCTGGCTATAAACGGAGCTTGACTGGAAGCTTCCCGATTGGAACAGAAGGTGACTTGGGCGTAGATATAATAGAGTCCTTGTCTTTTAACGGCCAGCTGCTTCCCATTCTCGAGGGTTACCAAGTTGCTGCTTATGGTGTAGTAGCCCTTGGGGGCCCATTGGAGGACTGCAATGGAGAGGGGAGATTCATGGTGAGACGACGCGTACGTGGTTCGCATTCTAACACAACACGGAGTCTCATGTGGGACCCTGGCTTCCTCTACGAATGAGAGTTTGGGGGGAGAGGGGCTCCTGAGGACCCTTCCGGACCTCCGTCCACGGAGCAGCTACTGACAACTCGGCAGCGGCTTCCGACGGAGCTGGGTTCCAATCCGGGCATCGCGCGAGCCCGCACAGGTCACTTAACCTCTCTGAGCCTTTTAGTTCCTCCTCTGTAACACGGGGCTGGTAGCACAGCGTCTTTCAGAAACTTGTTCTGAGGATTAAGTACAGCCACCGAACGCGGTGAGTTTCCTTCTTCCTTTAGAGCTTTGGAAGCCGATTTGCCCGTGAACTTTAAGGTGTGAGTGATGTCAAAACTCCACGTCATAAGTCACGCACGCTAACCCGGTCACACAAAGCCCTTGCCAACAGGAACACTGGCATCTTGCTCTCCTGGGATTTCACAAAGTCCGAGAGCTGCCCGTTCCACGTAGCTCAGCCTTAGCCCACAAGGGGAGAGACCCCATTTCTTCCTCCCTGATCATGCTGTCGCAAGCCCGACCTGCCTCCCACAGCAAGGACTAAAATTAGGCAAGGAAGTATGAAAATAAACCTGTCATTTCACTGTGTGTTTTGATCTTCCATTGTAGTGGGGCGTCACCAACTTGAAAGTACCTGTGTTCTTGTGGCGAAACCTGAGTACCCACCAACAGTGTGCCATTTTCTCGGCTGAGATGTTGAGTGGGTTCAAAGTAGTGTGTGCGCCCGATTTCAAATCTCAGCTCCCACAGAGAGCTAGACTGCCGGCTGTGGGGGTTGGGGAGAAGTGAAAGTATCGATCGTTTGCTTCCTTGAGCTCTTTTTTTTTTTTCTTTTTAATTTCCTATTTGGTGGTCTATCGGGGTGTCAGATTCAACCTGTCAAGACTCATCCTTCGGTAACAGGAAAGGCGTCCTGAAATGTCTGACATTTCTTGGCCCTCCAGACCACTCCAGAAAGGACGCTTCATTACGGGGTTTTCACTTTGGGACCGTTTGACAAAACAAGGGCGCGGGTTCTCTATCTTTTAGTCCACCAACATTATTTTCCTAAGCCCTTTTACCTAATCTTTGTCCTTGCTGTGGGATCCAGGTCAAGTTTGTGGCAGCATGAGCGGGCAGGAGTGAGGGCTTTGGGACTGGGGTGGGGTGAGGGATGTTACTGTCTTGGCATCTGATCGCCTGTGGGCCTCCTGGGATGCAGATGGGGAAATACGCTAGGACCAATATCGATCATGGGGCTTTGGGCAGAATCTGAGCACCGTGGAATATATCCAAGGGCCAGGGTCTAGGTACAGGTGGACAAAGACCAGTGGGAAGCTACTCTTCTAGGTGGTGGCTCTGTTGCTGTCGTGCGATCTGGATGTGCCAGTGTCAGGCGAACAGCCACCCCGGACATGCCCATCGACTTGTGATGTTTTCCCATGAGTGTATTTGCTGAGAATGGCTACTTGGTGGAATTATTAAATGTTGTAGGAACAAGGGGTGGGAACGAAGGGCTTTACGCGGCGCTTCCGCCATCTAAAGTACAGAAAAGTAAGCTCAGGAACGACACCTTACATTTGTAGAGCACATGACAGTGTAGCCTTCTTCCACATTGGCTGATGTGATGCTGAGAGCCACCCCGTGAGTCAACGAGGCAGGAAACAGCGGTGAAGGCACTGGCCCGAGCTCATCTAGCAAGTGGTAGTCACGGTCCTGGAATCTCAGGGTTCAAAAACTTCCTATCCGGTGCTCTTCCTTCCATATCATGATCTCCGACAATCATTTATGGGTTACACCCACTGAGACGCCCAAGCTGCCTCAGATATGAGGTGGTGTCTCCTCTCCTCTCTCTCTGTCTTCTATTTCTATCTCTGTCTCTTTCTCATTGTGGGTGTGTGTGTGTGTCTCTCTCTCTCTCTCTCTCACACACACACACACACACACACACACATACACATGCTGTGTCGAACTCCGTTCTGGAGCACTGTGCTGCATGTTTTCCCGAGGCGGTTTCACGCTCGTGTGCACATTTCCACCCATTTGTCAGATGCAACGCACTCTCTGGCACTGGCTATCCCAAGGCACACGTTTGGTTGAAAAAGATCTCAGAGCCAGGATGATGGCAGCACACATATGGAAATAAAATCATTCAGAGTTGCAAAGATTACGGCGTGTCGTCTGTTGTTACTTCATCGGAAAAGCTGACGTCCTGGCAACGATCGATCTTTGCAGAATGATTTTACCTTTAATTTCCCCGGGGTTGGCCCCAGCGAGCCTGGGGTTAATCATACAGGGATTGACAGATGGCGGGAAATACCTCCGGAGGCCCATTTACGCACAGTGAAGAGGGGTTAGCATGAGGGATGCTCCCAGTCGGGAGGTCACTCACTCCCTGCCATGTCTTCTATGCTGTCAGAATAATGGTCCCTCCACCCAGCAATTCATCATTTGGAATCGGCCATTGAACAAGAACATAATGAGGACATCGGGACTGCTTCCCACCTCCTTTTGTCCCTTCAAGGCCCATCTGTCCGTCGGAGCTCACTTTGAAGACAAAGGAGGGCGGACGAGAGGTGTATGGGTGGGTTGGTAGACTGGGCCCCAGAGGAAGAGAGGAACCTGCCCAGTAGGCCGTGTCGCTTCAGCATCCCCGCCCTCCCGCCCGGGTGCCCGACTCAGATGCTTTGGACTTACCAGACGCTGTGCTACTGCTGGCCTCACTTATGACATGTGCTGCAACTCGAGGATCCTGATCGCCTGAAATTGAAACCAAGAGCCAACTGTCAGGCCAAGAGCAATGCAAAACTGCCCGCAGAGCCATTGGATCTAGTTCTCAGCCACGTAAGAGAGGCCGGGCTTAAACCGGTTACGCAAAAGGAAAGGTAAAGTGGTCTGAAGTCCCTGCCACAGGGACAGGTTGGTTTCTAGAATCTGAACGCCTGAACCGGCTCTTGGCACCGAGGCTGTTCCCCTCATGGCTCTTCGATACCCGACTCCTCTCTACCTACGTGGACTCCGGCTAAACTCCTGGTCTCCATGAAACATATTTGGAAGCTTTGCTTTTGGAAACAGCTCCCATCCGCTGGGGATCTCACTGGGCGCCCAGGCCGTGTCTGATGTGGTCAGGCAACAGGCCAAACTATTGTGCCTATCTCGAGTTGTTTCTCGTGTAGAAAGCTTGCTTTTTAATCAGATGTGCTGATCTCCTGAGTGCAGAGACTATGAGGAAGTTTCTTCCCCCCCCCCCCCCCCCAGTAATGGGCCTGATGTCAGACACCTTGGAGGTGCCCTATAAATATTGAATCAAATTGCATGACCTAGATAAGCAGTTTCGTCAAGTTGATCCTTTCCCTGAAGACCGCTAGACAGCATCCATGTGAACTGGTTCCTCAAATTTCATTCTGAGGACAAAAACCTTCGTGGAAATCAGATGACCCGTTGCGAGTGTCCAGAAAAGGAGGTGGGCGGGAGAGGAAAGGCCCTAGAAAGCATCATAGGAGGAACAGTGGAAGACACTGGGGGTGTTTAGCCTGGAGAAGACAAGGCTCAAGGGCCACGACTGCCATTTTCAACATCTGGACAGTTGCTGCATAAGAAGAAGAATTCTGCTTTGCTCAGTACGGCCCCCAAGAGCAGAACTGGGTCCAGTGGGTGGGAGATTACAGGAGCGACTTTCATTCAACTCCAGAGGAGAAAAGATTTCTCTCGAGTGGTATAGCAATCTTATTATCATTATTAGAGCCACTTAAAAATGGACCCAGATGATTAATGAGACAGAAGGTGCCTAGGCATGTTGGATCAGAGGACAGATGGTCAGTGCCGTTGTGAAGGAGATGCGTATCGTGTGGGTGGTGCTACATTTGAGAACCCTTCCAGTCGAGACCCTTTCCGCCCCTGAGATGTTTGAGATGTTCTGACATCAAGAACAGGGCGAAGAGTAGAACGTCGTCACACGGTATTGTTCCTCGATCCCAGATGCTCCACTGGCCACGGTCCCGCATGAAAACCTGTTATCGCTGAGCGGTGAACGCCTCTGCTCCCAAATGATGACTTCCCCATAGAAACATATAAACAAAGCCTTCCCAAATCGCAGGCATTAGAGAAGGTGTCGATTTGGCCATCGTATTCCTGTTTTATTTCTAGGGCTAAAAGTTCCCTCATTCATCAACCGGGCTGTTCAGTGTCATCAGCCCAAGGCTTCCTTTTAGTTTTTAAGTATTCATAAAAATGAGTAGAGAGCAACCTACCTTTTTGCATTGCAACATTTTTTTCTTTCTTCGTTTCTTTGTTTAGCATTATCTCCTAAAATAAGAATCATTGCAAAAGGTCATTTTGACAGGAAATCGGGCGTGGGGGTTTTAGAGGTATCATTCATTGGGCGTCTGTCATTGCTTTATCGCCTGTTCCTGGTGAGGATTATCACACGGACTTAGATCCTGTCATTAATTCCATCATCCTGATTGGGAGCCCATGGCTCTGACAGATGAGCTGACAGCCCAGAAAGCCCAGGGGCGAACCTGGAAGCAGAATCTGGGCCTTATTAATCTCCACTGTGGTGCTCTCTCCAGACCAGAGGCTGTGGTGCTGACCCTTCCTATGACCCCAGCCTCCCTGCCTCTGACAGGTATTGACAAATAATGCTGAATGGGGAGACGTTTCTACCCTGGGAACTAGTATATAGAATAATATTAAACACGAAGCATGGTGTGTGTCTATTGGAATAAAATTGGTCTGAAATCTCTTAGGAAATGGTAAGAGTAAGTTCGACCTTGGGAAGAAATTCCAGACGATGAAAAGACCCTCAGACATTTTTTTTTTTATCCCTGTCAAGGGGATGAGGAAATTCTCTGGTTGCTGGTCGCCTTGCGTGGCCTGTATTTATTTAGAGTAATCAGCAGATGGGAAACACAGATAATCTCCCAGCATTCAAAGGCAAATGTAACACTTGTTAAGGGGTTTCTTTTCACTTAGCAACTGGGGAAAGCTGGAGGTACTCAAAGAAGTTAACAGGGACAGCCCTCAACTCAAGCAGGAAGGTAATAATGGCTACAGCTGCCATTTTAAAGATCCTGAATACAAGGCCTAGAGGGCTTAACTGGCTGGCATGAGGTCACCCAAGGGGTCTGGGGTGGAAGCCAAGAGCAGAAACCATGAGATCACATTCAGAGGCCGACTGAGCCCACACCATCACTCTGGACTCTAAATACAAGGGAGGAACAAGGTAGTATTTTCACATCTGATCATCGAAGTCCCATCACCGGACTCCATTTTCTATAGGGCCCTTCCTTTTCCGTTCTTCCCCAGAAGGAATCCGTGGCGGTACTGTTGAGGGTCTCGTTGTAGGCTCAGCTCGGTTGCCAGATGTGAGGGTGTAAGCCACAGAGCCCTAGCGGGGAATCTGAGCCTCGAAACGCTCACAGGGGCCCGCAGGGCTTTAACTTTCCACTTGAGCTAGATTGTGGCGCTGAGAAAGTGCGGTGACAGGAAAATGTTTGTGAGACAGCAAGTAAACAAATGAGTATTTAGTGTCTTTTCAAAAATGGAGTGTGATGATCGAGGGTGAGATACTTTTAGGCTACGTGAAAACGTGAAGTCAGCAAAGTTTGTCTTTTATGTGCCCAGCCTTGCCTTTCTGTGAACTTTCCCTCAGCCGCACTCCCCAGAGCCTTTTTTCCCCCTTGCTTCACTCCCCACCTCGACTGAAAGACTTCTTAAAGTTGACTTTCAGAAAATCTGGGACTGGTTATTTCTCTCTTAGTGGGAGGTCTATGTGGCAGGGATGGACAGGCGGACCTTTACCTTGAAGAGGAAATGCTTTGACACCTCAAAGACGTCTCAGGCCTCAGTGGGCAGACGACCCTGGAACTGATCAGCCTAGCGGGGTGGGGTGGGTAGTATGTTTTAGTGTGAAATTACACTATTCAACATGCTGCCTCCACTTACCCTAGCATAAACCCTGAATCCCATCCTGTCCAAGTGACAGGTAGGTGTTCCCTGCCTCAGGAGATAATGAGTTGCCTGTTACTAGAGGTGTCCAGAGTTTGGTGACCTCTGGGTAGGGACTACTGGGGAGAAAACTGAAGTCCTGGGTTGATAATTGCATCTGGTGATTTCTTTCTTTCTTTTTTTTTTTTTTTAAAGTAGGTTTTATGCTCAGCGTGGAGCCCAGTGCAAAGCTTGAACTCACGACCCTGAGATCAAGACCTGAGCTGAAGTCAAGAGACAGACACCGACTGAGCCACCCAGGCACCCTTAGATCCGGTGATTTCTAGGACCCCTTCAAGTCCTATGATTTGGAGCCCCCAAAATCAAACCTTAGGTTGCCCTGGACCAGTCAGACCGTGAACCCCAGAAAGAAAGCCTGTTAACGCTCACTAAGAATATTAAAATCCAGTTTGGGGTTACTATGCGGTTGGCCTGTTGGATTTTTTTTAAGATTCCAAAATATTGTTTAGAATGAGAAATTTGGGAGAACGGATATTGGAAAGGGGGTCGGTCTTGGAAAAGGACTCGTTGTCTAACCACTGCGTGTATCATAGGTACACAGGGCGCTGCCTTGGATCCCGCCCCTGTAGCAGGAGAGGCAAGGGGCTTCCTCTGTTACACGCAAGGAGCCCTGGGTGGCATGTTGAGAAGGTCTGCCTTTCTAGCATGTGAGACTTTGGAGCTGTCACTATTTTTAGGCAAGCAGCTGGAGGGGCCAAGCCGGCTGTGCTCCTTGCTCCTATCCTGGGAGGCTGCCTTGGGAAGTTTTACACATCTGACCTAAAATAGAGCCGTTAGCAATGGGCAGTGGAACTGTAAAACTCTCAGTAAGAAAGAGGGAGGAGAAAACCCAACAGCCACTCGCACTGCCTTGGAGGGAACGCAAGGCTGATCGTATAATTACAGCACGGCAGAGCAGATAATCTCAGCCCTCTCACTTACAGACGAGAAAACAGGCCCAGGGAGGTGAAGTCACTTGCCCAAGGTCACACGGCCGAGCGCATTAAGTAGGCCAGTTGGATGACTGACTGTTGTTCTGAAAGTGGCTTTAATTTTGCAACACCTCCCAATGCGCCGTGGTTCTGGCGAGAGTCCTTGAAGAACCAGAGAAACTCAAGTCATGAGAAACTCAAGTCATTTCCAAGCCTGGCAGAGAAAGAGGAGTCTCCATCTAAACCCTAGGTTGGCGTAAAGAACGCAAAAGCCAGCAGCAGATTCGGGCTGCGTTCTGATTCCTGTAGGTGGCACCTTCATAGGCTTCGGAGTCTTCGCTATTGGATTAAACTCCACCTCAGGGACAGTGCAGGAGGACAGGCGTAAGCTCAGGTTGCATCGTAAGCCCTGTACTCCCGGGTTGAATTGCAGAGCATGTATGTATGTATGTATGTATGTATTTATTTATTTATGTTTATTTATTTTGAGACACAGAGTGAGTGCGAGCAGGGGAGGAGCAGAGAGAGAGAGGGAGAGAGAGAGAGAGAGAGAGAGAGAGAGAGAGAACCCCAAGCAGGCTCCACGCTGTCAGCACAGAGCCCGATGCGGGGCTCGAACTCACGAACCGTGAGATGGTGACCTGAGCTGAAATCAAGAGTCGGATGCTTCACCCACTGAGCCACCCAGGAGTCCCTAAACTATACATCATTTATACGTGAGAACCAACTCCTGTTGGCTTATCTAGATACCGCCCCCCCCCCGATTGGCACAAAACTGCCTTCAACGTGGGGAGCTGCTTCCTATTCACGGCCCCAAAGCGAGCTGAGGGCCAAGGGTACTTAGTGCTCTGAGAGCAGAACAGGCAGAAAGACTTTTTGATGCTCTGCCTCAGGAGAAGGAGCTTCTAGACTCCTTGTCTGTGATGATGGAGTCCATGTTGTAAATGACATTCTGAAACTTCTTGTTTGGGGTACCCTTTAGAAGCCCCAGTGACTACAGTGATTTCCTGCTGGGTCCTCTGTCTGTCTCAGGTGTCGCCCGGCCCTAGGGTGGACTGGCTTCACCAGCAAGTGATGTTATGTAGGGTCTGGTGTGAGCGGCACCGAGAAGGTCCGTCCCCCTTTCCCCACACCTCTCCCCACGAGCAAAGGAAAAGACCTCCCTTTGGTGGCGCCTGAAATTCTGTCACTGGAGAAACATTCCTTCCAGTGTGAGAGCATCAGCCTTGCGAAGTCCCTGGTACCCACCGTAGCCACCTAGCGTGGTGAAGGCAGGACCGTAACATGGCCACAGGTCCCCAGTGAGAAGGCATCGAGGTTTGGATGGAAAGACAAGAAAATACCGGAGGACAAAGTCGGTGTCCTTCGTCATGTCCACAGAGGCGGCTGCATGTGTGAGCCCATGATGTGTGCGAATGCGGCCGTGAGAGCGTGTAATGTCCCCGGGAGAGGCCTTTTTGTTCTTCTCAAGAACATTTTTATGAACACGCGCCCCTCCCATTCTCCTTTCCCTTTTAACATGGGATCTCGGCTTCATTTTTCCTTTCCTTTTTTGGGGGGGGAGGGGGGAGAGGGGGATACCTTTACCCACATGTATGTATGCACCTACGTATGTTGGTATATGAAACAAATGTCTACACTTTTACATTGCCAGGTTTCCGTCTCCCGACCTAGCAAAAGCAGTAAAGCGTTTCGATGACACTTTAACGAACAACTGGGCTCCTTACCTTGAGAAAGGCTTCAAACCGGCTTTTAATTTCCTCACAGTTCAGTAAGGATAAGGCCCCCTCTCCTTTGTTGCATTTCTGTAATGTTTTCATGAACACAAAATCTTCATAAAGGTTCCTTTCATCTTCTATCTGTGAAGGGACAGGGACATGAGAAACATAATTCTGGAACATGCAGCTAATGACGTCTGTCAGTGTAATCACCAAAGGCAGCAATTAAAACGCCATATTATCTGAAAGTCCAGGTAGAAATCACAGCCATTCTAATAAACTTCCATCACGAAGTGTGCATTTTGTCCACGTATGATAAGCAGCAATATTCTAGAATGATCTATCCCTCATTGGTTCAGTAATGATCGGTCACTGTGAGCCCAGTCTATAAAACAGTTTTCTGCTGAGCTCGTTTGCCTACTTCATTTTAGTTTGTGCATTTGACTGAAAGAGCCCACCAGGCCAAACACAAACAAACAGACCCAGAACCCCCCCTCTTTTCGCAGCTGTGAAAGCTAAAACTTGACTAACCCAGTGGATGGCCTCGACCATCCCTGCCCCTCCTTATCCTGATGGTAACCTTCACGGCCTTAGTTCTAGGCTGGCCTCCCAACAGAGGGCATTCAAACATCCCTGGGAACATGCAGCCTCCGGAGGCCGAACGCCCACCATTCCTACACCCGGACTTTTCGGACCAGCCAGATAATTGATCAAATTTCTCCTCTTCATATAGGATCGATGTTTTGTTGGCCCGGCCGGCAATGCCCCGCGGGGGAAGTGGAAAGACACACGGAGACAGGATAAATCCTAACGGTTATTTTTCCCTCGGGATGCAAAACCGCCTGCTAAGTTGCTCCACTGTTCTGTTCCTGGAAGTCCAGCCGCTTAAGAAGGTAAAACCCCTCAGAGGGAGACTGAGGGGCTTGCAGCTACCATCAGTGTTTGAGGAATTACAGAGAGAACGCCACGTTTGCCGTAAATGTGCAAATTCTGGGACTTAGCCGTGTCTGCGCTGCTCTGGAGCACTAGGACGTTTCAGATCAAATTCACACTCTCCTCTAGTCGGCAATTAAAAAACAAAAGTTGTCTCTAGCAGAAGAAAAGTGTAGTTTTTAAGCAAAACTTGAGCAAATAACCACAGCTAGTGTCCACATAGGACAAAGCCTGTTCGAAGCTTGCTACAAAGGCCAAATTCACTTAACCTGCGGGGTGGACACTACTCTCGTCCCCATTTCTCGAATGTGGAAACTGAGGCCTAGAAATAAAAAATGACTTGCCCGGGATCACGGGGCCAATAGGGAGCCGAGTCGCGGTTTGAACCCAAGCAGTCTGACTCCAGAGCCCAGGCTCTCGCCCAGAGACCAGAAGAGGACACCTTGTCCTCCAGGACGAGGTGCCGAACGTGATGCCACAAGACCATGTCTCTAGTTGGGTTCCTACCATTGCCCATCGGGGCAGAACAGACCCCAACTGACCCGCCCGGTGGTAAGGACCCCCACACGTAATTAATAAGGGCTTGTGGTTCGTCTTACCTTGTCCAGTCTTCTGTGAAGATACACAGCAAAGAGTGCTGACCCAATCATCTGGGTGATGAGAAACACAGTAAGTAAATACATAAAAATTTTCATACTGACGGGTGGTCCAGGGGCCACGGAGCGGGGAGCAGTTTGGCTATATGTTTCGATCATGCTGTGTTAGAGTTGGAACGAGATCTTCAGACCGAGGAGGTGGCAGCAGCAGCATGAGAACACTGTCAAAGTGGCCACCTTACTCAGGATTAGTTAAGAGCGCACAATCGTTGCAGCCCACACTTCCTGGAAATTGTGTTTCGCAGTCTTCTCTCCCAGCAAAAAAAAAAAAAGTTACGTAAAGGTTTTTCTTTTCTTTCCTTTTTTTTTTTTTTTTAATTCTACCCATATCATTCCCTTCCAGGCTTTCCCTTTTGTTAGTAAAGAAGAAACAAGTTTCTTCTTCCATACATTCATTCTTGCCTTGAAATGTCATAGGCTTCTTAACAGACAATGGCAGTGTTTTTCCTATCGCTAACTTTCTGGGTTCACCAGTTTCAAGGAAAGTGACAAATTCATCCACCAGCAACCGACTTATTTCAATTTCAATCTTACTAATACCACCCAGGAACCTGGCGTATGGGGAAAGAAACAAACGTCAACAAAAGTTTGGATTGATTTTGTGGCTGCTGGGCCACTGGCGAATTGCTCCTCGAGACTCCTTTCATCTTTAAAACCCAACGAAATCCCAGAAGCTTGTCAAGTCGGGTCTGCATGGCATAAAGCACAAAGGAGGGCTGACAATTATTAAATAGAATTTAGCTGGAAAGGTAATTCGAGAAAAATAAATTTCTCCAAGGCCAAGAGGAGTAGGGTCTTGAAAGAAATCAGTCCCAAACTCTGGGATCGAGGTTAAAGTGGGAATCTTGGCTTGACTTAGCCGGATTGCTTGTCTACGCTGTTCTAATCTGTCAGATAATGGCTCGGAATAGAGACAATAGGCTCCAGTTAAGAGACCTGAATTCTAGTCCTTGCTCCACAAACAAATCGCTATGGACCTCAGACAAATCACTTGACCTCTCCAGGTCTCAGTTTCCCCATCTCCAAAGAGCTGCCTTGCCTAGCCTACAGGCTGTTGTGAAGATCAAATAAAAACGTGCACAGGGGCGCCCGGGTGGCTCCGTCGGTTAAGCGTCCGACTTCGGCTCAGGTCATGATCTCACAGCTCGTGGGTTCGAGCCCCGCGTCGGGCTCTGCGCTGACAGCTCGGAGCCTGGAGCCTGTTTCGGATTCTGTGTCTCCCTCTCTCTCTGCCCCTCCCCCGTTCATGCTCTGTCTGGCTCTGTCTCAAAAATAAATAAACGTTAAAAAAAAAAACTTCAAAAAATGTGCACAAAAGATCTTTGAGACGTGTTAAGCAATAGACAAACAAGTCGCCCTGAATTTGGGGGAATTGGTTTAGCCAAAGAGAGTGAGTTTTCGAAATAATTGTTACCTCCTTACACGCTAGTAAAAACCAAGAGAACAACAACGTCAAAAACACCCAAAGTTTTGACAACACATTGAATCATTGAGGGGTGTAGGATTATGCATTTCTCAACGGTTTTTGCGTCGTCTTATCAGATTGCCTTCAAAATAAAAGCAGCTGTGGAAATCCCTACCCCACATCCCAACCTGGTCAAGAAACCATGATGAGATCACTTTGGTGATTCCTATAAAATTGTTTTGAGAGACAAATAGGAAATGTAACAAAGTGCTCTGGCAGGCACACTCTCTGTATAGTTAGCACCTGCTCTCTTCCCCTCCCACGCGTCAGCATCCTGTCCCGGGCCCAGATCTGTGCAGCTCCTCACTGCATCTGCCAAGTAGGTGGCTTCGATGCACATGATAAACTTCCATCCGTCAGGTCAGAGGCTTCAGTTCTTAGACAAGTAACCTCCGTTCCACTGAAGGAAAACGATCACGGGGGCCAAGAGAGGGGCTCGGGGACTTCTCCAAAGCCAGTTTCGTATGGTAACCAGATCACAGGATGCCAGAACGGCGAGGGCCCTGCCAAGATCAGCTCGGCCAACCGCCCAGGGACAGGACGCCGAAGGGACCCCAGAGATGGGGGCAACGGCAGGCTTCATTTCACGTGACCGCCTTTAAGAAAAAG
Organism: Acinonyx jubatus; assembly: GCF_027475565.1. Lineage (NCBI taxonomy): Eukaryota > Metazoa > Chordata > Mammalia > Carnivora > Felidae > Acinonyx > Acinonyx jubatus. The sequence continues at coordinate 109,527,845 of NC_069389.1, read as the reverse complement.
TTGTCCGATCTCCCTGCTTCCCGCTTTCTCAACTTCAGCCCCCTGCAGTCTGACTTCCACCCCCAACATTCCCCGGGAACTACCCACACCACTATTAGCCCAACCGTTTGGGCCGAATCCTTTCTTAGAGTGCATTTTGCGTGACCTTTTCTATTAGTCTGTTGACCTACGATTCTGTAGTCACCCTTCTAGCGTTGCCCACTTGCCTCTCAGAATACTTCTTTGTGTGATCCCCTTTTTTTCTTTGTTCCCCTTAAAACTTTGGTATTCCCGGGGCGCCTGGGTGGCTCAGTCGGTTAGGCATCCGGCTTCGGCTCAGGTCACGATCTCACGGTCCGTGAGTTCGAGCCCCGCGTCGGGCTCTGGGCTGACAGCTCAGAGCCTGGAGCCTGTTTCAGATTCTGTGTCTCCCTCTCTCTGCCCCTCCCCCGTTCATGCTCTGTCTCTCTCTGTCTCAGAAATAAATAAACATTAAAAAAAATAAAAAAAAAACAAACAAAAAAACTTTGGTATTCCCTATCCTTACCCTCCTCTCCTCCCTGCGCCTCCCCTCTGCACCTCTCACTCTACACGTTTTCCTTGGGCGATTCCCATCCACCCTCAGGGTTTTCACTATGACCCTCACTGTGATAAATCGCAAGTCTATAACCATGGCCTTGAATCTCAGATTTGTAAGTATAGCTACCGCTCAACGTCTCCACTTGGGCATCCCAAAGCCACCTCACATTTGCACACCCCTACCCTTGACTCCACTTCCTGCCCAGCCCCGTTCTCCCTCAAGGTTCTTCCCGTCTTGGGGAAGAGTGCTGCTACACCCACCTAACTGCCTGGGTCAGAGACCTGGATGCCAGCCACGACTCTTCCCTACCTCTTGCCCAGATTCCTCCCCAATCCCAGTGGCTTCTTCTTCCCCAAAGCTTCTCGATTGCCATTACTCTTTTCCTGTCAACATCTGAGTCTAGTCCCACATCCCCTCTCTCCTAGATTACTGACTTGCATTCTCCTAATGTATCTCCTTGCTTCCCTTCCTGCCCTGCCCCACCCACCCTTCGTACTGCCAGCAGAACGTTAATTCTGAATCTTGTAACTGACCATCTCATCTAACCTGACCTGACTCCCTCAGACTCTGCCCCAGACCCAGGGAAACAGATTGGCAGTGCCCTGGCATGTTCAACATGGATGGGATTAGCTCCAGAATAGCTTGCTTGCCCTTCAATCCTGGAAGCCTCCTCTTTCTTTCGTCCTTCTTCTGCCTGGTCCTCTACAACAATTGGCTGCCTTTCCGACTTCCAAACTTGAGCTCTAGTTTCTGATTTCTGATTCTGTATCAATTTGTCCTTTGTGTCAGGACATCCCACACCCGTCTCTCCTCCCAAAAAGAGTGGCCTTGCCCTGGTGTTGGCCCCCTTTAAAAATCTTCGGCTGCCTAGGGACGCCTGGGTGGCTCAGTCAGTTAAGCGTCCGACTCTCGATTTCAGCTCAGGTCATGATCTCCCGGTTCATGGGTTCAAGCCCCGCGTCAGGCTCCGCGTTGACAGCGTGGAGCCTGCTTGGGATTCTCTCTCTCCCTCCCTCTCTCTCAGAATAAGTACACATTAAAAAAATTCTCCAGCCGCCTAATGCATCCAGAAGTGATTCTTAAACTTAGTTTCCAAGAGATCCGTAGATCTCTGGAGCGCCCAAAAGTGCCTACAACCAAGGTCAAATAATAGCCATCTTTTTCTGAATTCACAGAGAGCATTAAGTTAATAGGTTGGGTCACTTTTCAGTTTTTCTTATGCAAATTTTTCTTAAATCTCTGTCCCCTTGTTTTACTGCTGCTCTCCTGCTAACTAGTGACTGCATTGCCGCGAATAAGTACCAAGGGAAAAATTCAGAAAACAATGGATCATACCTCAACAGTTTGTCTTGGGTGTGAGTATGCTTGTGGTTGTGATTTTATATTGATAACCTAGAACACCGTCATAGTTTCTGCTAGGAAAATTATTTCCAGTACATATGAAAGAGTTAAATGTATCAGCATTTTGTTTGTTCTACAAAGGGCCTCACACGGACTCTTTGCCCTGAACATGTCTGGAAAACCCTAGCCTAGGGCACGGCATCTCAATTCTTAGCCCAAAACACGACCTGCCCCCTGCCATGTCAAGCCAGGTTTATCCCCCTGAACGTGCTGTTCCTGCTCAAGCTGTTCCCTGCGCTCATGCTGACTCCCTCTGCCCTTATCCATTAAGGTCGAGGAAGAGACACCCCTTCTGAAATATCCCCTCCCAGCAGACAATGTGGAAAGTTTACTCCGTCTTAATCTATCTTCTGTGCTTAATCTATCATTGCATGTGCCATGTTGCCTCATAACTGACTCATTTGATTTCCCTACCATTGGCTCCTAGAGCAAAGAGACCGTTAAAAACTCAAAGCTCAGAACCCTTGCTTCCTGACCCATGGCAAGGAATTAGTGAATCTCTGCCAATCTACTAACTTTTTTTTTCAAGGGCATAGAAAGGGGAGTTGTTCAACATTCTATCTAATCTGATAGAATAGCACTGGCGAGCTTCTCTGGCGATAGAAGTCACAATATATTTAAGTTTTCTTCTATTCCTTTAGTTATCTTTCTTTCTTCTGGGGTCAGTTCCACTCGTTTATTTTTGGTTCTTCTCTTTCATGTTGGTAGTTCTCCTCAAATGCCTGATGACCCTTAGTTGTCTGGTCATATTTATGAATGAAAAACTATGTTCATTTTTATGGGCAGACGGCATGGGTTTCCTCTGCAAATTGCATTGATCTGTTTCCCCCCACAAACCCTTCTCCGGAATGGGACGGCTGGCTGCGGGTTCTGTTTCAGTGGGTGGAGCCTGTCAACAGGCAGGCTTCCCTTTAGGTTATGTGGGTGGAGAGGCAGGAAGGCCAGGGACCCCCACAACCGATGAAACCGGGAGGGCTTTTCTCTGGGGTGAAGCCCTGTAGAGGGTTTCACTCTTGACTGATGCTGGTTTTTCTTTTGTTTTCTTTTTCCTGTCTTTCGTGGAGGTCTTAGCACCCTCCCCAGAGCCCTCCTGGGGCAACTTTAGCCTGAGGGCAAAGGCCAAATGCTGCTGCTAAGGGTTCATGGGGGACGAGGGAGAAGGGGGAAAGAGCCCACCTGTCCCAGCTGTTTCTGCCGCAGCTCTTTAATGAGGTACCATGATGGTTACCTCTCGGCCTACCCCTGCTCTTTGCATTTACTGTCTCTGAGCTTGATGTTTCCTTGGGAAAACCCACTCTCGCCTCCAAGTTCTTGCATTGCAGTGCAATGCTCTCATCTGTCTGCTAGGCCAAAGTCATTGCCTTTCTTACTTGTTCGGATTTCTCAAAATTTATTTCACTTTTTCTTGTTCCCCATGGTTGCTGTGATTTCGTTCTTTTTACATTTATTTTTGGACACGTAATACATTCACATGGTTACAAAGGTAAATGGCGTAAGAGAACGAATGTGCAACGTAAAGTCTCCCGTCCACTGCTTTCTCCCAGTCCTCCATTGTCACCCAGTGTCGTCAGTCTCTTAGATCTCTTGCAGAGATGCCTTTACGTGCATTCAAGCAAGTACATAGATATTCTCCTCCACCCTTATTTTACACACAGTAGTATACAATACATTGTTCTACATCTTTGTTTTTTCATTTAACAATATATTTTGGAGATCATTCCATGTCAGCAAATGCTTCTTTATTCTTTCTTTCTTTCTTTTTTTTTTTACAACTGCATAGTATTCCACTGTATGATGATATACCATAACTTATTTAACTAGTTCCCTATTGACGAACATTTAGGTTGTTTCCAGTCATATGATATTAGACAATGCTGCAACAACAACAACGACAAAAAACCCGTACGTATTCATTTTTTAAAGTTTCCTTTCAGACATTTCTGCGAGATCTGGAAGGCAAAAAGAAATCACACTTTTTAAAACATTAAACAATCAACATGTTGACCTAAACACATCACACTAAAAGGAAGATAATTTAAAAGTCATTGTTTATTTTCTATTAGCCGATGGAAAATGAAAATTTCCATTATCAACGCATAGCAAATTATTTGCGGTATACATCTTCTTCAAAGCCAGACATTGCATTTTCAAGCTTCCAATGCAAAGCCCTACCTGGCCTTGAGAATCTTTGTTGCCCCATGTGTGATTCTCCATGTAGATCTGCAGCAAAAAGCCAGAGATGATGTGTTCTCTGGTGCCTCCATCCACAATGCTGCCGTTGTTGGCTAGATTGGTAAGAAGCAATTACAGGAGACATTTCTTTCTATTAGTTCGTTTGCTCAAATCAACATTCACTGAGTGTCTGCTGCGGGCCAGGTGCTGAACTGGATGCTGGGGAGACAAGGATAGAGATGATAGTGCCAGGGCGCCTGGGTGGCTCAGTCAGTTGAGCGTCTGACTCTTGATTTCAGCTCAGATCGTGATCCCAGCATCGTGGGATTGAGCCCTGCATCGGGCTCTGCCCGGAGCATGGAGCCTGCTTAAGATTCTCTCTCTCTCTCCCTCTGCTCCTCTCCCCGCCTCGTGCTCTCTCTCTCTCTAAAATAAAATAAAATAAAATAAAATAAAATAAAATAAAATAATGGTGGTCCCTACCTTGCCAGGAGGTCCCTGTTCAGAGAAGCCAACCAGTACAGGAACAGACAAACATAAAACAAAGTGAGAAGTGCCACAGTAGAGGGGAACACAGACTGCTGTGGGAACATTAAGGAGGAGTACCTACCCAGCCAGGGGGCTGGAAGAGAAAGAATATCAGAGAAGCTTCCCTAGGAGGAGAGATCCCTGCCATCACTTTGTATCCTGGCTTCTAGCGCTCCACTGACGAATCCCAGCGTTCAGCATCCGTCTACTGTCCTTGGCTTTTCTAATCCAGAACCTCCTATCCTTTTTCATTGTGCAGCCATCTTCTAGTTGACTATATTGACTCTGACACTCCAAAGGCTCAGGAGGAGTAAGGTAGGAGGGGCTTCGGGATAATCAGCATTGACAAATGATGTTGGGGACAAGGATACTTGGAAGGTTGGCCTGGTTGTAGGTATTAGTTTTGCCAGCGTGACCGTAATCCTCAATCTCTCTTCTTACCAGCTGCCTATCTCCATCCCAGATCCCCAAAGTGAATTTTGTTGGCAAATGCTTGCTCCTTGTTTCTGACTTGGGAGGCACTTTACCTCCGTGCCCCATTTGTGTAAGAGAAATAAAGCTATATTTATCTATATGCCTAGATGGAAAAGGAACACAGGTAACACCGATTGCCGCTGGGGAGTAGAACTGGAGGCTGGCATGATGTTTACAATGAACGTATTTTGCTTTTGTAATAACTTACTTTAAAAAAATTTTTTTTTATTAAAAAAATTTTATTTTTTTATTAAAAAAAATTTTTTTTTACATTTGTTTGTTTTTGAGAGACAGAGATAGAGCACAGGTGTGGAAGGGGCAGACAGAGAGGGAGACACAGACTCCGAAGCAGGCTCCAGGCTCCGAGCCATCAGCACAGAGCCCGACGCGGGGCTCGAACCCACAAGCTGGGAGATGATGACCTGAGCCGAAGTCGGACGCCTGACCGACTGAGCCACCCAGGTGCCCCTGTAATAATTTACTTTTCCATAAACTTTTTACTTAAATAAACCTTTACAGACAGAAAAGCACACAACTCATAAGCTTAATGAATTTTCATGAAGTGAACACGCCCGTCGGAATCATCACCCAGATGTAGACCTTTACCTCTGAAACCCCCCTTTTCAGTCACCTCTACTTCTCACAAAGGTAACCGCTGTGCTGCCTTCTGTCACCAAAGATAGCTCTGGCCGGGAGTTCTAGTTGCTTCTTATCCTTGCTAGCACTTGGTACCATCTGTATTATTTAATAGGTCTGTAATATTATCTCATTAGAATTTTGATTTGTATTTCCCTGATGGCTAATGACGCTGAACATCTTTGTATGTGCTCATTTGCCACCCATATGTCCTCTTTGTTGCTAGCATCTTTCAAAAACATAGAACGTGATCGTTTAAAACAACAAAAATATAGAACGTGGTCATTTAAAACAATTGCTTGAAAATACTAATGCCACTAACCTGACTAGGGGTCTTTAAGTGTAACAATCCTTCTGAGGGGCGGATATGGGGGGTGGGAGTAGCCAGAATTCGGTAGCAGACGTTACAGACTACTCTGCTTGCTGTGGGATCTTGGGTAAACTAACCTTTCGGTTCCTTAGGTCGCTTTGTCTATAAAGCAGAGGTAACAATAGTTCCTGCTTCAGAGGGTGGTCCTGAGAATTAGATGAGAAAATTATATAAGGCAATCTGCTCCATGCCTGACACGGTAAATGTTCGTCCATGTGCTCTCTACCTATCTGGCCAAGCCTGGAAAGACAAGGGAGAGAAGTTCATCCTTGAGGCAGTCAGCAGCTTAGTATCTGACGGAGAATGGGTGAGTGATCCCTCTTTTTCTGGCTCTAAGGAAAAAAAAAAACCCTTCAGAGTTGTGTTCTGGATGCAGGATTCTGTCCCCTCACTCCCTGCTGTGCTCCCCACCCCCAACCAGCACAAGGAAAATTCTAGAAGAAATTTCCAGTCACAACTGGGCTGTTGGAAGCTGCCGCGTCCCTCCTATGAGTTTAACACCTCCTGCTGTGCGTCTAACAGAAAGACACAAGTCCCATGGACTCTTTCTGTATAATTCACAAAGGTCTTCCCATTGATGTCTCCATGTAGCAAATATTGGCTCAGCCCTTAGCAAGCGCTGGGCTCTCTGATAGGTCTGGGGAACTAAAACGAAGAAGAAAGAGCTACTAGTTAAGGAGATAGGAAAGCAAGGAGTGAACCACAGTGCACTGGGGAAGCATCAGAACAAGGCAAGTAGATGGGGTTGTGGGAGCACGCAGCAGCGGGGTGAAGTGTGACAGGGCCAGGGAAGGTTCCTGGAGGAGGTAATGTTAGAACCCTGAGGGAATTTTCTGGGTGCCCTCCAGGTACAGGAAATAACACACGCAAAGACCCGGAGACCGAGCATCTTTCTTCTCGTGAGGCTGCATGCTTGGGACCAAAGCCTTGCTCCGGGCTCTGCAGAGCACCCCAGCTTCTTCCAATGGGCCCTTAAGGTGGAGCACAGGCTATTGGGGCTTTATAGGTAGACAAAATCCCCTCTGCTCCAGAGTGAAGATCAGGGATCAAGTACGCCCTAGGTGGGTATATTATTGGCACCCGTTTTCCTTTAGAAATCAGCCTGATACGAACATATAAGGCTTGTCTGTGTGGTTGAAGCCCACTTTTAACCTCCTTCCTTCTGGTCTCAGCTTGCCTTCTGTACCTCCCTTAGAGCTCCAGAGCCCTGGTAGGCTGGCCCCAAGCTCCTATGCACCGAGACCCCCCACCGCACAGCCTTTCCTTGGGTCCCTCTTAATTTACCCCTACCCAATCCTTCTTCTTGACTTCACAGGTTCAGGGTTCTCTCCTGCCTTTCTCATTCTGTCTCTCCCCAACTTCTAACCACTACCCTCCAGGCTGCCCTCGTTGGTCCCGACCCTGGGCTCCAGCAGTCCCTCTGCCCCGTCCTGTGGTTCACTCCTGGGGCTCTTTCTGAAACAGCACTCCTGCTCCCCACTCATTTCCTAATATCCTCACAGGAGACTGTCTTCTTGGTGGGGACCTCACTCAGAGAACCTCTGGTGCTCCCACAGGGTCTCCTGGGGCCGGCCCCATGGTTTCATAAATGGGGAAATTGAGGCTCGGAGAGAGGGGACAACTTACCAAAGTCATGCAGCAAGTTAGTGGCAGAGCAGAGACTAGCCCAGGCCTCCCGACTTCCAGCCAATGCTCTTCCCCGGGAATCAGGCCGCCCCTTCACAAGGCTCAGGTTTTCTAGCCGACATTTGCTCCCACCCACTGACTGCACGGTACACCATCTCTGTAAGCACCTCCTTCCTGAGTCAGTTCATTAAGACTGCAGCTGGCCCGTCCAGGCTTCTGACTCAGAAGCCTCGCAAAGAACATCCAACCATGTCTGCATACAATTAAGGAAATGCCAGGGGCAGGAAGCATTTCTTTTTCCTGGCAGAGTGGAGGGTACAGAAGGAGATGAAGAGATTCAATTAAATGGTAAGATGTCAGGGACCACGGTAGGGGTGGGGTGAGGAGGAGAAGGGCTCTATCAAAGGATTTGGGATTAGTAGTTAAATACATTTTGGTACCAAAGTAGAGTTACTGGTGTAGAGGGACCCCTGTGATACACTGTTAGTACAAATGTCGTGGCAAAAATAGAATGTTTCCATAGTTCCACTTAAGGCTGCAAGGTAAAAGGAAGATGACAGTGTCCCCAAAGTGCCTATGAGTACTAATTAGAAATGAGCTGTATGTTCCTCTCCATTCTCTGCACCCATGTTAATTTTTATCTACAGGTTGGTAGCTGGAAACAATTACCACAACCTTTGAGATCTGCTGGGGCTCAAGCATTCACCTGCCAATAAATGGAGTTGAGAACTTTTCTCCTTCACAATGTCCCACAGTGAATGGTGCCATCTTGCTAAGTGTAGACTTAGAATAGCTTCCACCAGAGTACATCTATATCTCATCCAACATCTAATCCTCGAGGATTTTTTTTAAAGTAATCTCTATGCCCGACGTGGGGCTTGAACTCACAACCTTGTTATCAAGAGTTGCACGCTCCACCGACTGAGCCAACCAGGTGCCCCTCCAACCAAGGATCTTGACGTCAAGATGCCTTCTGACCCAGAGGGGCAGGAAGCCCTGACACCCCCTATTGTGATAAGGTCATGGATGCCTGGATACCTCTCTCCCAAATTGGGAGAACCAATCATATCTGAAGCATGTTCCAGTAAATAATGGGGGGTGACACTTGTACACGGTCAAATAGCATCCACCCAAAATTCTTGTCCACGGGAACCTGTGAATGTGACTTTATCTGGAAATAGAATCTTTGCAGATATTAGTTAAATCCAGATGAGGCTATACTGAATTAGGGTGGGCTCCAATCCAATGACTGGTGTCCTTATAAGAAGAGGACACTTTGGCCACAGACATACACTGATGCTGCCAGAAGCCAAGTGACATTAAGGATTGTTGGCAACCGCCAGAGGCTGGGAGAGGCAAGGAAAGATTGATTCTTCCTTAGAGCCTTCAGAGGTACTGTGGCCCTGCTGACACCTTGATCTTGAACTTCTGGCCTCCAGAACTGTGTGAGAATAACCTTCTGTTGTTTCAAGCTACCTGGTTTGTGGTAGCATATGTGTGGAGTGTGTAAGCTTGCTGTAGGGTTATGGAAGCCACTGGAAACAAATACAACACTTATATGGAAAAAGTTGGCCCCATCTTATGAAAGGCTGCGCCAGTTGTGACATGAAAAGAAAGATGCTCCTCCCCAGAGGACGCGCCCTCAAGCATAAGGACTGGGCGGCCCCTCTGATTATGCTGTACACTGCTCTAGAGAAATAAGCCTGGAAGGTACCAGAAGACTTATCTCTGAGTGATAAATTCTGGAACATTTCTCTCTGTTTGCTTCAACGTGTCTGTATTTTCTAAGTTTCCTACAATGGGTATGTGTGACTTTTGTAAAATATATGTGTCTCAGGGCACCTGGGTGGCTCAGTCGGTTCAGCGTGTCTGACTTGATTTGAGCTCATGTCATGATCTCACGGTTCTTGAGATCTCTGTGCCCCCCTTCTCTCTCTCTCTCTCCCTCTCTCTCAAGATAAACTTAAAGAATCTGTGTCTCTGTCTACCTTTCATCATTTATCCATCTACCTATCTTTGATTACTAGTACTCTCATGCACTCACAGAATCCTTCTAAGTGAAAGAGTCCCAGGGTGCCTTCATTTCTTGTAGGCCCATGGTGAGGAACTACTCTCTAAAAACCCTGGAAGGAGTGAGGGTAGACAAAAACAAAACCATATATTTATATGGTATTTGACACTCTTCAAAGAGCACACTTCCGTATCCATCGACCCATTCAAACTTATACCCTTCTGATTGATAAGAATTCTCAGGCTCGAAGAGTTGTTAAAGAACTCCTCTGGGGTCTCATCGCTAAGAATTCATGGGGCTGTGACTAGCACTCATGGTCCTGACACCTGGCCCAGTAGAAGTTTCTAGAATGTAAGATCCATAAGGATAGCACTTTCTGTCTGTCATGTTCCCCAAGCACTTATATCTCCAGCATTTAGAATGGTGCCTGGCATACAGTAGGTCATCGGTACGTTTTATTGAATGAATGTGACAAATGCAAGCTTCTCCCTAGAAGAATTTTCTGCTATTAGGGATGTTTTTATCCAAGCCAAGCTGTTGTGCTCTGCAAAAAGCAGCAGGACTGCTGAAGGGGTTCCTCTCTCTTCTCAGTCTCTGTCCTTCTACAGCCTTCTCCTCCACCTCCCACTCCCCAGGCAAAGGATAGCTAATTTCTGCAGATGACCTCTCATATCGCCTACAAGGAGGCTCCTATGTGGTACAATTCAAGGTGAGTCTGAAAAGTCAGTTTCCACAGTGCAGTGGTTATAACGTTCACCTCACACAAGGTGAGTCTATAAAGAGCTCCTTATGGGGCATCGGGGTGGCTCAGTTCAAGTGTCTGGCTCTTGATTCTGGCTCAGGTCCTGATCTCATGGTTTATGGGATTGAGGCCCACATCGGGCTCTGCGCTGATGGCACAGATCGTGCTTGGGATTCTCTCTCTGTTTCTCTGCCCCTCCCCTTCACGTTCTCTCTCTCTTTCAAAATAAATAAATAAACTTCAAAAAACCTTTTTAAATAAAAAGAGCTCCTTGGGCACCCGGCTGGCTCAGTCAGTAGTGCGTATGACTCTTGATCTTGGGGTTGCGGGTTCAAGCTCCACGCTGGGTATAGAGATTACTGAAAAAGAAAATCTTTTAAATACATACATACTAAATAGGGCTCCTTGTCCAAAAATAGCACCACCCAGGAAAAACAGATCCAGGGTCAAGGGGAGGGCAGGCTCTGCAGGTTGGTGGGCTTATCAACAGCAGAATGATTTATTTGGTTCTGGGACGGGGGCAGGACACATCAAGAGACACAGAGACAGACAGAGAGAGAAAATGGCAGCAAAGTGGTTGGAGAAAGGTCTCAGGTCAGGAACAGAACATGAGAAGTACAGAAAATGTCTAAAAGTCAAAAAGGAAGACTTGTTGAAACAAATAGGAAAAAGGAAGTGGGGTGGGGCAGGCAGAAGGTACCTCCATCCCTGGCTGTCACCCTAGCCCAACCTCCAGTTCTCACGCCTTCTCCTAAGAATATCCCCCCATCCCCCATGCAGGTGACACCTTCCCACCATTCCCACCGGGCCCTCTTGCGGGGGTGGGGAGGTTCTCCCAAAGGGCAAGCTTTGTACCCAGGTCTTCCTTTCAAGTCCAATTTCCCAGGAAGCTTTAAAGTTACCTCATGCCCTGCGTGGGGGGTGCTGGGGGCCGTGTGGCTACTCTCGGTGCCAAGGATTGGGTCTCTGGAAGTTGGGAAGCCAGCCAAGAGATTGGAGAAAAGGAGGGAGGGTCAGGGGCCTCTGAGCACTGGGGTGAGGAGCAGAGCTCTGGGGACCCCGTAGGATTTCATAATTCTTCCCTTTCCTGGCCTTTTCCACACCCCCCGGGACAGGAAGGGCAAGCTTAAGGAGGGTTTTGGGCCAATTAATTGTAGGGAAGGAAGTTGCCTTAAAAAGGAAAGCTCACACCACTATCTTAATTAAGGACCATTACTGGCTAATTTGCTAGACAAGGAGAGGGTGCAGTTTTGATAGCAAAAGATTTTGAGAGAGGCCACATTTCTGTGTCCAGGTAGAGCCACATGCATTCTGGGAAAGGACGTCTTCCAGGCCTTTGCGCTACCTGGACACAGAAATGTGAGCTTTCCTTTTTAAGGCAACTTCCTGGCTACATGTGGGCTGCACCTGGGAATTCATACATCTTGCCAATGACTGATGTTCCTATTTTCATAATTCTTCGCAAAGACCTATCTCAAAATCTACTCCCACCTCAGAGCAAAATGTTCATTTGCAGCTTAGGGCTCCAGAGAATTTTCTATCAGTGAGGTGGGTTTGGGGGGTATCCTTCACAAGGTCGGTGAACAATGAAAATGACTGCATCTTCGGAGTTCGCCCCTCTGAAACCGGAAATGTGTGCAGAGCTGACTTAGTACTAATACTTTCTCTTACTCCTGTAAGAAAGAGGAAAGACTGTGCTCAAGGTAGCAGTGATGTGCGAAAACCACAGTAGAGGTTTTGTAAAGGAGAGCAATTGTGGCTTTTGCACAAATGATTCCTAAACCGAGGCTGGGGACGGCATATGACGCTTTTCAAATGAGGTAGCTTCTGGACTGGTATTTCACTGAAATGAAGACGATCTTTGAGCAAGACCGGAAAGCCAAAACTCTACATTTCATGACCTCTGCAGGAAAGTAATCGTTGCATTATGGAACATTCTAGACTGGCAGGCTCAAACCATGGCCTGGAAGAAATGTAGGCCTTTTGGGGTAGGAGGGGGGAGGCAGGGAAAATCTAATTCCCAATGAAAGTTTTTGATCGTTTTCCACTCTCTTTAGTCTCCTCCCCTAGCACAGGGGATCTGATTCAATAAATGGGGAAAAGGAAGTTGAGGAAACAGCAGAAAAATTGATGTCAGTCTCAGGAGGTCCAGAACATTCTTAACTCAAAAGTTGCCTGCAAATGCTAGCAGAAAGGAGGAAATCACACAGATTAGAGAAGAAATAAATGAAATGGAAAATCGATTAAAAAAAATCAACAACCCTAAGTTAACTTTTTGAAAAGGTAAACAAAATTGATGAACCTTAGCTAGACTAACTAAAAAAAGAGAGAGAGGGAGAAGACTCAAATAAAATCAGAAATGAAAGAAGGGACAATACAACTGATGCCACAGAGATAAAAAAGATCACACAAGACTAATATGAAGAAGTACACACCAACACACTCAACAAACTAAAAGAAATGGATACATCCCTAGAAGCATACAAGCTACTAAGAATGAATCATGAAGAAATCGAAAATCTGAACAGGCCAATATGAGTAAGGAGATGGAATCAATAATGAAAAACCTCCCAAGAAAGAAAAGCCCAGAACTGGATGGCTTGAAAATTGTACCAAACATTAAAGAAGAATCAATACTATTCATTCTCAAACTTTCCCAAAAACAAAAGGAAGAGAAAGGAACACTTGCAAACTCATTCTGGGACGTCTGCACAATGATACCTGATACCAAAGCCAGACAAAGACACCACAAGGAGACTGTAGGTCAGTATCCCCAGTGAATATAGAAGCAAAAATCCTCAACAAAATACTAGCGAACTGGTTTCAACAGCTCATTAAAAGGCTCAAACACCACGACCGAGTGAGATTTATCCTTAGGATGCAAAAATGGTTGAATATACACAAATCAACCAATGTGATACTCCACATTCACAGAATAAAGGGTAAAAATCACATGATCATCTCAATGGATGCAGAAAAAGCATTTCACAAAATCCAACACCTTTTCAGGATAAAAACTCTCAGCAAACTGGGAATAGAAGGAAAGTACCTCAACATAATAAAGGCCATGCACAACAAGCCCGGAGCTCCTGTCATGCTCAATGGTGGAAAATGGAATGGTTTTCTCCTAAGATCAGGAGCAAGGCAACGATGTCCACTCTTGCCCCTTCTATTCGCCATTGAACTGGATGTTCTAGCCAGAGTAATCAGGCAAGAAAAAGAAAGAAAAGGCATCCAAATCAGAAAAGAAGTAAAACTGTCCCTGTTTACAGATGACATGATTTTATATACAGGAAACCCTAAAGAGTCCTTTTCAAAACCTGCTAATACTAATAAACGAATTCAGTAAAGTTGTAGGACACAAAATCAATGTACAAAAATCAGTTGCGTTCCTATACACTAATGACAAACTCTCTGAAAAGGAAATCAGGAAAACAATTCCATTCATAAATAGCACCCAAAAGAATAAGATACTCGGGAACCAATTCAAATAAGAAGGTATAAGTCTTGTCTACTGAAAACTACAAAACACTGATGAAAAAATTAAGCAAGATAAAAGCAAATGGAAAGACATTGCATGTTCATAGATCAAAAGACTTAATAATGTAAAAATGCCCATAGTGCCCAACGCAATCTACAGATTCAATGCAGCGCTAACAAAATTCCAATGGTACTATTTACAGAAATAGAAAAAAAAATCCTAAATATCATGTGAAACAACGAAGGATTGTGGATAGCCAGAACTACCTTGAGAAAGAAGAACAAAGCTGGAAGCCTCATCCTTCGTGACTCGAAAATATATTACAAAGCTACAATAATCGCAACAGTAAGACACTGGCATAAAGACACCAACTAGACCTTTGGAAATGAATAAGGACCCCGGAAGGAAGTCCACATGTATACTGTCAACTGAGTCACAAGAGTGCCAAGAATTCACAGCAGGAATGGGACAGTCTCTCTAACAAATGCTATTAGGCAAACTGGACATCCACACACAAAAGGAATGAAATGGGACCCTTATCTTCTACCATACACAAAAATCAACTCAAAATGAATTTAAGACTTAGACAATAGACGTGAAACCATAAAATTCCTAGAAGAACATTTAGGGGAAAGTCTCATGGTATTGGTCCTGGTAACGATTTCATGGATATGACACCAAAAGCGTAGGCAACAAAACCAAAAATAAACAAACGAGACTACATCAAACTAAAAGCTTCTGCACGGCAAGGGAAACATTCAACAGAATGAAAAGGCAACCTACAGAAAGGGAGAAAATATATGCAAACCATACATCTGATTAGGGGTTAGTCTCTGAAATATATAAGGAACTTGTACAACTCATAGTTAAAAAAAAAAACAACTAACAACCCAATTTAAAAATGGACCAAGGACTCAAATAGACACTTCTCCAAAGAAGACATAGAAATAAATGGCCAACAGATATATAAAAAAATGTTCAATGTCGCTAATCATCAGGGAAATGCAAATCAAAACCACAATGAGACATCACCTCACACCTGTCATGACTGCTACTATATATATAAAAAAAGGCGGCAAGTGTTGATGAGAACATTGAGAGATTAGAACCCTTGCACATGTTGATAGGAATTCGAAATGGTGCAGCCACTGTGGAAAACAGTATGGAAATTCCTCAAAAAATTAAAAATAGAACTATTACGTGATCCAGCAATCCCACGTCTGGGTATTTATCCAAAAGAATTGAAATCAGTATCTTAAAGAGACAGGACCACTGCTGTGTTCATTGCAGCAATAGCCTAGATGTGGAAACAACTCAAACATCTATCACCAGAAGATTGGATCGAGAAAATGTAGTATATACATCGAATGGAATACTATTCAGCCTTTAAAAAGAAGGGTGGGTGAACCTTGGGGAGAGTATGCTAAATGAACTGAGTCAGTCATGAAAACACAGACAACCCCTGCATGATTCCACTTGGGTAAGGTATCTAAAATAGTCAAATTCATAGAAGCAAAAGACTGCAATGGTGTTTGCCAAGGGCTGGGATGGGGGAAATGGGGAACCCTAATCAACAGGTGCAAATTCCCAGTTTGAGCAAGATGAATAAGGTTGAGAGATCGGCCGTACAGCATCGTACCTACATCCACAATAGTGCATTGTGCACTGAAAACTTTGTTAAGTGACTGGATCTCAGGTGTTCTTACGATGATAAAATAAAATGTAAAAACCCGAAAAAGAGCATAAAAAATTAAACTGCCTATCATCAGTCTCATGTGGAGTACACCAAGGACAAGGATGTACCACCATTTTTCTTTTTTCCTGATTTGTAAAATTTGCACCGGTGGCTGTAGGATGTTCTTCCTGCTGCTCTAGCTTGTGTTGACTCATGCATGGTCTCGTCAGCAAGGCAACAGTGCACACCCCTCCGTGCTTACTCCTTAGACCCCCTTAAAGGAAGACTGTATTCATTGGCTTTATTGGCATTAACCCAATGGTTCCCAGTCCTGGCTACACACGACAATCACCTGAGCAGCTTTCTCATGTGCTTCTGCTGGGTAGCTGGAATTGCAAACTGGCGCAGTAGCCATTTCTCTCCGAGTACTTTCTCTCCGTTTTACACAAATTGACATGCATGCCATTTGATTCTGAAATTAGTTGTGATTCATTACTGACGCTTGATCGAACAACTCCCTAATACCCTAAAAGATCACCCATTAGAGTAAGTGCACTTTCAGAAAGGAGGAGGCAGAGAGGAAGTAGCCAGACCTTGGGAGAGTCTCAAATTGAAAGAGGGCAGAGAGGAAGTAGCCAGACCTTGGGAGAGTCTCAAAATGAGGTAAAAGGGAAAAGAGAAGCAAGGAGGGGTCAAAAGAACAGAGAATCGGGACTGGGTGATAGCATAGAAACCAAAGAGGGGGAAAGATGCAAAAGAACTAAGCCCATCCTTCTGGTTTCCCCTGGAGCACTGCCCGCCTCCCCACCCAAGGAAGGCTTTTTCTGTGCTAATCAGCTAGGACTGGCCGTCAGCATCAGAACCACACTGCCCAGCTTCCCAATTTCACCATTCTCCAAGCCCACAACATCACAGAAGTCAGTAAACTTGCCGCATCTCTAGCTCATCAGCTACAAAACAGGACAATGGCCTCTGCTCCTAGGACTATAGTGAGCCCTAAACAGGCACCCAGAACAGCACCCGGAGTTGGGGCACCTGGGTGGCTTGGTCGGTTGAGCGTCCGACTCTTGATTTCAGCTCCGGTCATGATCCCAGGGTCGTGGGATCGAGCCCCACGTCAAGCCCCTGTGGCGGGCTCCACGATGAGTGTGGAGCCTGCTTAAGATTCTCTCTCTCTCTCTCTCTCTCTCTCTCTCTCTCTCTCTCTTGCCCCTCCCCCCTCACACTTTCTCTCTCTAAAATAAATAAATAATAAAATAAATTTTAAAATAAAAGATAAACTTAAAAAAACAGCACCTGGAAAATAGGACATATTATGTTGAATGTTAGCTATTGTCGTATATATATACAAACGTATGTATATATATAGTTAAATATCCCCTTTGCAGACCTTCTTAGCACCCTACATTCCCTTTCTGTAATGTTTGTGCCAATGGTCATCTCCCACTTTTTTTT
Organism: Acinonyx jubatus; assembly: GCF_027475565.1. Classification (NCBI taxonomy): domain Eukaryota; kingdom Metazoa; phylum Chordata; class Mammalia; order Carnivora; family Felidae; genus Acinonyx; species Acinonyx jubatus. The sequence continues at coordinate 109,510,715 of NC_069389.1, read as the reverse complement.
TTTTTTTTTTTGCTTTTTAAGTCTGCTCCACCGGCAGAATCTCCCTTTTGAGTAACTCAAAGCCAACTGATTTGGGACCTTAAGCACATCTGCAGGGTCCCCTCCCCTTGGCCATACTATGTAACCGAATCACAGGAGTAATATCCCCATCATACTCATGGGTTCTGCCCACCTGCCAAGGGAGGGGACCGTACAAGGCATGCACATCAGGGTGTAGGAATCTCGGGAACCATCTTAGAATTCTGCCTACCACAGTGCCTATTTGATTACCCTCTCTCGCACTGGATCACGACGTCCACAAGGGCACGGGCCATTCCTGTTTTGTGGCATGAATGAAGGGGAAGCAGTTGTGGATATGTGTGTTTCGATTCATCGAAAGCCTGACCATTGTGTTCAAGAAGTCGAGGGACCCCTTACAGCTTCACAAAAGGTTCTGGAAAGCCGTGGAGCATACAAACGAGGTAGGCATCAAAGCCGCACCCCTCTTTGGTGCTTGTCATGTTACCAGAGGCAGTGGGGACGCTGCCTGGGGCCTCTGCTGGCCCGAGCACTTCCCAAACCACAGGTCTCCACGCACCCACCCAGCTAGCTCTTTGCCAGCACCCGGAACCTAACAGTTGGCACTTCTAACACAAGGGGCACCGTGTGAGCTCAACGGTTCATGACTGCCGCTCACCTGCCCCGCTCCTCTCCTGACACCTGGGCCCCTGATCTGGGCCAGGACCCAGGATGGGCCCTGGGGCCCTCGGTACTTTTTACAACACTTTTATCAACACGTAAATCCCATAATTCTTCCGTTTAAAGTATACGTTTCAATGGCTTTTTAGCATATTCACAGAGTTGTGCCAACATCACCACGATCCACTTCTGGAGCATCCCCTTTTGCGGTCGTGCCCTCCTCCCCGCCCTCCCATCCCCACTCAACTCTGACAAAGGCAGGACCCTGCCCCCAAGGCTCTCCCAGTCTTGTGCCACATCGCTGCGCTCTGGGCGGGCAGAAGACCGAGTTCCCAGCCCTGGCTGTGCTGTTGAACAGCTGTGTGACTATGTGGCCTTCCCCTTCTGGGTCTCGGTTTTTTTAGATGTAAAATGAGGGGATCGGACCGTAAAACGTTCCCTGAGGGACCTTGCTGTTCTGCTCACAAACTACTGATGCCAGCACGGTATGAGTTTAGGTCAACAGCCCAGCATTACTGCGTCCATTATGCCTCCCCTTCCATTCACCTTCCCTGCAACCCCTTCCACTCCTTTGTACCTCCCCACACCCGTCTCTCCAAGACTCAACTGCAGCTGTACCTTCTCCAGGAAGCCCCACAGGAGTCTCTCTTTTATCTAAGCTCCTGCGGCAACCGAACCATCTACCACGCAACGCGGCCCTTCCTTCTAGAGAGAAAGTCTGTACTTCTTCTGGGTGGCTAGGAATGGTACGAAATGTTTGCACTGCCTCCCACATCACCACCCCCTTTTGTCCACCCAGTGCCTTGTATGGCTGTTTCTGTGGTTCTTTCCTGCTCGACACCTGGCAAGATACCACCATACTTCAGAACTTGAGGTGACGTTGGGAAGGGCACAGGATGGGACCAGCATCGTTTGGGCACTTACGATATGCCCGGTCCCTGCCAAAGATTTCGTGCGCTTTAACTGCCCGGAGGCTCCCAACGGTAGCCTGTGAGGTAGAACGGAAGGTAAGGGACGCTGGAGGGGGCATGGGCAGATGAAATCCAAATTTCTCTCGTAGCTAATGGGGGCTGAGCTCACTCACAACGGAGAGGAGAGATCCCTGCAACCCCATCACACCCGGTGCAATGCTGGCCATACCGTAGGCCCTCAGCTCCCTCTTGCTCGGGCCCTGGGTGATAGGGCAAGATGCTGAGATATTAGGGCAAGTTTGTGTATGTGTGTGTGGGGGGGGGGGGGGATGGCTGCCGCATTAGATCTCAGCAGAAAAAAAAGTTTACCTCGAAGAGGACTTAATTTCTGCGAAGAATTCATTTTCACTTAGCCAAAGATTTCTCTAAAATCATTCTTAAACCCATTTTATTATTGTCACATAGGGCCCTGTGTTTTAGAATGCTTCACCCACCAATGCCTGCTGGAGCTCTGGTTTTCTGATGAGAAAAGTGATAAGTGCTCGTTGTGGGAAACTTTAAAATGCAGAAAAATATAAAGAAGGAAACAAAAAGCACCCACAACCCAAAGATAAACACTGATAACATTTTGGAGTATTTCCTTCTAGGCTCACTGCCTTGCATGCACTCTCTCTCAATAAAGAAATAAATATACATACCTTTTGCATCACTGGATTCATACCAGCCATACAACTTCATACTCACTCTCCCCTGAACACTGGGTGGAGTGAGCATTTTTCTACTTAAGTCCCCCCCTCATTCATCCCTATTGGGAACTGGTTTCGTAAACGAATAAGACGATTTTAGCGCTGGTTCTCAGAAGCACGTTCCATCACTATTAAATAGCAAATCCTAATAAAGGCAAACAGCTCCGGAGCCCAGAAGGTGGCAGAGTAACTTGGAGTTTGTTCTAGTAGCCTCGGAGTGGTCTTCCATTCACTTTGTACTTACTTATGTAGCACCAGACGCTGGCACTGAACTGTTTTTTGTCTCCTCAACAAACACTACGTATTAAGCTTCACTCCCCATTTTCAAAAAAAAAAAAAAAAAAATTGCGGGATTGATTCAAATGTGGTTTTGATAGAGTGTGTGTGTGTGTGTGTGTGTGTGTGTGTGTGTGTCAAGGCAGTAAGCAGCCATCCCCCCAAATATTTCGGTGAACCTGGTGATTCACTTGATGATCTGTGGGGACAGGGAAAGTTCTTCAGTGGCAAACTTAGCCACAAAGGTCATCTTCCTTCCAAGGGAGAGGAGGCCCCATCTTGTACCCAGCATGCTCCATTTCCCTTTCCCAAGTTCCGGGCCCGTCCACACTGAGCCAAAATCACGGCTTTCCAGCTGCCCTTGATCCACCTTGAGACTCAGCTTTCTGAAACCACTCTGGTAGGCACGCATAAGAATGGGCTACGTGATGGCCTCGATTTGAAAGGACGGTCAGAAATGAGGCTGCTGGCTCTTTTTCTGGGATGACTCAGAGTTTCTCTGGGCTTACTTACTGAAGCGAAGAGCCCAGTGGAGCCCCTCTCCTGGTCAATCTTTTTAGGATGAAGAATGGCTCACCCCATCGAGTCTCAGTTTCTGGAAGATTGGGTTAGGCAAGGGGGAAAAAAAATCAATTCATGCTTTCAACTTGGAAACTTGTAACTGAACAGAAAGCCCTCTTTGAAATACAATTCTGGAAAAGTGTTGTTTAATGATGTTGCCAAACAGAGAGAAAAGCAACAAAATTACCCGTAAACTTACCTTTCTAGCATAACCATCGTTGTTATATCTCTTTCTGGTCTTTCCCTCACATAAACCTTTTCATAGTTGTGATTATAGGATCGAGGTAATGATTGTATCATGCTTTTTTTTTTCTCGCTTAGCTTTCCTTCAGCTTTATCGAGGTATCATTAACAAATAAAACGGTAAGGTATTTAAAGCGTACATCGTGGTGATTTGATGTACATACGTGCCGTGGAAAGATGCCCCCATTGAGTTAATTACCACAGTTATCTCCATTTAGCCTTTTCTACTAAGCATCTGACATTGCTCTACGTTCTAGTAACCACTGTTTTAAAAGGCAACATAACAGAATTTTTTAAGTGTTTATGTATTTATTTTGAGGTGGGGAGGCGCGGAGAGAGGGAGAGAATCTCAAGCAGGCTCTGAGCCATCAGCACAGAGCCTGATGCGGGGCTGGATCCCACGAACCGTGAGATCATGACTTGAGCCGAAATCAGTAGCTGGGTGCTTAACCCACTGAGCCCCCCGGGTGCCCCTAGAAATGCTTTCTTTTTAACAACTTTGCATCACTGTCATATTGTGGTTTTTCTCCTGCTTGTCTGCAAAAGGCACAAGGTTAAGAGGTTGGAGATGTGGCTGGTGCCCCCAAAGAGCTCTTATTCTATTTGGGGAAGACAGTCATTTCTTCAAAGACCCTTAAGTTGGAGCCACCAAGCATGAGTAGCATCAAACTGAGGACTGTCCAGAAATTTTTTTTAATGTTTATTTATTTTTCAGACAGAGAGAGACAGAGCATGAACGGAATGGGGGGAGCAGAGAGAGAGGGAGACACAGGATCCGAAGCAGGCTCCAGGCTCCGAGCTGTCAGCCCAGAGCCCGACGCGGGGCTCGAACTCACAGACCGCGAGATCGTGACCCGAGCCGAAGCCAGACGCTCAACCGACTGAACCACCCAGGCGCCTCCAACTGAGGACTGTCTAAACAGATACCCCTCCGTGAGCAATGGAGCACGTATGGGAGCAATCGGATGAGTCATTTTCAGCGGCTCAAGTTTACCACCCTCAAACTCAGATTCTGTATTGGCACCTGTCTCACCTACTGCTAGCTAATGTCATGTTTCAGTGGCCTTGATGTGGAGGCTGCACATGTGGAGGCCTCTCCCACACCCTTTTAATCTGGTTGGTTGGTTTGATGGAGAGTGTACCCTGATGGGTTTACACCTTACCTCCGTGGTAACCAAGTGAGAAGATTCTAGCATCTTGGAAGGCATCAGATGAAATCCTAAGGTAATAAGCAGAATCTTTCTGGTTCTAAGTGGCTCAGCTGACGGAGGTGTTGCCCAGACTCTAGAGTCCGGATGGGGGTTCCTTGCATCTTGTCACACTGCTGAAAAGTTCTAACCCTGAGCTTTACTTAGGGCCCCGTGAATGTTTGGAAATGTTTACAATCCATAATTTGTCTTTGTTGATTTGCACAAGCATTATCAATCCAAATCGTTTGCACTGTGAGCTTCTTTTATAAGTATAGACTCTCTTTATTATCCCGGATTCCATTAGAAGAAAGCATGATTTTGATACAAGAAAATCTTCATCATTGACTGCCAATGCTCAGGAAATAAAGCTACCAGGGCCAGTGTATTCTCAAGTGAAAAGAGCCATTTGAACATTTGGTGGCTTTACCTATCCTGACTTCTATATAGGGTGCCGCTCCTTTAGCCAATACTCAGCTTTTCTAAAAATGACTTTTCCAACCATTTCCACGGTACGTGTTTATGCTCAACCCAAGATCATGTGTGTCTGTGAACTTCCCATTGACTTTGATTAAAAGTACCTGGGACTAGTTGAAACAAGGCTTTCCTTGAGACACCAACCCAGATCATCTGGAAATAAAGGTGGAAGCCCTGAGTTACAGGAAGATTGTGAAAACAGATGTCAGAGAAAAGCCCAGGAAGTCATCCTTCAATGCCATTCCCTATAGCCTGTGGGAGAGAGTCTCAAATATTCATATTGTCTCCTCTCTTTTCAAAAGTTTATTTATTTATTGAGAAAGAGAGAGAGCAGGGGAGGGGCAGAGAGAGAGAGAGAGAGAGAGAGAGAGAATCCTAAGCAGGCTCTGCACTGTCAGCACAGAGCCCCTGCAGGGCTCATCCCACGAACTCTGAGATCATGACCTGAGCTGAAATCAAGAGTCGGACGCCTAACCAGTGGAGCCACCTAGGCGCCCCTCTCCTCTTCTTTAAGAATATCTTCTGGGCATTTCTCTGCTAAGAGGTGGCAGATTGTACCTCACCATTGTAAAAAGACATTTTCTCAATGTAATTATCTAGTTGGCTTCCTCAATAAAATATTTCAGTAGTTTTGTCCACAGACATTAATCTTCCTCTAATGGCTCTGACTCAAATGCAGACCAACTTTGTGGTTGGAAATGTTGTGACATTACCAAGAAAGCTCAGTCAGTACCAGGACTCTTGTCAAACTCCTGTTTGCAAACCCAAGGAAAGACCTTTAGCAGGAAAGGCCAAAACGGTGATATGCAAAACCATTATGCTTTGTTTGGTAGAACTCAAGTGATTAGTGAACCCTTCTCTCCGCCGTTGTTTTTTTGTTGGTTGGTTGCTTGCTTGGTCAAAGGAACCAGTTCAAGGAAATTTTCAGTGAGGTTACCCACTGAGTATTTGTGTCCATGAGAGACAAACAAATTCTGGAAGATCAAAAGCAACACAGTATCAAAAGTTTATATTAAACTAGTAGTTTCAAACTTAATTCCCACCAAACTGTTAGTTTTACTTTTCTCCTCACTTAAAAGTACAAATAGGGCTTCTATAGCTGATAGCACTTGAGGACATCACCAGCTGCACTAAGGATCAAACCAGCAGCTAAGAGTAGCAAGGGGTCCAAGCAAGAAAGTGATCCTAGTTCTAAACAGATGCCAGGGAGAAGCAGAGTGGACAAAAGGTCATAGGCTCATGAGATGTTGAGTTGGAAGAGAGCTTGGAGCAACAAAGTTTCTTGAAATGCAGATTCCAAGGCCCTGAGGTAGGAGATTCTGATTTAGTGGGTCTGGGGGAGGGCCCAGGATTTCATGGGCGACAAGTATCCCAGATGATTGTGTTATAGGTGGTTCATGTTGATCCCACCTTGAGAACCTCTGTCTCAGCAGGAAAGGGGTGCAACTCATTCATTTTACAGGTATAAAAAAGACCTTGAGAGGCTAAGTAACTTAGAATCCTTGAGACTCAGATCAAGAAGCCAGGTTTTGCAACCCAGGGCCTTTCCCCTTCTGCTATGGTTCAAGACTGAGCTCTTTTTCCTTCTTCTGTGCTCACCACCTGAGCCTATGCCAATGACCAAGGCAGTCAGCCCTATTGTTTCAAGTTGGGGCTGGTAGTTCTTTTCACGACGGGCCTCAGACTGCGTGGGCTGTGATCTTAGCGGAGGGGCATCCACAAAGTGGATCTGGCCCCCTTAGCTTGGTTGTTCCCCCATAAACAGAGCGAACTGTGACACAGGCTCTCCTGCTGCCATAGTGCCAGACTGTAAGGACAAAGTGCTGAGGTCTATAGTCACTGTTGGTTAAGCCAGCCAGCTATTTCACATCGGTGACCCTGAGCTCTGGAATATATCTGTCCTGTTGAAGACTTGCCCCAGGATACATGGCCCTTTGGCATATGCAGGTTATTAAAGATTTGCATGCTTGATCACCTTAAGTATGCAGAAAGAGTAGTATTAATTGCCTGTGCAATACAGTGTATTCGTTTGCTAACACTGATGTCACAAAATACCACGTAGTGGGTGGCTTAAACAATAGAAATTTAAGGTCTAACAGTTCTGAAGGTTAGAGGTCCAAGGGGTGGTTTCATCTGAGGCCTTTCTCCTTGGCTCATAGATGCCTACTTTCTCCCTGTGTCTTCACTCCATCTTCCCTCTGTTTGTCTCTGTGTTCTGATCTCCTCTTCTTGTAAGGACACCAGTCGTATTGGATTAAGACCCACCTCTATGACCTCTTCTAGCTTAATCACCTCTTTGAAGACTCAATCTCCAAATACAGTCATATTCTGAGGCACTGGGGGTTGGGGTTTCAACATTTGAATTTTTACTTTTTTATCATTATTTGTTTTAATCTTATTAATTCCTTAAACTGTGTAAACTCTACACCACACATGGGACTCGAACTCGGGACCCTGCGATCAAGAGTCGCATGCTCCAATGACCGAGCCAGCCAGGTGCCCCTCAACAGTTGGATTTTGAAGGACACAACTCAACCCATAACGTGTTGTCTTTGTTCATTTCTGTAATAAATAGAGATGGGGTGGGATGGGTAGGGAGGAAGGGGTGGAGAGGAGCAGAAAAGCGGAAAGAAACCTAAGCATAGGACTGCCGAATGAAGGGAAAAGCGTTTGTTCAGTAAGAGAAGTCAGATATCAGGGAGGCATTGCCATCAACTCATTGCCAAAGTCATGTACCATATACTTCCATTTGCATAAAATCCAACATTTCATGAGGACGGATGAGTGTTTCATGAAAACTCTCTGCATGCATGAATTGATCTTATATTTTACTGATAAAATGTGCTCTTCTGAATAAAAAAAAAAAGGGGCAATCATGCCTTTAATCTTTTGGAGATTTCTCTAAGTATAAAGTTGCCCAAATCGCTTAACTCTCAGAGGAAAATAGTTAATAGATGACCTCAGAAATTTTAAAAGAGATACAAAGTCATCCAACATTTTCCTACCGAGGACATAAGTAGAGATGCTATAGACCTATTCTGATGCTCCCAAGATGTGGTTTGCTATGGCCGACTTTGAAAAAAGGAGAGGGCCTAGCTATCAAGGGTGGCCTGGCAAGAGGAGGGAGGACATCCTGAGGTGGATGGAAACACCAAGCCACCTTGGATCAGTCCTGCAGATCACTAATAAAGATTAGGGAGCTATTACGGATGGAGTGTATCTGTTTTGCGAATGAGGGCTTAGGCCATTTGAATCCAGCTAGCTACTCGGGTGTAGGCTGTACTCAATCGGAATCCCGTATGGGGAAGGACTGGAGCCCCAGGCCAATAACCTGTGGGATGTCTCTGCGAGAAGTCCTGCCCGGCCAGGGCTCCTACTAAAGGCCCAGAGTGCCTGGGAGATTGGAGGAGGGAGACTCCGAAGGAAGGAGCGAGAGGGGCCGCCCAATGTATACTGACAATATCATTAGCTGTTGTGGTTCGGGCTCGCCTCGGGCTTCAGTGCTAAGGGGGAATTAGAAAGTGAGTGCTGAGTCACCTACGCAGAATTGCTAGAAGACAGAGGTGGGCAATTCTGAGTGTCAGTGGTCACAGAGTGTGGCTTCTGGCGGGCCACGGTCTAACTACCCTGGAGCCCAACAACAAACAGCGGGAAGAGGACAGAAGTCCTTGGTGCACGGAAGTTTTACCTTCCAGGCTTCGCCTTCAACTGGCTGCTTGTACTTTGTCTATTTGGTGGCCTGTCCACGAGCCAGTTTGTCATCACGCGGTCATTTCTTACTTGAAGCAGCACGGCAGCTCATGCAGTGTTTACGCCGGGTTCCGTTTTAAGTGCCTTACAAATAATAACGCATTTAATGAGTGACAGGTGAGGAAATGGGGGCACAAAGACGAAGTGACTTGCCTGAGATCATAGTGCTAACAAGTGACGGAGCCAAGATTAGAACCCCAGCGGTCTGACTTCAGAGCCTGTGCTCCCAATCGCCGCAGCTGACTGCCACGTCGTCGCTGCGTGGGAAGGGAGGACAGTGGGGGCAGGCAAGCCCAGCTACCCAGAACCGACGGGGGCAAGACTCTTCCAGAGAAGCCCATTTCCCATGTAACTGAGGGCCGGCCCTTTACGGGTGGGCGCTTACACATTACAGTGTTGTCGGAGAGAAATCTTTCTAAAAGAGAGATTCTACACACGCGGTGCCCCTTCCTGAAAGATGCAATGGCTTCGTTACCAACATGACCGGTGCATTCGCTGTACCCTCACTGAGAGCCTGTGCCATTATGTCGCTCTAGATGCCAGTGGTGATTGCATGGGGCTCTGGCTGCATGAGCTTTCTACTGTGTGTGGGATGACAGATCCCCAGTGCTCTGTTCCGGTGCTGGTAGGTACGTCTTCTGCTGGAAGGACAAATGCCTTGCGGTTGACCCCATGGCGAGGTGGACCCAGGTGACTCGTGTTCAAGTGGCTCTGCCGCTTATTAGCTGCGTGACCTTGGGCAGGTCAGGGGGCTTCAGTTTCCTCATCTATAAAAGGGGGATAAAGAGACTTCCTACCTGGAGGGTTATGAGAACACAGTGAGATAACACAAGGGAAGCACAGTGCCTGGCCCCAGACTGAGCCTTGTGATCGCGAGCCAATCGGAAGGCCCCTTTCGTTCTCTACAGGAAACCCAGCGCTCTTAAGCACTGTCACCACAGAGGCTCTGGTCCTCCCAGCCCAGTTCATTTGTGACTGTGTGCTCAGGGCCGGCATCCAGGCCATCGGAGAAGACTCCCAGTCCCGAGCTAAGCAAAGCCGGGCCTACGTGAGTGACAAAACTAACGTGGGCTATTGGTTGGCATGGCTTGAAAACGAGGCCGATCGAGACCAGGCACTCGGTGAGTGGCGCCTTGAACGGAATACACAATAGGTCACGTCGTCGGTTCACCTCACCCACCTTTACCGTGTCTCACTTTCTCCACCTGCATGGAAGCCTATTAATACTTGCCACCCACACACCTTCCTGCTGTTGTCGGGGAGCAAAGACTCCTATCCCCTTCAAGGGTCCTTCTAGCCGGACTAAGAAGCCATTGGCAGGAGACAGATGAACAGGAGAAAGCCGAATTTAATACCATACGTACAGGGACTCCTTGCGGACGTGGAAATTCCAAAGACAGGCAAAGGGAGATGTATGTGTCACCCCGAACTAAGGACAAGGGGGTAGGGGTCTGGGACTTCAGAGGGAAGAAAAGTACCTCACAGGGCGATAAGAAGAGCAGATGTTGGTAGTTAGATGTGTGCCTGCCGTACAGATGGGTCACTCGGATAAAATGTACCTCCGCTAATAGCCCTTGTTCTGGAAAGACCCTCCAATTTAGATTCTTCTACGCAGTTAAGGGAGGCGCAAGAGTTTCTCTTGAGCCCACAGGGTCTCGATTTGCCTTCAGCTCAAAAGAATCCGCATGCCAGAGTGGCACATCCTGGGGACGCCGGGGTGGGGGGGCCTGTCCCAGACCCCTTCACTGTCGTGAGGGTTATCGTAGGCAAATGCCATGGAGAGCGAGGAGTCATTGGAAGATGTACATCTAACGAAGTAGAAACCTTTGAACTTTCGGGGCTGTGGGGTTATCGCCTGGAGACCTGTTCTCTTCGCCTTTCAATCTCCTCTTCAGCGCTTCAATTAAGATGAAGGGTTCCCATCTTGCCCCAGGCTGGTGTAAACATCCCGAGGAGAGCGTTCTGGCCTCTGGCAGCCTGAATTCCACCTTACCCCTTGCCCAACATCCTTTGAGGGACAACATGACCGATGCCTCCTAACACTGCCACAGCCCCGTGCTATCTCGTGCAAAAACAAAAACAAAAACAAATCACTTCAGTTCATTACTCCTTCATTCACTTCACAAGTATTTATTGAGCACCTATTTATTATGTGACAGACACTGTGTTTGGCCCTAAAAGATACAGGAGTGAATGAACCAGACACAGCCCCGGTCCTAATGTACATTACATTCTCAGGAGGGTGGGCCGACAATCATCAGATAAATAGAGAAACTGACAAGACCATTCCAGATCGTGATAAGGCTTATAAAGAAAACCAAAGGGGGTCATTGGTGAGAGACTGACCAGTGGGGGAGAAGTGGTTTAGTTGGGATACTTGAGAAAAGTCTCATCCGGACCAGTTCATCTTATTCTGGGGCTTGGGGCCTAGAAGTCACAGGGCTGGGATGTCCGCCACTTAGAGATTTGTTACCCTACCTGGGACTCCCTTCACAGTTGCACCTACTACCTAGAAATACTACCTAGAGGGGTCACACTCACGACTGCTAACACCTTGATGTGAATTCGGTGTCAGACCCTTTCCTCCCCATCCTGAGTGATGAAACACCTGTGGGCCGCGGGACGGAGTGGAGCATAGGATGAGGTGGGGTGGAGAGGGAGACCTTTGCACTTTCTGTGTCATCGTTTCCGCCTTCACATCAAGGTGCTTTACCCCTCAGGAAAAATCTTTAGATGACGAGTGACTAGAAATTGGTTTGCGAGGTTTCCAAAGCTGTAGCTTTTGTGATCGCTGTTGCCATATCTGCGTTCTTCCCTTCCTATCAACAAACACTGGAAAAGCTCTGATTCATGGCGTCGGGCTTGCCATGCGGGCCTCTTGTTCTGAGTCAGAGTGGAAGGGCTCAGAGGCCTTCGGTTGGTAGGGCTTAGTAATGAGGAAGGAAACGGTTACTAGGAAATGAAGAGTTGCACTCATCAAAGTGCTGGGTAACCAAAGAACGGTGACTTGGTTCTTTGTTACATGGTGGAATAGAAAAGAGTAGGTGTGTGACAGAACCAGGCCCAGATGACCGCGCACGGCTCAAAGGGCCAATGCCAGCTTCCTATGAAGTCGCCTAGGAAGTAGGTGGGGACGGCCCCCATTGTATCGCCATAGTGTTTGCTTTTGCTTTTCCCGAAATAAGCAATTTCAATCTTTCATGTCCATGTGGAAACGCTCCCACTTTCCCCTGCCCCCCGCAAAGGTGGGTGTGTAAAAGGACTAGACTTTGCGGGAGGTAGTCGATGACCTGAACTTGGAAGTTTTCCTCATAGCCGCTGTCCTCTCACCCACCTTTGAATTGCCCCGTCCTTAACGGCTGCTCACCAAACTGGCATGGCAGCTGAGGTTGGTAGAACATTCTAGAAACATTTAGAACTCAGAAACGATAATATAGAGCACTTGGCATGTGCTTAGGCGTGCTGTTATAATTGTCTATTTAACAACACATATACTGTCGCACGAAGCCCCTGAGGTAGCTAGCCTGCTATTATCTCCTTTTTATAGATTAGGAGACTGAGGCCCAAGGAGGTTAATTAACTCACCCAGCTATGGAATGGCATGGCAGGTTTAAGTCTAGGCAGCCCACTTCCTCTGTCTGTCTCTTAATCCTTATGCTATTCCTGGGGCACCTGGGTGGCTCAGTGGTTAAGCGTCCGACTTTGCTCGGGTCATGATCTCGAGGTATGTGAGTTCGAGCCCCACGTCTCTGTGCTGACAGCTTGGGGCCTGCTTCAGATTCTGGGTCTCCCTCTCTCTCTGCCCCTCCTCTGCTCATGCTCTTTCTCTCTCTGTCTCTCAAAAATAAAGAAACGTTAAAAAAAAATCATTATGCTATTCCTGTTCTGTCCACTGTCTGTGACAAGTGGTACCCAGCTCTCAGTGTTTTTGGCTGCTGTGTGTGTTTCCTTAATCTCTGCCCCTGCTGTTCATTCCATGGATTATCTCCTCCCCACTGCTTCCAGAAAAGATGGGAGGTAGTGACTTAGCCCCTGAGGGTTCAACCCATAAGTGGGTTCTAAGGAACACTGGTTCACCGGGAGACTGGGCAGCTCAGTCGGATGAACTGATTTTGGACTCTTGATTTCGGCTCAGATCATGATCCCAGGGTCATGGGATCAAACCCTGTGTTGGGCTCCATGTTGAGCGTGGATCCTCCTTGGGATTCTTTCTCTCTCTCCCTCTTTGCCTCTCCCCCCTGCTCACTCTCTCTCTAAAACAAATAAAAGAAAGAAAAAAAATCTTTAAAAGAAGGACAGTAGGTCACCAAACGTTCACCAGCTGGCTTATAACTAGTTACCCACACACATTTCCCCCAAGTGTTTTTCGTACCTGTGCTTTCCTCAGAGAATCAGGGCTGTGAACTTCTAAAGCCCAAATGAGCACCATGGTATTATCTGGAAACTATGAGTTGGGGGGCCCCATGCCCAGAGATGGCCCTGGCGGATATTCGACTTCAGAGATGACTGATTTCATTTTCAGACCCAGAGCCAGGCTGAATATCGGGATGGGGGACCAGAGTTTGGTTATTATATACGGCGAGAAATCCTGTCTGGGGCCCTTGTGGAGAGCGGTTGTGTTGATTGCTTACTTGGCTTAGTTGTGCCTAGTTGGCTGGTTGAAGCAGTGTGCTTATAGCAAGAGGAGTTTGCTGTGGTGGTTGGCTATGGTTTGCGTCTTGCCCCTCGGGACACATGCTGAGGGGGACAACCTGAAATCTTCAAACCAAAGATCCATGCATGTTCCCAGAGGAATGAGACAAAATGGTGTCAGGAAGCTAGGTGCCAGATTTGTACTTATGTCCCGTAATTCATGGCTCAATTTCAAGATGGCTCCCATAAAAGACAACCGTGCAGCCTCAGATTCTTTTCCCTCTTCCTCCACAGAGATCTCTCACCACTCAGGTCATCCGGCGGTTTTGTCTCCCCTCTCGACTACACTTTTCTTCTCAAACCCCTTCGTTTCTTCCTTTAAAAAATTGTTTTAATGTTTATTTATTTTGAGAGAGAGAGCATGAGCAAGTGGGGGGAGGGGCAGAGAGAGGGGGAGAGAGAGAATCCCAACAGCACAGAGCCCGACCCCACGAACCGGGAGATCATGACCCGAGCTGAAACCAAGAGTCAGACGCTTAACCAACTGAGCCACCCAGGCGCCCCTTCTCAAGCCCCTTTTTAAAATTCACTGATCCCATGCTAATAACCCATTAAAAGGGTTGCTTTTGCCTAGGGGGGGATTAAAAGCTTGCTTTCTTTTCCACAGAGAGAATAAGAGGACATAAGCTGACAGTTAAGAAAAGGGGATTTGTTTGATTACCACAGATTCACTCCCAACATCCTCTCCGCTCATTCATTAGGTCTCACTTTAGCACTTGAATCGTTAACTTCCAGCGTGCTCCTTGGCACATGGCCATCCACTGCTTCAAGATGGCAGTGCCTGACTTTTCAAAGTTTTTTTTTTAATTTATTTTGAGAGAGAGAGCATGTTCCTCCACCAGTGGGGGAGGGGCGGAGACAGAGGGAGAGAGAAAATCCCAAGCAGTCTCCACGCTGGCAGCGTGCATTCCATTCGGAGGCAGGGCTCGATCTCACTAATCCATCCACTGTGAGATCATGACCTGAGGCAGAATCCAGAGTCAGCCTTCTAACCGACTGAGCCACCCAGGCACCCGGCAGCATCTGATTTTTGTTTGCTTGAGTGTTTGCTTTTCCTAACGGGGTCTTTCCGGGCTTCCCGCAAACCCGGGTCAGGTTTGAGATATTCAAAAAAGTTGAGCGACGTGAAACAAAAACCTAGACGTGGTTTTCCAGTCTCAGTTAGCAAATGTTACCCATTCCCAGCTGCCACAAAGTTGTGCCCGGTTTGCGGTGGCCAGGGTTCTCCGGGCAAATGGCGGCCTTGCAGTGGGCCTTTAGGCCGCTGTGTGCTCTAAAGCACTGAGAAGAGTCTAGAAAGCTTGAGCCAGCTGAGGGCTGGTGCCGTCCAAAGGTGCTAGTCTTCACTGCATAAGCACCACCCCCTTCACTAACCGCCGAGGGGAAGGCCCTTCATCGGAGCACTCCCGGAAGTCAAACGAGAGATGAAAATGGTCTGGGGAGAGTGAGATTGGACTGTGGGTACTGTTTCACCACCCGTTGGATTTCCTCGATTCTAAAATAGCACTGGGGATCTAAGGCACACCGTTGGTTTAGAGATAGCTTCGGGAGAGAACACTAATCCCAGGGTTCTGGCAAACTGGATGCCAGGGTCATGGTTAGGGTCACGACTCGGCACGCCTCTGCCTCTTAATAGGTGCGCATATGTGACACCTTGCAAGACGTACTTCACCTTTTTTGTGCTTCGGTTTCCTCAGCTCTCAAAGAGGGGATCATCCCTGTACCTAATTCATAGGGTTATGAACAAGTTGTTACAGATAAGGGACTTAGAGGGACACCTGGCTAGCTCTATTATATTATATTGTTATTATTCTCCTCATCGCCTCCACCATAATTATACACCCTGATTTCAGCAATAATCAAGTGTGAAGAATGTTCTTTTTTAAGAAGTCTATTTATTTTGCGAGGGAGAGAGTGTGCACGCATGTGTGTGGGTGGGGGAGGAGCAGAAAGGAAAGGAGAGAATCACAAGCAGACTCCATGCTGTCACCACGGAGCCTGACTTGGGGCTCGATCTCACGAACCGTGAGACCATGACCTGAGCCGAGATCTAGAGTCACATGCCTAACTGACTGAGCCAACCGGGCGCCCCCCAACACGTGCCTTTTTTAAAGTGAAGAAACACAGTAAAGATAGCGATCCAATTCCATGACTGCTGGTATGGATTCTGTGGGTTGTTTTATAATTTCGTCATCCATGTGACCTAAGCATTAGCATCGTTGATGTGACCTAAACGTTAGCCACTTCTGCCACCCCAAGGGTCTTTCTAGGGTCTTTCTTTCTCTAAAATCCTGGGGAAAAGAGGTTTTGCCCCCTCGTATTTTACCTCTCGGTCAGGTGTTCCGGGGCAGCCACTTCTCTGGGTTGGATTCCCTCCAGGCCATTCTCTGAGATTCTTCTATACAGGCCCCCGCTCATGGCCGACCCTGTCACCACATGGAGCTCCTGCACAATGGTCCTTCCCAGGGTGCTGCTGCATCTCTGCGTAGGCATCAGCTCCAAGCTGGGCAGTCGTCTCAAACTCCAGCACGCAGAGTCTTATAGGAGTTTCAGACTTTATTGGAGGGGTGGGGTAAGGGTAACTGGAGAGAATTTCAATGAAGGACAGAGGATGCAAACCATACATTAAATGTGGCCCTGGGTGGCTCAGTCAGTGAAACGTCCGACTTCAGCTCAGGTCATGATCTCCCGGTTCGTGGGTTCGAGCCCCACGCCGGGCTCTGTGCTGGCAGCTCGGAGCCTGGAGCCTGCTTGGGATTCAGTGTCTCCCTCTCTCTCTCTGCCCTTCCCCCGCTCACACTCTGTCTCTCCCTCTCCTTAAAAATAAACATTAAAAAAAAAATTTTTTTTAAATAAATGTGGCTTTGCCTTTATGCTGTGCAACAGAAAAGCATGAAAGAATTAACTCGTACACAAGGGTCTTCTGTGGACACATCGGGTTCCTGGCCTTACTCTCTCCTATTGAAGGCTGTGGACTTCTCTTCTCAGTAAGGTCTCCATTTTCAAGGTGGGGACGACTACCTTCCTTTCGGGAAAGCCTACCTCAAAATAGCAAACTTTAAGCATTCACTATATGTCGTGCATTGCTCTAAGTGCCGTATCAATATTAACTACTGCATTTCATTGATTAGGAAATGTGCACATTTAGTAGTTTAACATTTCTGAAGCCAGGATGTGTCAACATCAAGATGTATAGAGCTCAAGGGGTAACTTGTCTTTTCTTTTTGAGAGGTACATAAAATAATGGTCTATCCTACACTCGATGATGTCTTAGATCATCTTAGATTCAATGAGATATGGCAATTTAATCCTCACAACTCCATCATCGAGAGACTTTTTTTTTTTTTTTTAGGATGTGATTTTGAAGTAATCTCTACACCCGATATGGGGCTCAAACTTACAACCCCAAGACCAAGAGTCACATGCGGGCTGCCTGGGTGGCTCAGTTGGTTAAGCGTCCAACTTCGGCTCGGGTCATGATCTCACAGTTCATGGGTTCGAGCCCGGCATTGGGCTCTGGGCTGACAGCTCAGAGCCTGGAGCCTGCTTCACATTCTGTGTCTCCCTCTCTCTCTGACCCTCCCCGGCTCGTGCTTTGTCTCGCTCTATCTCTCAGAAATAAATAAATTTAAAAAAAAAATTTTTTTTAAAGAGTCACATGCTCCACCAACTGAGCCAGCCAGGTGCCCATGGAGGGACTATTTTTATCAGTAGTTTTACAGATGATGTATTTGAGGCTCTGAGGGGTTACCCAGCTAGTGATGTTAAGGTTGCTCAAAGTCCCACAGATAGAAAATGGTAAATGTGAACCTAAGCAGGCTGACTCAGGGACCTATACCTTCAGGACATGATCTGATCCTCGGGGATCAACACGTCTCCCATGGGGACCCATTAATTATTAAGGACTGTCTGGTCCAATCCAAAGCGAGGAATAGAAAGACTTCCCAAAGGGTCACAACACCTGCCAGGCTGGCCCTGCCAAGTTGTACTGTTACGGCAAAAATGAGTGACAGTGTTTTGTTTCTCCTGTTTTCCCACTGTGTTCCAGAGGCATACGAATAAACCGATCACAGAGCCAGGTTCTGCCCCAGGAGCTCGCAGAAGCTTTGAAGTAAAAAATTTCTTGCTTTATTTTGGAGGCTAGGTCAACTTCTAGTGCAGGGCCACCCCCTGCAATCTCCGAAAAGGGAGACTGGGTAAGGATTTACTAATTCTGTGCTTAGCACCGTCTCTGGGGTGAAAAGGCGAGGAAACGGGCAACGGTTGTCTTTCTGGTTCCACAGACTTGGGATTATTATTTATCATATCTTGTCTATTTCATGTGTATATTTCATCCGCTCATTTCCTATGAGCTTGTGACAGAAAGGAAGAAGTTTGACACCAGAAACACAGATTTGGGTCTTCAAACTGAGTCTGCATCAAGCAAGCAAGAAGCCAGACTACTTCAAAGTGAAGATGGCCTAGCCCAACCCCATTTCTAGAAATCGGAGGAAGACAGCTGTAGAATATCAAATAATTCATGAGTTTTAGAGTCTCCAAACACTGCCAACCGTGCACTGTGTCTTTTTCCTTTTGCAACACAGACCCTTGTAAAACAGGATTTTCGTATCACCAGGTAAGAAAAAGCAAGTTAAGAAATAAACGTAAGGGGTGCCTGGGTGGCTCGGTTAAGCGTCCAACTTTTGATTTTGGCTCAGGTCATGATCCCAGGGTTTGGAGCCTGCTTGGGATTCTCTCTCTCCCTCTCTCCGCCCCCCCCACCCCCCACCTGTCCTGTGCACACACTCTTTCTCTCAAAATAAATAAACTTTAAAAAAAAAGAAATTTTAAAAAAAGAGATAAACTTAATACTACCTCTGGCATAGAGATCAGGAAACTTCATTCCTAATATAAAGTGAGTGTCGTAGGGGAGCTATTTATTTATTTATTTATTTTAATTTAAAAAAAGTTTTTTAAGTTTATTTATTTATTTTGATAGAGAGAGAGAGAACCAGCGGGGGAGGGGAAGAGAGAGGGGGACAGAAGATCTGAAGCGGGCTCTGTGCTGACAGCAGAGAGCCCAATGCAGGGCTCGAACTCACGAACCTTGAGATCATGACCTGAGCCAAAGTCAGAGTCAACTATTTTATTTTTTATTTTTAGAGAGAGAAAGTGTAAGTGAGGGAGAGGGGCAGAGGGAGAGAGAGAGACAGAGACAGAGACAGAGACAGAGAGAGAGAGAGAGAGAATCTTAAGCAGGCTCCACACCCAGCAAGGAGCCCGATGCAGGGCTCAATCCCACGTCCCTGGGATCATGACCTGAGCCGAAATCAGGAGTCAGATGCTCAACTGACTGAGCCACCCAGGTGCCCCTAAAGGGAAGTTTTTTTTTTTTTTTAGAAAGAACACCTCACTGTTCTCATTCTTAAATGTTTTGTGATACATATCATATTTTATACAAAAATGTAAATATGAATTGCTTTACCTTGCTCTGTGTTGTACTTTTTAGTGTCAATTAAAGTGAGTTAATTCCCTATTTTAAAATTCTGTAATGAAGGCTGAATAAGCAAATGAATCATAGCTTGGCCGTTTTTTTGTTTTTTTTTTTGTTTTGTTTTGTTTTTTAGCACCACCTAATTGTGAAAACCACGTTTTGCTTTTTGCTATTTGAATGAGCTCTTGGTGAGCCCACGTCGGTGTGCTAGCAATCGGCTATAATTTCTTAAATACTTAGCAGTTAAACACATTTAAAAACGTCTAACAGGGACACTGAACTTCTAAACTGAGAGCTAAGTAACATAAGTTAGCTTCTCTGAAGGTCAGACTTGAAAAAGTTTACTCCACGGTTGGTTCTTTCCTCTGTGACACACCCTGTCTGCCCTGGTCTATTCGCCTATATTTCTTCCCTGTTATTAGTTTTGGAAACACACACTGCTCTGCGTACCTTTAAAACTACCTTGAGATGGGGGCGCCTGGGTGGCTCAGTCCGGTAAGCGTCCGACTTCGGCTCAGGTCATGATCTCGCACTCCGTGAGTTCGAGCCCCGCGTGGGGCTCGGTGCTGACCGCTCGGAGCCCGGAGCCTGCTTCGGATTCTGTGGCTCCCTCTCTCTCTGCCCCTCCCCCACTCGTGCTCTGTCTCTCTCTGTCTCTCAAAAATAAATAAAAACATAAAAAATTTTTAAAAAAATAAATGCAACACTTCCCACAAGTGGAAGCAATTGCTCTGTTAGCTGTTAACGACTCCTTGCAAAAGTCTAATACCATCACCCACACATGCATCCCCTCATGCTGTTATCCTTAAAACGAGTGTGGGAGAATCGTGCGCCCTGGGTTGGAATTTCACTGCCACACTTGACCACCTTTGTTGGGGTTTGTATCTCTGCGTGTGCCATGACTCATCTCACGATGAGGCAAAATTAATTGGAAGTTAGAGTGTCTCGTATTTTTCCTCCACTTGAATGGTTTTTCACTAGTCTGAGACAAAGGATTTTTGCATTTCTGCCATTTTGAGTTTCTGAGAGACGTGGATTTTAGGATATTCGCAGATATATGCAACGATCGCCACAGGTTTCTTCATTCTTTTCTTTTCTTTTTTTTACCGGAGTTAGTTTTCGAAATTGAGAATTCTCATAACCTGAAAAAGAAACTCTGTACCCTTTAGTCATCACTTCCCTACCCCGTCCCCACCTCCAGTCTTAAGCAGCCACTAATCTTCTTTCTGTCTCTATAGATGTCTCTATTCTGGACATACATATGAACGAAATCATATAGTATGTGGTCTTTCGTGACTGGCTTCTTCCCCTTAACATGTTTCCAAGGTTCCTCTGTGTTTAGCATGTTCGAGTACGTCATTCCTTTGCATGGCTGAGTGACATTCCATATTATGAATACACCACATTTCGTTTCAATGAAGGGACTTAAATACCGGCAGTGGGGACCAGGGAGCAGGGACCAGGACAGGTGTTAGTAGGCTGAATGAACCTGAAGACCTGAAAATTCTGGGAGTCTCTGTGAATAGACGAGACACATGAATATCATGTAGGATTTGTAAGTCCTTATAGGTAGACAGAGCCCTTTGGTCTGGGTTTTTAATCAGACCACAGTTTCCGGGCCTGCCGTACCAGAGATGCTTATAATTTGCCTGTGCTTCCACAGGGATCTGCACGTGGCTTCCGTGATCCGAAACGTCCCTGAGACCCCAACCCTTCCCAGTGGTGTCTGATGGCAGCATTTAGGCGTTTGACCAACGGTGGCTGTTTCATAGGGAGGTTCGTGCTCTTTGGAGAACTCCTGTGGCCTGGCTTAAGAAGGTAAACTTGAGCAATCAGATTCCTCTCTTGGGAATATGGTATAAGGAAGCCGAGGGTCTGAGCCACAATCTGAGATGAGAGTGAAAGGCTATAAGACAGATTGGGGTTGGGTCAAATATGAGGGACCATCTATGAGCAAAAGTTAAGAGGAAACCAGCCAACAGAGAGAGGAGGATGGGGCAGATATGCAGAGCCGATCAGAGATACGGAGCGAGATCCCGGGCCTTTGGGAGGAGTGCCAGAAATTGTAGCTGCCACACTGCCCGTTCCGGGTCCCGCTGCTGTGGCTCTCTTGGGAACGCCATAAGACCTCCATCTCCTTACAACGGCCAGTGCCCCACTCTCCTGTCCCCTTACACACTTTGTTGTTGAACCAGCTTGAGCGGGTCTCTGTTCCTTGCATAATGGAGCTTTGACTGACATACACGCAGGGTCGGTAGAGAGTTGGGAGCCGGGAGTGAAAACGTAGGAGTGTTGGGGAAGCAGATGCCCAGCAGGATGGTGGACGTGGGCCAGGCCGCACCCGTCAATGGGTGGGGAGCAGCACGGGTGGGGTGAAGGAAGAGGCACCTGGTGACAGGGTGAAATACAGAGGGCCCAGAGGGGTCTCGTGAGCTTCCTGTCCGGAGCTGGATGTGTGTGCGTGTGCATGCATGCACGTGTACACACGCGTACGTTTGCGTGTGGCAGGTGCGGGCAGGGGCACTAACAGCAAAATCATAACCCAAAGGTGAGATACGCACATAGATCCTAGAGGCCAAGTGGCACAAGGGATGGTCACGCTCAGCTGGCTGCCCCTTCCGTCAATCACTGGTTTATGTGGGCAAGGACAAAAGAATCCTGCTTCAAAATGCCCCTGGTGAGAGCAGCTGCTATAAAGCAGAAAAAAGCTTGGGGAGCTGGGGAAGGGAAAAGTGTCGGATGAAAATTCTTTTTCTAGAATTTTCTTTGACTCTGTACCTATAGAGATGTCGTTTTATAGAGACGGCAGTTGTGAACCTTTTAAAGCCTCGACACGGGAACGCCAAACTCCTCCGCTGGGAAACTCTCGGCCACCTGAGGCAGAGGTGATTCCACAATCTACGGACGCTGGTAAGTTTGCCCAGTTTATTGTCCCATAGTTAGCTGGCGGCATTTCCTTGGGGCTCTGGAGGGCAGAGAAATGCTATAGAAGCCTTCTACAATCTGGAGCCGGGGCAGCCTCCTGCTTGGGGACGCAAGACTTGACACCTTTAAACATTTTCGTTTTAAAAGATGAAATGCTCCTCTTTCCCCCTATTCCACGAGTACTACGTGTTCATCATGGAAAAAAAAAATCAAACTATACACAAAAGTGCAAGGGAGATTAAAAAAAAATATCTGCCGTAACCTCACTGCCAGATATAGTCACTGGTCACATCACGCTGTGTGTTAATTGCAGCTTTTTTTTTTTTCCGTATTCACACCACTCTCCCTGGCATTGTGCCAGCACCAGGCCACATGCCTGTGGGCTCTGATGTTCACCAGCCTGGCAGAGAGAAGAATTTGAAACAACCCTGCCACCTGCTGCCCAACCTGATCTCCTAAGCGGTTTTTTTGGCTCTGTACAGCTCGTTTTCTTTTTAAAACCACTATTGTTTCTATTTTTCTAATTACATGTGTAATGCGTGCTTGATTGCTATAAAAATTCAAACAACAGGGAAGCTGATGTACAAAATGTAAGTCCCCTTTCCATAACCCCACTCCCCAGAGGTACCACTATGCCAGTTTAGTGTGTATCTATCCTCATTCATGCGTTTACATGCCTATATATGGTTCACTCATTCATTCATTCATTTGTTCAAAAAAATGTTCCCTTAGAGCCTCCTGTGGGCCAGGCTAGACACCAGGGCTGGGCTGTGAAGAAACAACAACAAAATCTCTTCCTTGTTGGAGCTTACATCTTAGTGCAGGGAGACAGGCAAGAAACAAACCAACAATGGATCTACAATATGCTAGGTGATGATAGGGAGAAAATAAGACAGGGTTAGAGAGCTGGGGAGTGCCTCGAAGGGTGTAGAGGGAGTGACTATTTTACACAGAAAGAAGGACTCTTAGGGAAGGTGACATTTGGGTAGGGCCCTTAAAAAAGTGAGCAAGTAACCGATATGGTTATCTGGGTCAAAAATGAAGGGCGGAGGCAGAAACAGACCTGAGAAGCATCAAGGAGGCTTGCTGGCTGGAATAGAGTGATCCAAGGGGGAGGGCGATAAGAGACAAGGTCACAGAGATCACAGGGATGAGGTAGTGGCAGGTGATTCCTAGGCCTGAAGCTATAAGGAAAGAAAGCAACATTACAGGAGCCCCACGCGAACTGGAGCTATGGAGGAGGGACCCTGTGACTCCAGCCATGAGAGAGTTTTGAGGAGAGGAGAAGAAGGCATGATCTAACTTAAAAGTGTTAAGGGATCACTCTGGCTGCTGTGTTGAGAATAGACTATAAAAAATGAGAATAATAGCAGGGAAATAAGTAAAGGTAGAAAGCAGAGGTTGAGGCTGGGGCACTCCAATGCAAAAAAAGACAAAGGGAATCAAAGGGGCCCAGAAGTCTGTAATTTTTAAAGAAATATCACGGGTAATTCTGATGCAGGTGCCATTCCTGCCACTTTTATTCAACATAGTACTGGAAGTCCTAGCCAGAGCAATAAGGCAAGAAAAAGAAATTGAAGGCATCCAAAGAAGTAGTAAGAAGTAAAATGAAAAGTAAAGAAGTAAAATTGTCTCTATTTGTAGAAGACGTGATATTATACATGGAAAAACCTAAAGATTACAGTCAAAAAAAACCTGTTGGAACTAATAAAGACACTTAGTAAAGTAGCAGAATACAAAATCAATACACAAATACGTCAGTCAGAGATAGACAAGTATCATCTGATTTCACTCATATGTGGAGTTTAACAAACACAACAGATGAACACAGGGAAAGGGAAGGAAAATTAAGATAAAAACAGAGAGGGAGGCAAACCATAAGAGACTCTTAAATACAGAGAACAAACTGAGGGGTGGTTGGTGGAGGGATGGGTTAAATGGGTGATGAGCATTAAGGAGGGCACCTTTCAAGGTGAGCACTAGGTGTTATAGGTAAGTGATGAATCACTAGATTCTACCCCTAAAACCAATACTATACTGTATGTTAACTAACTTGAATTTTAAAAAATAAATTTTTAAAAATCAATATAAAAAAATCAGTTGTGTTTCTATACACCAACAACAAACTGTCAGAGAATGAAATTAAGAAAACAATATCATTTATAATACCTTCAAAAAGATTAAAATACCTAGGAATAAATTTAGCCCAGGAGGTGAAAGATCTGTACACTGAAAATTATAAGACACCAATGAAAGAAATTGAGGAGGACACAAATAAATGGAAAGACATTCCATGCTCATGGACTGGGAGAATTAATATTGCAATAATGTCCGTACTATCCAAAGCAATCTATAGAGTCAATGCAATTCCTGTCAAAATTCCAATGGTATTTTTCATAGAGCTAGAACAAATAATCCTCAAATTTGTATGAAACCACAAAAGACTCTGATTAGCTAACTCGACTTTTAGAAAAAAGAAGAAAGCTGGAGGCATCAGACATCCCGATTTCAAACTGTATTACAAAGCTGTCATAATCAAAGCCATATGATACTGGCATCTTTGGTCAATTCATTTTTGACAAAGGAGTTAAGACGATACAATGGGGAAATGACAGGTTCCTCAGTAAATGGTGTTGGGAAAACTGGACAGCTACATGCAAAAGAATGGAACTGGACCCCTGTCTTACACCACACACAAAATCAACTCAAAATGGATTAAAGACTTGAACCTAAGACCTGAAACATAGAACCCCTAGAAGAAAACATAGAATAAGCTCCTTGACATTGGTCTAGGGAATGATTTTTTTTTTTATTTGACAGCAAAAACAAAAACAAACAAGTGAGACAACATCAAACTAAAAAGCTTTTGCACAGCAAAGGTAACAGTCAACAGAAAAGGCAACCTAGAGAATTGGAGATAATATTTGCACACCCCATGCCTGATCAAGGGTTAATATCCAAAATATACAGGGAACTCTGACCACCTAACGGCGAAAAAACCCAAATAACCCAATTTAAAAGTGGGCAAAGGACCCTTCCAAAGAAGACGTACAAATGGCCAACAAGGACACGCAAAGATACTCAACATCACTGCTCATCAGGAAAATGCAAGTCAAACCCACGATGAGATATCACCTCATACTTGTTAAGATGACTATTATCAAAGAGACAAAAAATAAATAAATACATAAATACATAAATAAATACATAAACAAACAAACAAACAACAAATGCCGGTGAGGCTCCTGGTGAGTACCCTTGCGCACTGTTGGTGAGAATGCAAATTGGTGTAACCACTATGGGAAACAGTATGGAGACCTTTCAAAAAATTAAAAATAGAATTACCAGGTGATCCAGCAACCCTACTTTTCAAGTGTATGTCCCAAGGAAATGAATCCATTATCTAGAAGAGTTATCTGCACACCCGTGTTCGTTGCAGCATTATTTACAATAGCCAAGGTATGGAAACAACTTAAGTACCTGAGTGGTACTTAATGGATGAACGGATAAAGAAAACACTGCATATATACAGATATAAGGGAATATTATTCACTCTTTAAAAAGAAGGAAATCCTGGGGCGCCTGGGTGGCTCAGCCAGCTAAGCATCCGACTCTTGATTTCAGTTCAGGTCATGATCTCACGGTCGTGAGATCGAGCCCCGCAATCTCTTGGTATTCTCTCTCTCTCTCTCTCTCTCTCTCTCTCCTTTTCTGCCCTTCCCCCTTGCATGCTCACACATGCTCTCGCTCTCTCTCTCTCTTTCTCTCTCTCTGAAAAATAAATAAACTTAAAAAAATAATAAGATAAAAAGAAGGAAACCCTGTAAATACTACTTGGTATCACTCATACGTGGAATCTAAACAGAAGAAAAAAAGAAAAAAGTCAGACTCCTAGAAACAGAGATTAGAGTTGGTGGTTGCCAGGAGCTGGGAAGTGGGGGAAATTGGGAAGGGCTGGCAAGAGGGTACAAACTTTCAGTTATAAGATGAATAAGTTCTGAAGATGGTGACTATAGCTGATAACACTGCATTGAAATTTGCTAAGGGTAATACTTAAGTGTTATTGCAAAAAAAATCACTATGTGAGGTGATGAATGCGTTGATTGATTTGATGGTGAAACTCCTTTCACAATGTATATCGAATCACCATGTTGTACACTTTAATCTTTTTTAATGTTTACTTATTTTTGAGAGAGGGAGAAAGAGAGCACGAGCAGGGGAGAGGCAGAGGGAGGGGAGGACAAAGGATTTGAAGCACACTCTGCGCTGACAGCAGGGAGCCTGGTGCGGGGCTTGAACCCACGAACTTCGAGATCATGGCCTGAGCTGAAGTCGGATGCCTAACCGGCTGAGCCACCCAGGCGACCCTGTACACTTTAAATATGCTACAATGTAATTGTCCATTATGAAAAAAAAGCAAGCAAGCAAACACACACACACACACACACACACACACACACACACATTAGACATTTGTGCTGTTTTGCAAGCTTACATTTTGTAGCAAAAAGTGCTGCATGAAGTTATATTCCGCACCCCCCCCCCCCACAGCAAATGACAGGGAAAAAAAATTGCCCCAAATGGAAGGGTAGTAAAAACATAAATGTTTATTTAAAGACCAACGAAAAGGGATGGAATGAGCCATATTCCCTCCCTTGACTTCATCAGCATGTTTATTATGTATATCTGAATTTGGGGGACATGCTAGGTCACTCTGAGTGGTGCTCGGGGCTTATTTTTGAGTTCTACTAGTTGTTTGAGGGGACACAGGCAAGGTTGGGTGATTCAGAGTGGGGATACTCAGATTCGTGTCACAGCAAAAAAATAAATCGTTTCAGTCAATGAAATAAACAATCACAAACCACCAAATACAAATGATTTTCTGTTTTCTCGCCTGGCGTATTTTTGTACGAACCCTAATCTGTCTGGTGACAGGGAAGAAATAGGTTTGAAATAATTGTCGGTACAAAACTTTGCCCAGGAATTACTTGTAAGCTCGTTCCTTATTTGGTGAAGTGATTTATCTGATTGGTAAATTTGGGAAGAACAAACTGGACGTGCTTAGGTTTTGTTTTTGTTTTGTTTTGTTTTTTTTAATTACTGATAATAGAATTTTCCCTGCACACCAGAACTTGAGCAGACAGAAGGGTTTCAACACTTGCCTGAATGTCTCCCAGCCTTCTCCTTGGGATATGGTGACAGATTTTTTTTTGTTATCACGAGGCAAACGAAACAGATAATCCTGAACAGAAAGAAGTTCTCCAGATGAGCTAAGGGGCCCACGTTTTCATCATCAGAATATGATTTTAAACTCCCATCACCCGTACTTTACCCAAGATGGGGGCCTTTGGTATATTTCCTACCACAAACAGCTGTCTCTTTCTCGAGGTTTCCATGTCAAAGATGAAAGCAATGGTAAGAAGGCTTTGCTCCTTCGGTAGCAGAGCTGTGCAATCTTCACCTGGCCTCATGGACTTTCAAGGAGCCACAGGACGGGGCAGGCTTGGAATCGGTAGCCTATTCAGAGAACCCCACATCAGCTGGTCTCAGCCTGCAGGATTCATAACAGTCCTAACCAATGACCATGCAAATAAGATGGGCACTGGAATTGTGTGAATAATTGGTAATTACTATGATTATTCGATTCATTGATTGAGTTGTGCCATGGTATTTGCTTCCCAGAGTCTTCTCCCCAGTTGATGAGATCAGCTACGTTTCCCTTGAAATGACGATGATTCCCAGGCTGATGTTGCCGGAAGCCGGCTGGTATGTTACTATGTGGTTTGGTAGAAAGGCAAAAGGTGGGGAGGGGGCAACCCCGAAATGTCTCGAGAATCGACTAGTTGACTCCAGGAAGAATCACTAACAAGATCTCCTAATGGGAAGCTGTCAACACATTCCCCACTTTGGTCAGGGTATGTGCAGAAGTAATTCGTTAAAATAAGATGAGGTCATTCTGGATTAGGGTGGGGCCCTGGATCTCAGGAGTGGTGTCCCCTGAGAAGAAGCTCATGTGAGGACACAGACGCACACAGGGAAGATGACGCGTGATGCAGGCACAAGCCAAGGAAGGCCAAGAGTTGCCAGCCAGCACTGGAAGCTGAGAGACAGGCACGGGCCTGATTTCTCCCTCAGCACCTCCAAAACAAGCCCCCCTGCTGGGACGCCTGGGTGGCTCATTCGGTTAAGCGCCCTACTCTTGATTTCAGCTCAGGTCACGATCCCAGGGTTCAGGAGGTTGTGCCCCACGTCAGGCTCTGTGCTGACAGTATGGAGCCTGCTTGGGATCCTCTCTCTCTCCCTCTCACTGTCCCTCCCCCACTCACCCTGCCTCTAAACAAACAAACAAACAAATAAAAACTTAACAACAACAACAACAACAAAAGAAGGCTCCCTGCTAACTGTGATATCAGACTTGTGGCCTCTGGAACTGTAAGAGAATCCATTTCTGTCGTTTCAAGCCACCCATTTCGTGGTAATTTATTGTGAAAACCCTAGGAAACTAATGCATATCGTTGGGGGAGGTGTTGGGGGGGGAATACTAATGCCTGATGAACAAGCCACTTCAACCTTACCCTGATCTCATTTCTGCACTCATCTGATGTTCTGCTGGGTTTTTTTTAAGTGAGTACATCTTTATTCAATTTACAAATGAGGGCAAAGACCCAGGCAGCGTGCTTTGCATTGGGACTTATTTATATATATATATATATATATATATATATATATATATATACAACTTATTGTCAAGTTAGCTAACATACAGTGTATACATTGTGCTCTTGGTTTGGGGGGTAGATTCCTGTGATTGATTGCTTACATACGACACCCAGTGCTCATCCCAACAAGTCCCTTCCTTGGGGCGCCTGGGTGGCTCAGTCTGTTAAGAGTCCAACTTCGGCTCAGGTCATGATCTCGTGGTCCGTGAGTTTGAGCCCGGCGTCAGGCTCTGTGCTGACAGCTCAGAGCCTGGAGCCTGCTTTGGATTCTCTGTCTCCCTCTCTCTCTGCCCTTCCTCTGCTCGTGCTCTGTCTCGCTCTGTCTCTCAAAAATAAATAAATGTTAAAAAAATTTTTTAATAAAAAATAAACAAGTGCCCTCCTC